>NC_133666.1:209825423-210136144 GCF_037893015.1 Macrotis lagotis
GAACTCTGGCTCATAAATCAGAGAAGCCAGGTTCAAATCTAACTGTACTTCTTCAAACAGAATGAAATTGGTCACATATTTTAACTTTCCTGAAATAGATCATGGTACCACAAAGTCTTCGGCCGCACGGGGAGCCTTCCTTGACCGCACGGAAGTGAGCATGACGTCGATGTCAGGGCAGCTGGTGAAGGCCTGGAGTGCAGTGGATGATTTTAACAAATCTAATGTCTGATCAAGCTCTAAGCTTACTCCACCTTCATGGTCACTGGCACAAACTGTTCTCATCCGTCCATCATACTAGGGGAAATTTTTACATGCTTAGCATAGACATCACTCTAACTCACCAAGTTTGTGACACATTGGTTACCCTAAACCTGTTATAGTCAATCTGCAGAGGCATCAGCTGCTTGGAGTCACAGGTGAAAGTTGACTGCGGGGGCAGCCTTGTAAGGGGCTTGGCAAGCCCTCACACCAGAGGTGTTGCTAGTTCTCCTTGAACACTCTTAAATATCCCAATCTATTCTCTAAATAATCTATATTTACCTAGCTATTTGCATGTTGTTTCTCTCATGAGAATGTAAACTCCTTGCTGTAGAAATTCTTTATGCCCTTTTTTTAACCTCCAGAACTTAGCACAAGGACTGGTAGGTGGTTATTAGGTAATACATATTTGTTGATTACTATTAACTGAAAGGCTGATTCTTTTTTTTTGTCTAAGATGTTTTTCAAGAACCTCCAGTTCATTTTGAGCTTTAATATTCCTGACACTATCATTACAAATTTGAGATCATCCTTTCCATTAATTCTCATTTATTCCTTTTAAAATTTGAAATCGGGGTGGCTAAGTGGCACAGTGGATAAAGCACCGGCCTTGGAGTCAGGAGTACCTGGGTTCAAATCTGGTCTCAGACACTTAGTAATTACCTAGCTGTGTGGCCTTGGGCAAGCCACTTAACCCCATTTGCCATGGCAAAAAAAAAAAAACAACCCTAAAAAACCTAAAATTTGAAATCATTGGGATGAGCTCCTTTGTAATAAGAGTGATTTTGTCAGATGCTTTCTTTTAGACTGGTATCATTTCTGGTTGTATGAAAGAATTCACAGTAGTATAGAAATTTAAAGATTTATAGTGATTTCTGAGGAAATGAGTATCATTATCTTACTGATAAGGAAATTGAGGATCAAGAGTAAAATAACTTGAATATGGGTCCCAAATCCTATCTTATTATACTATATTGCTTCACTTCCAAAACAGCTTCCCAAATTCATTTTCAAAATAATCTCTCATTTCATTATGTAATTCAACAAAACACATATTTTGTACCAGTTAGAAAGTGAACAATGCTAGCAAATTTAGAATGAATTGCATACTCACTTACTGCCACCAGACTAAGCTTCTGGACCTGTGGGGAGGGAAAAGACATTTAATTTTGAATAAGTTTTGGCAAATAAAAAAGTAACTTTAAGAATTAAAGTAAAACTCATTAAATAACAACCTGTGCTGTACTTTGACACAAAATCAATGCAAAGGTTTTTCAGTTTTATTTTGAGGAGTTTTTTTGGTGGAGAAGAAAGTATTAGCAGTTGGGAAGAATCAGGAAGGGCTTTGTGTATAAGATGGATTGAGATGTGGTTTTTAAGGAAAATAGGGATTCTAAAAGGCAGAGGAGAAGGTGTGAGAGGGCCAACAAAAACCATTGAAGATAGAGTGTTTAAGTAAGAACAGTAAGAAGACAAGTTTGAATGGACTATAATATGCATGAAAGGGAATAAAGTGCAGTAACACTAGAAAAGTAAGATAACAAAGGATTTTAAACACCAAACAGTAAAATTCATATATATATATATATATATATATATATATATATATATACACACACACACACACATACACACATATATAATCCTAGAGGGATCACTTTAAAGCCAAGGAAAGGACTTGTTAGAGATAACACAAGTAGAAAAAGGTGAAATTTGACACCAATTCTCTGATTCTAAATGTAATCCTATATCATGCAATTTAATTAGAGGGTTGTATTTTATCTAAACTTTGCATTTTCCAAGTACCTAAAAGTACACAGCACAAAGGAGATTAATGTGTTTCCTCATTTTGTTTTCATTTCAAGACTCATCCCTTATTAACTTCATTATATGAAAGATACATAAATACCAGGCAAGAAAACCACAAGTTGTTTTTTTTTTAAGTTCCAACTCTCAATTTTACATTCTTAGGGAGGAAGAGAGGAAAGTAGATGAAAGATAAATATTATTATTATACAGATAAATATGCTAAGGACGGTACAGAGAGATGGAGAGACAAACTGCATTAAGAAAATTTGATGGAAGAGAAAATCAGCTAAATTCAGGGAAAGCTTCTTGGAGGACCTAACATCTTAATTAAGGCTTATAGAGTTTGAAAAGCTGAGATGAAGCATATTGTTAGCATGAGATAAAAGTACTGAATGAAGATCATATATACTGAGTTAGGGAAGAAGTCTGAAACATAGACTTAATTAATGGAATTAAGGTGAAAAGAAATTGGAAATATGTTAAAAATCAGATCACAGGGGACCTCAAAGGTCAGGATAAAGAGCCTAAAGGCAATAGAGGGAGGAACCACTGAAGGTTCCTGAGCAGAGGAGTGACACGAGTCACTCCTGTTCCACGATATTCCAAGGCTAGATTACTTTGACAGGTGCATGAATAACAATAAAAAGAGAAAGAGTCGGGAAGCCTAGTTAGGGAAGTATGTAATGACGGTCTGAACCAGGTTAGTGCTTTTGAGTGAAGAGATGCTGCAGCAGGCACAGTAGAAGAAGCTAAAACTGCAAACCAGTTCCTCCTTCCCCTATGTTGAGTTTGAGATGCCTAGGAGGAAACATCACAGGGAAATAAATATTCATCAAGCAGCGCGGGTGATGCCGGGAAATGTGGAGTCCCTGCATCCCTGGTAGCAGAACTGAGGCGAGAAAAGGGAGCAGGGAGAAAGCTGGAATGAGCACACCGGCCAAGGGACGGTGTGACAGGCAGGGCGAGATTCAGGAGAGCCACGGAGCCTCAGCAACCCCTTTCTGGAAGCCGAGCTGCAAACCAGAGTGACTGGGCGACACCGCTGCCCGAGGCGTGAGAAACCAGTGAGTCCGGAAGCTCGGGGGGCTGCGACCCCCACAACCCCGGCTGCACATGCGCACACGCGGGTGGAGCGGCAGAAAGCGCGGGGAGATGTGCGTGGGGCTCCTTACGTTATAAGTGTGGAAGCTCTTCCCCACGCAGGTTGTCACGTAGAAGCTGCGGTGCCGACCGTGGTAGCGGACCACGTGCGGGATGTGGGAGCTGAAGAGCCCCAGGGCGCGGAAGCCGGAAAACAGCGCGCTTCTCGAGCAGCGCCCGCCGCCGCCGCCCTCCATCTCTCTTCGGACACGTGGAGCCCGCGATCGCGGCCGCGGCTCCTCCGGATCCTCCTTCCCTTCTCCACACCCGCAGCCGCAGCTTCTCGGGACAGACCCGCCGGCAGCGCAACCTCAGCGCCACTTCCGGCGCCGCGGCAACGACGTCACGCTCACTTCCGCCGGGTCAAGGAAGGCTCCTCGCGCGGCGCAGTCGCGGTCGTCGGCGCCCCAAACCCGAAGGAAGCACCTTGGACAGAATCCCAACGATCCGTCCCGCCTTAGCCACAAGCAACAGAGATGCTTGAAGGGGCCGTGAGCTCAAAATCCCGGGTGTCACGTCTTAACACTGTACCTGGAGTGAAAAGCGTAAGGATGCCGCGGGGAGGGGATGAGGCGGGGGCCGGGTCCTGGGTTACCTTCGGGCTGAGTTCCACGTTTACCTTGAACCATCTGTTTCTCATCTCCGAACTTCACTCAGTGAAATAGCCCGGGATCACACAGTTAATTAAATGTCAAAGCTAGGGCCTGAACTCACTTCTGCTGCCAGCCAGAGCTTTTTCCTACTTTAGCTTGGATCCCTCCAGTGACGTCTCACAAGCAGTACTAAAGTAAAAAAAAAAAAAAAAAGTATTTTTTTTAGGTTTTTTTTTAGTTTTTTGCAAGGCAGTGGGGTTAAGTGGCTTGCCCAAGGCCACACAGCTAGGTCATTATTAGGTGCCTGAGGCCGATTTGAACTCAGGTACTCCTGACTCCAGGGTCGGTGCTCTATCCACTGTGACACCTAGCCGCCTCTATTTCTTGTTTTTTAGGAAGCCCTTTCATATTGTCAAAATCTAGCTCTTTGTAAGTAACTTCCACCCATTTCTCTTAGTTTTTTTTCTTGCTTGGGCCATGCAGAACAATTTTTTTTTTTAGGTTTTTGCAAGGCAAATGGGGTTAAGTGGCTTGCCCAAGGCCACACAGCTAGGTAATAAGGCCGGATTTGAACTCAGGTACTCGTGACTCCAGGGCTGTTGCTCTATCCACTGAGCCGCCTAGCCGCCCCAGAAGTATAAAGTATTTTGAAGATTCAGAAAAAAAAAAAAAATATATATATATATATATATATATATATATATATATATATATTCTTTGATTAAGGAGTTAATAGAAGATTTCATGAAAGAAATTACATTTGAGCTAGCTCTTAAAGATGGCCAAGTTTTTTTTTTTTGCAAGGCAAATGAGGTTAAGTGGCTGTTCCAAGGCCATACAACTAGGTAATTAAGTGGCTGAGACCGAATTTGAACCCAGGTACTCTTGACTCCAAAGACCGGTGCTTTATCCACTACGCCACCTAGCTGTCCCCTAAGATTTTGACAAGAGGAAATTACATTTAAACTGGCCTTTAAAGATGGCTAATTTTTTGACAAGATTAGAGGGCAGGGAAGGAGCAAGGCATTGGGTAATATTTCAGATTGAGGAAACAGTCTGAATAAAGGCAGGCTGAAAAGCACAGAATACATTCAGAGAATACTTAGTAATCTAATATATATGAACCATGAGGTGTACATAAGGCTGGAAAGGAGTGGGCCTGGACTAGAAAGACTTTTGATTCCAGGCTGGGGAAAGTAAATACTATTGAAGTATTTAGTAAGTTTAATCGTATTTTAGGGTCAAACAGTAAGGCTAGCTCCCTCCATCCCTACCCAGACCCTGCCAAACGGATCTAGAAAAGACATCTAGACTGAATTCTGTTGGGGAAATTCAGGAAAAAATGAGCAATTTGTCCAATTCAGTTTGGCTGAAAGAGACATGTGTGGACACTGAGGAAGGGGGTCTGACCAAGAACACAATGAAGAACACTCCTGTCCCTAGGGAGAGTCTATGCTCCATGGCAAGAAGAACAAATCTATACTGGGCCCTTTCAGGGTACAGGGGCACATAGTTGCCAGGAGATAATTTTGGTGTCCATTTTCTGGTTCCAAATCATACATTTGGGGTTTACTGAGAAAAGGATTTGTACCCAGAGATGTTGTTCTAGGGAGTGGTCTGCAAGCTCTAAGCAAGTTCAAAAAGCAGGGAGCTTTCTGAATGTAGTTCAGACTGCAAGAGCAGTAAGTTTTAGTTTCTAGCCTAGTCTGAAGCCTGCAGAGGAATAACCAGGGTAGATATCACAGACCAAAGCAGAACCTGCAGTACAGTTACTTTGAACAAGCTAGAGATCCCTAACTAGCTGATCATGACTGAGTCCAACAGCAGTCTTCTGTTGTTCAGAGCCAAATCCAAGGTTAGGAGCTTAAAAAGTTTAGACCAAGGTGGCAGCAATCAGACTTTGTCTTGAACTAGACCACTTTAAGAGCACTGAAAGCTTACAGGTTCCCAGTGTTCTGAGATCCTAGAATAATGTAATACTCAATACCCTACAAAAACAGCAATAAGAACATAAGATCCCTTCCCTAATAACAAATGTGAAGTCAAGAGCTAGTCTGGAATAATGAACAAGCAAAAAAAAATGGCTCCCATCATTGAGATCTATTACAGTCACAGGGATGCTAAAGACACAAAACACAGAAGAGAATAACTCCAAAACATCTAAAAGCAAAGCCTCAGAGAAAAATCACAGTTTAGGCAACTGGAATTCCTGAAATAGATGAACCAAGAGTTAAAAAAGAAAATAAAATTGCTTACTTATAAATTAAATGAGCATATTAGAGAAAAAAAACTTAGAAAATAAATTAGAACTGTGTAATGCCCATGCCCTACTTCCCAAAGACCCTTTTCAAGGCCATTAAAATTTTTTTTTTTAAAAAAGGAACCCGGGCAAGTGGATGGTACAGTGGATAGAGCACCATCCCTGAAGTCAGGAGTACCTGAGTTCAAATTTGGCCTCTGACACTTAATAATTACCTAGCTGTGTGATCTTGGGCAAGCCACTTAACCCCATTTGCCTTGCAAAAAGAAACCAATTCTTTATGGTGGTAAAGAATTAAAAATTAGGGGTGGCTAGGTGGCATAGTGGATAAAGCACCAGCCTTGGAGTCAGAGTATCTGGGTTCAAATCTGGTCTCAGACACTTAATAATTACCTAGCTGTGTGGCCTTGGGCAAGCCACTTAACCCCATTTGCCTTGCAAAAACCTAAAAAAAAAAAAAAGAATTAAAAATTGAAGGCTTGCCCATCAATTGGGAAGTGACTGAACAAGTTGTGGTATAGGATTGTGATGAAATAATTCTGTGCAATAAGAAAAGATAAGTAGTATGGTTTCAGAAAACCCTGAGAAGACATATAAATTGATGCAAAGTGAATTGAGCAGAACCAGAAGAAAACTATATAGCACCAGCAATATTGTAGGGATGAGCAACTCTGAAAGACTTAGCTATTCTCACCAAGACAATGATCTAAGATATTCCAAAGAAACAATGAAAAATGCTATTCACCTCCAGAAAGAAATGATGAATTTTGAGTACAAATTGAAACATACTTTTTAATTTTGTTTGTGTGTTTGTGTGTAATTTCTTTTGGGAAATAGTTAATATGTTTTGAATGATTTCCTATGTATAATTGATATATTGCTTGCCTTCTCAAGTTATGGGTGAGGGACAAAAAGAAAATAATTTAAAACTCAAAAAGTGAATGTTAAAATCTTGTTTATCTGTAATTAGGAATTTTTAATGAAATAAAAGTATTTTTTAAAAAGAAAGCAACAACCTTGTTCTTCGCTTTTTAGTCAGTCTCATTAGACTATATACTTTTTTTTATTCCTAATTTTTAAAAAAAGATTTTCAGCTCTAAATTTGCTCCTCTCTTAACCCCTGGCATACCTATTTAAGAAACAAAAAAAAAAATCCTAACAAGATAAAATTTTTTTAAGTGTTGCCATCTGTACTCAGACTAAATGAGTTCTTTCTCTGGAGGTAGCAAGCATTCTATATCACAAAACCTTTGGAATTGCCATGGATCACTATATGGATAAAAATAGCTAAGCTTTTCACAATTGTTGGGCATTACAGTGTTCTAGTTCTTCCCTCTTCATTTTGCATTTATTTGTGTTTTCCCAGCTTTTCCTGAAACCATTCTATTCATCATTTCTTACAGCATAATAATATTATCACAATCATATTCTTGTTTGTCTGTTCCCCAGTTGATCTTTCAACTGATCCTTGTCTTCTCAATATTCAATTCTTTGCCACCACAAAGAGAGCTACTATAAATATTTTTGTACATGTCAGTCTTTTTCATTTTTCTTTGATCTCTTTGGTATATAGACCTATTAGCAATATTGCTGGATCAAAGTATATGCAGTTTTATAGCCCTTGGGGAATTGTTTCAAATTATTCTCCAGGAATGGTTAGACCAATTCACAATTCCACCAGTAGTACATTAGTTGTTCCTATTTTTCCATGTCTCCAACATTTGTCAACTTTCCTTTTCTACTATGTTGGGTATGAGGTAATACCTCAAAATTGTTTTTGGAATATAACATGTTATCATATGACTATTTATACCTTGATTTCTTCTGAAAACCACCAGTTCATATCCTTGGATCATTTATCAATTGGGGAATGCCCTGAATTTTTATAAACGTGACTCAGTTCCCTATATAGCTTAGAAATGAGATCTTTGTCAAAGACATTTGCTGTGAAAAATTTTTTCTTAAGTTTCCTGCTTTCCCTCTAATTTTGTTTGCATCTATATGTTTTTGGAAAACTTTCAAATTTAATGTATCAAAATTATCCATAGATCTGTCAGTAGTTTTTCTCTGCTCCCCTAATTTGCCTATGATTTCACCCTTTATATTTAAATCATGTATACATTCTAAATTTATCTTACTATGCAATGTGAGTTATTGATCTATGACTAATTTCCACCAGACTGCTTTCCAGTTTCTCAGCAGTTTTGTCCAATAATGAAAGCTTGCTCCAATAGCTTGGATCCTTAGGTTTATCAAGCATAAGATTGTGGTAGTTATTTACTTCTGCATATTGTGTGCCTAATTTATTCCATTGATCTATTTCTTATCCAGTACCAGATTATTTTTATGATTATGACATTTTAATTGATTTTTTGATTGCTTCAATATTCTTTTCCCTCTAGGTAAATTGTTATTTTTTTTCTACCTTTGTAAAATAATTTGTTCATAGTTTGCTTGGTATAGCACTAAATAAATAAATTTAATTTAGATAGTATTGTCATTTTTATTATTTTGTCTTTGTGTACCCATGAGCAATCAATTATGGATTGACTAATTGCTTATTATTTATATATATTCACATGAAAAATGTTTTGTGATTGTGTTTACATTGTTTCTGTGTATGTCTTGGCAGTTAGACTCTCAAGTTTTTTTCTACTGTCTACAGTTAATTTTACATGGAATTTCTTATCTCTCTTCCTGTTGGGTTTTGTGTGTAATATTCAGAAATGCTGGTGGTTTGTATGGGTTTATTTTATAACCCACAATTTTGCTGAAATTGATCATTTTTTTGATTAATATTCAACCAGCACTTAGATTCCTGTTGTGAATCCAACATCGTCATAATTTTTTATTTTTGTGAGATATTGCTATAATATATTGTTAGCATTTTATTTAAAATTTTTTCGTCAGTTTTCACTAGGGAAATTGGTCTACTTTATCTGTTTTTCTGCCTAGTTTAGGTATCAAAACTATTTTTGTGTCCTAGAAGGAATTTTCAATATTTGTCACATTCACTTTTAAATCCATCTGATCCTTTCTTTTCCCTTAGGGAGAGCATTTCTAGCTTGTTCAATTTCTTTTTCTTAAGATTTATTTATGTTATTTCCTTTTCTGTTAATTTAGGCAATTTACATTTTTGTAAATGTTCACTCATTTCTTTGTCAGAAAATAAAATGTTGATTTTGTATTTTATATTTGTTTCCATTCTGTAAATGATTCTATTCTATTATTCTAGTCTGTATTTTGTGAAACATCCTAAGTCCTTTTCTCAGTCTCTGAGTGAAGAAGCCCATGAGTTCAAAAGTTCAGTCTTCTGTCAGATGGAAAAGTTCAATTTTCCTATCATTCATTTTAAATTAAAGGAAAATTCTGAGTACATACAAAATTCAATTTATTTTTAATTAGGGAAATACTGAGCTAATTTTAAAAGTTCAGTGCTTTCCTAAAACACTTTAAATCAAAAGGAATTGCTACTTCACCATTACTTGCAAATCACTTTTTGTCAAAGAAACTTGTTTTCTCCTATACCATTAACTATCTTGGATTCAGTTACAAGATATCTCTTCTTATCTCTATCACCCAGCATAATACCATTCTAGGAAATGTGTTATCTACCATTAGTTATTCCTTCAAGATCCTGGTGTCAAGACTGTCAAGATGGAAGGAGTTACCAGCCCACATTCCAGAGTTTCCCCCAATTTTATTATCTCTATCCTTACAATACTGTCAGTCCTTTAACCAATCATATTGTTTCCCCCATCTACCAACTAATGTTCTTTGTTTATTAAAAAAGTCAACTTTTCCTCCTCTGAACCAACCTAGTCTTTGACCCTCTTTATTAGTAAATTCATGTTTACCAATAAACTCATTGTACTCAGAACTTTGTGCCTCAATCTGCCTGATTTTGCTTGTGACAATTAATTGCCAGGGTGATCACTTATTAGGGAGGAGGCCCCTACATTTAACTCCTTGACAACCAGCAAGCGGGATTACTGAAACTAGTTAAGGAGGAAGTGGGTAGAGTCAAAGTAAGCAGTAGGTCTTGGTTGTCATATTTGTAAAATTATAAACATAGAGCACACCAATGATATAGCACATGCACAACATAAGAGGGGAAAATACTGGCAATTGTTCTTGGAAAACATTAGAGCACTTTGCATGGTCTTACCTTTCATTAATAAAAATCTCTACAATACTTGCTACTTCATGACTTGTCAGTTGTATTCCTCATCTGCCCAATGGAATCAAGTTAACATAACAATAGCAATGCTGTAGTCAGGTTGACACACCTAATATTCAAAGAGCAAAAAAAAGTGTAATTAATAACAGCTCAGCATTTAAAGGGCTTCCAGAGAACTCCACTACACTCAATAAGCATGACTGTACTGGGACTTTGTTAAGCAAAATAAGTCAAAAAAATTGTATAATTTGTTCTTATCAAATCCTGGTTCTATGCACTGAAAGATAGGCATGACTCCCCAAACTGACTGTATTTGAGAAACAATCATTAAGAACTGTTACATTATCCACTTAAGTCCCCCAAAATGATTGTTTTGTGATCCACTTTGCCCCTTCCTTCTCACTTGTGATTCACGTGTATAAGTTTTGCCTTTAGTTCCAATCAAGAGAATCCTGATTTGCAAACCTCTTGCAATGAAAGCAATTAATTAAACCATTACTTGATTACTGGCAGTCTATCTCTAGCCTGCTCTGTTTCTCCCAGGTTAGAAACTGGCTCAGTAAAATTCTGTTAACATATCCCTATAGATGCTAATAATCTAATCTACAGGGAATGATTCTCTAGAATTCCTCCTGTGCCAATCCCTGTCATAAGTTAGGTGTTGGGTAACACTACTCATCTTTTCAACCTCAAATTCAGATAATTCAATTCCATCTGCTCCACTATTCCATAACTGGACTGTCCACCCAAGAATGTATTCCCTGAAGTGGCTAGGTGGCATAGTGGATAAAGCACTGGCCCTGGAGTCAAGAGTACCTGGGTTCAAATCCAGTCTCAGACACTTAATAATTACCTAGCTGTGTGGCATTGGGCAAGCCACTTAACCCCCTTTGCCTTACGAAAAAAAAAAAACTTAAAAAAATGTATTCCCATGATTTCTATTACAATCTGGCCATTAATATGTTAGTTTTCCTGGAGTATTGTCTCAGACTCAAAATATATTGTGCTGGAGGCTTGATAATTCCTCATATATCTGCTTTATCTGTCTAACCCAAGTCTAACTTGAATCACTGCAGAGGGTCCACATCTTCTATCTCCTCCTCAGCTACAGATATTCTTTCTCACTCTTCATCTGAATCAATTTCCTCCAGAGCCTGTGGCCTAGGGTCCCAATTCTTAGATGTTGCAAGACCTTTTCACCTTAACTTTTGGTATTTGGTGCCTTCTATACCCCTTGGAAATGTATTGTTCATTCATTCTTTTCAGCCACATCCATCACAAACTGGAAGGAAGTGATAATCCACATATCTTGTTCTAGTACTAGATTTTCCCCCCGTAATTCTCATACTCAAGCCCCAGCAGCTATTGCTCAGTGACATAATGCAAACCAATTAGCAATGGTGAAGTTATCTTAGTAATTGCTGCTCTAGCCTCTTTGCCAACAGCTTGTAATCTCATCTTGGCTAACAGGTACTCAACCCTTGTGGAGTCTTGGGGGCATCTCCCCCACTTCCTAGGTGGCCCACACAAATCTATGACTTGAGTCACTGTGACTTGAGTCACAGCTGTAAATGGCTATCCCCTATGGGGGATCTCCCAGCCCATTTCCTGGGAATCTTACAGATGATGACAGTTGTTGTGAATCAGGACACCAAAGTACCCTATTGCAACTTCTGGTGACACAGGAATTCAAAGGAAAGAGGCATACAAAGCCAAGGTAATCAGTTCATACTTCATCAGGGGATTTACTTAAAGGAGGCCCCTACAGTTAGCCACTTGTTCCTGACAGCAAGAAAGTAGGGAATACTCATGGGAGAACTCCATCCTGGAGCTTTGACTTTAAGCTGTTCACAGACTTTACTGAGTTCAAAATAAATATCATCTGTAAAAGTTGATCTTATTTAGGGAGGTTGAGGGAAAGGGAGTGAAGACATTTTTGCTAATTGAAAAAATAGAATTTTTTTTAAAAAATTAAAATTATGAGTTAGACAACAAAAATGAAAAATTCTGTTGGAGAGGATTTGGTTTCCCAGTACAATTGTTTAGTCACAGGATGAAATCATAGATGACTAGAAGATAATGGGTTTTTTTTAGTTTATTTTTTTTAGTTTTTGCTAGGCAATGGGGTTAAGTGGCTTGCCCAAGGCCACACAGCTAGGTAATTATTAAATATCTGAGGCCAGATTTGAACTCAGGTACTCCTGACTCTAGGGCTGGTGCTCTATCTACTGTGCCACCTAGCCGCCCCCAAAGATAATGTTTTAGTGAAGTATTAACAGTTTGCCATCCCTTTGAGAGTTATGAACCACTCCCCCTTTTTTGATTCAAGGAAGCATTCACATTGAACAGACAAATATTAACTGTATCTTTAGGTGATCCTTTAAAAGACCTAGTTTGAGAGTTTATTATTGTAAGAGAGACTGGAAAGGGCCATCGGTTGAGCATGAACATGATCCCTGAGAGAAAATCACTTTTGGGAAGAGTGTACCCTCAAAATTCTAAAGGGACACTGGCCAGCTCCTAGCAGTTTCAGTTTAGTAGGGGAAACCAGTGGTCTCTATGATCATGAACCCCTTGTGCTTGATGGTTGCAGATATTTATAAGAAAAAAGAAAAGACTAAAAATAGACTCAGTACAAGTCTTTGATCAATTTCAAAAGGCGAAAATTCACATGATTGATCAAGGGGAGCTTTAATATAATCAAAGGTCATAAAGGATGTTAAAAAAAAGAGAGAGAGGTCCAGAGTGTGGTTATGAGCTACTTTTGTTTTATGAAAGACAAGAGAGGGAAAAAGGTATGTGCTAAGGAAAAAAAAGGAGGAAGGAATGGGATCTTAGTATCAGACATAATTAGGGTGTGTGAGATGAAGTGTTACGTAGGAACAAGTGAGTAGAATGAGAATCCCATGAACCTCATTTTCATCTGAACTGGACAAAAAAGAATAAAACACACCCATACCAACACATACTTATACACCCAGTCTGGTCTAAAAATACATTAAACTCAATAAGAAAATAGAGACAGGGAGAAAGGAAATATAAGAAGGAGGGTAAAATTGTTGAAGGACTATAATTAAAAAAACTTTCATATCAGTATATTATGAAGGGACTATTAATTTGAAGGAATGGAAGACTAAAAACTCCCATGGTAATTTGAGGAAAAGGGAAGGGAAGAAAAATAAGTTATTAGAATAAGAGTAAAACATTTCACTTATAGATCACTATTGGGTTTTTTTCCTCTCTTTTTTTGCAAGGCAATGGTGTTAAATGGCTTGCCCAAGGCCACACAGCTAGGTAATTATTAAGTGTCGGAGGTCAAATTTGAACTCAGGTTCTCCTGACTCTAGGGCCAGTGCTCTTTCCACTGTGCCACCTACCCCCAAAATTATTTTCAGTAAAGAGCTTTTCAAGAAAGGATTAAGGATCAACTGGGAACTACATAATCTAATTCTAAAGAATTGGTCAATAAAGCATAGAAAAACAAAATGTTATTAAATGTTTTGGGATGCACCTAAAGCAGGCTTTAGTAGAAAATTTTTATTTCTAAATACTTTCATCAACAAAAGAGATAAGAAAATAATTAATTGGATATACAATTTAAAAAAATTAGGAAAGTTTTTAGAATAGATCTAGAAATTCAGAAAACCAAGGAAGAGATCAAAGTTAAAAGCAAAAAAACCAACACTGAATTGATAAATCAGATGGAAGTAGGCTTTTGAAGTTTTAAAAAGCTAACAAAATAGATTAATACATTACTCTAAGTTAAACAAAGATGAATTAAAAGAAACTCTCAGAACTAATTTCCAATTTATTTGCTGATCAACTAAGGTGATAAAAAGATCCATTTATATAAGATCTAAGTACTTCAGACTTGATGAATATCCCAGTACTTCATGTGTTACTACATCATTATCTGTTTATGAAAAGTTAAAAGTATTGGAGTATCTTCATTGAATGAATATTCTATTTTAAGAGCTAAGTAAATCCTTTTTTGTTCAGCATCCCATGAGTGCCTAACTTTATCCCAATATGAAACCCAAAGTAACAGGATACCAGCCTGAGTCAGACCTTCTTTTATACATGCTATTAAATATGGTCTTGATACATTAAGGAAAAAAAGAGAAAATTAAAGACCAATATCCTTCATGACTATCAACACAAAAATATTGAATAAAAGAATAGCAAAGAGATTAAACCAACATATTAAAAAGACAGTAGTCTATGATCAAGTATTTATAACAGAAAGGAAGGGTTTGTATTGGAACAGAATGAGAAGGTAAGGAAAATGAAATCAAATAAACCATACTAACGAATAATCTCAAATTTTTTCCTATAAAACACATAGAGCAAGATTCTCAGCTGAGAGAGTGGGGCTTCCCCTTTGAGTTTGAGGAGGGGTGAAAAGGTTAGGAAGAGCCACTGTGAAGAATGAAAAAGTGAACTAATAAAAGAGGTGTTGAAAGATTACCTAACAGCTAGAACCCAGTTGAGATTGTTACATAAATTTTAATGTATTCAGTCTGCATGATTTTCTCCACATTTTTTTCAGTAGCACATGAGGAGTAATATGATTAAGGGGTCAGAGATTCAAGAGAGAAAAGCAATGTAAAACTGAACTGGTTCATTAGACGGTCAAGTTGAGTAAAGAGGAGAGAATAGCTACTTCAAGAGTGTTGACCATGGGGCAGCTAGGTGTCGCAGTGGATAAAGCACCGGCCCTGGAGTCAGGAGTACCTGGGTTCAAATCCAGTCTCAGACACTTAATTACCTAGCTGTGTGGCCTTGGGCAAGCCATTTAACCCCATTTGCCTTGCAAAAAAAAACCTAAAAAAAAATAGAGTGATAACCTAGGGATTGGAAATCATATTGCCAACAAAAATTAGAGTTTGATGAGGGAACACAGAGGAAGAAGTAGAAAATCAATAGACAACAAGATTTCAGAAATCATGATCTTAGAGGTAGTACATTTTGTGGCAGGATGATAAGATCAAAGGTATAATTTTTTGTGTGTTATAGCTAAAATGGGTGGAGGACCTGAAGTAGGTCTTGAGAAATGAGTAGGTTGAGGAGCTAAAAAGTTAAAGAGTGTTTGATTTAATGTTAATATGTATGTTGACATCCTCTAGTATGATATCCATCTAGTAGTTTGTTGGGGTGTAAGGTGTGTTCAAGGAAAACTAGTACCTTAGTGTGAGGATGCTGAGCCCTCTTCAGGGCTGCTTTCCATCTGTGGTGGCCACCTGAGCCAACTAACTCTCACCTGTGGCTCCAAGAAGCTGTAGCATGCTCAGTGGCCACACCCCAGTAAACCATTTTGGCAGGCTAAACCAGGTTGAGGGTAACTGAGGGAGTCTCAAATCCAAGCATGTGAAGTCTTCCACTGATGGGTTGGGTGGAGGAGGAGGAGAAGAATTCGTTCCAAAGGCCATGAAAGCAGCTGAAGCAGGTGCTATGGAGCTCTTAGAACTTGGTTAGACATCAAAAGTGCCAATATTATCCACTGCATCTAAAACCATCATCAGTTGTCTTGACTCTGTCTTGCTATGTTGGATCATGATGACTTTGGAAGAGCAAGTGAGGTGGTTGATTTCTTGCAGCTCTGCTTCACTTAAATCAAATTTACATATGCAACGAAAAAGAAAAAAGGTATGAATATTTGGGGAGGGGAGACTGATTTTTTTGAATCTGATACTGAACTTGTTGAGGAAGAAAGAGAAGTACTTTAGACTGAAGTTCAGGCAAGTGACAGTTTGGGGAAAGATAGAAGTTGACAGAGAAGTCATGCTCTTAATAGATTTTCCTCTTCCTCTTCCCTTAGGGAACTTGCATCAGGAAAAGGGAAGGCATATGGTCCTCGGAAAGAATGGACAAGAGCCCACATGGCTTAAAGGTAAGTTAAGCACTTACTAAAGACAGGATTCTTCCCAATTTCTTTTCTCCAGATCAAGTTTAAGAAAAATTATGAAACAATATATGAATGAGGTAATTCATACTTATAATCAATATATGAATTTTGAGGTACTTCTCTATTTTCTATAAGATTAATTGATCAACTGAAATCTAATCACCATGCTGATAAACTCAGTTTTTGATACTGAACACTTTTTCAACTTCCTAATTGCCCCTTTCCTCTGGGCTGGAGGGTGGAGCTGAGAACTACTCCTAAAGGCTAGGACATAAACTCTCCAGGTTAACTTATTTTCCAAGAGTAGCAATACTTGGTTTTCTTTCCATTTAACGTCATACCACCTGGTGCCCTTCCCCAATCCCCTTTCAACTTCCTTTTGTGTATTATCTTCCCCCATTAGATTGAAAGTTCCTTGAGGGCAAGTTCTGTCTTTTTTTTTTCATTTGAGTCCAGCATTTAGCACCCACCTTGAGATCTCAGTACCTTGAGTGGATGAGCAGCCTACCCAATCTCAATCCAGCAGCAACAGATTTTAGTGAGGAGCAAACTCAGAAACAGTCTGATGAGGGAGTCTAGCCACCAAGGGATTTGCTAAATCTGGTCCAGAAGCAGCTATGATATTGCACCCTAGGGGGTAGCAATAGTTAAGTCTCTGATCTTTTGAAGACACTGTGCTCTGCAAGTCCAAGAGTATTCAGAAGAGGGTAACAGAAGGATTGAGAGGTACAAGTATATTTAGTAATTAAATATATGGGGGCAGCTAGGTAGTACAGTGAGCAGAGCACTGGCCCTAGAGTCAGGATGTCCCAAGTTCAAATGTAACCTCAGATATTTACTAATTAGGTAGCTGTGTGACCTTGGGCAAGTCACTTAACCCCATTGCCTTGCAAAAAAAACCTAAAAAAAAGATTATGGGTATCTTTGAAGAGAGGAGTTTCTGTTAAATGATGAGATCAGAAGTCAGATTCCAGAGAGTTAAGAAGAGATAAAGGAAGGGAAGTAGGAGCATCAAGTATAAATATTTTTCTCAGAGGTTGGTCATAAAAAGGAAAGAAGATAACAGCTAGCAGGTATAAATGAATAAAGTAAGGTTTGGAGGGACCTGTTTATAGGTATTAGGAAAGTAACCTATCCAGACAAGCAGAGATTGAAGAATAGTGAAAGAGTGGGGTTGATAGAGTAATATTCTGAAAATAGGATGAATTGGATGAGATCACTGGGGGAGAGGTAGTTGCCTTGTTTAGAAAGGCCTTAATGTAAGACAAAGATAAAGGAGTTATCAGAGAAAGGCAGCTAGGTGATAAGATGGGGAGGAGGGAAAAAGAGGGAACTGTCAATGAATGGCTTTATTTTTTCACTGAAGACAAGCTTTTCAGCTAAGGATAGATAAAGGAAAAACATCAAAAATTTGAGGAGAGATGAAAAGACTTGGAAAAATTTAGGAAATAGTATAATGAATCAGGGAGGTGTGGATGTAGGTAGCATAGTTTTGCAATTATTTCTAGATCTCTTAAAAAGATCTTATTCATTAACATATGGATGAGAATGAAAACAATGGATAGTGGGTGTAATCCAAACTTGAAGTTTGACAGGGAAGGTCTACAAGAGAGCCTAAATGAGCAAGGGACTCCAGTGTCTTCTTTCTGTTCTTAAATTTATCATACATACATATATGTGTGTGTGTGTGTGTGTATGTGTGTGTGTGTGTGTGTGTATTTCATTATTTTTTTTACATAGTTGCATGTTGTCTCCCTCCTTAGCCTGTGAGAAGAGAAACTCCCCCCCCCTTCTTTGTATCTCCTCAGGTGCTCTGTTTGATTTTTAACTTTAGGAAAAACACCTGAAAATCTCATTATCTGAAATATCAACATGGAGATTGATTTAGCTTTGATGCTCAATACCTCATTTTTGAGGTTCGAATGCCTCACCTAGACTGGAGGACTGAGCTATAAACTCTTTCCAAAGTCTCCCCTTTAGAAAGGGCTCAGAATTTCCTTGCTAAATTGATTTTCTGAGAGCTTCTCTGCTTGGTTACAACTCTCAATGTGAACATATGACCACTGGTTATCCTCTTCTCACTCCCTCCAAATACTCTTTAGTTTCCCCTATTAGGGGGAACCAACTATCTCAGGAACTGACTTTCTAATTTATATTCAAAGCATTGTGAAGAGTGCTTGGCACCTGGGAGGTGCTTAAATATTTATTGGCACATAGTAAGTGCTTAATAAATATTTATTCACTGACTGAGAAGAGAACAGGGTAGAGTTGAACTGAGATATCAAATATATCAAAGATATCAAATAGAGAAAAGAAAAAAGAAGAGATTGTAGAGGCATGACTGGGGGAAGAATGCAAATGTGAAGGGATTGACTGTCATGGGTAAGAAATGAATAATTATGCTTTGTAAAGTAAACTATTTGACCAACATTGAAATATGACTCTTCCCTTAATCACAATGGTCCAGCTTGACCAGAAAAGGCCCATATTAGGGGATTATGGTTATATGTAATTAAGGCCAGACTTTTCAGTCTTTATTTGGCCATGGAAGTAGTTACATATCTTGTTTATAGTTGTAAGTCTTAAACTTGACCTAATGCAGGCTTTGTTCTAGACCCCCTATAACAGTCCAAGCTAGGGGACAGATAGTGCAGCAGTATGGAATGGTCAGACCTTGCATTACCAGAGACAGGAGTTGCCATAGAGCATGCAGAGCAGGCAGTGGCAGACATGGAACATGCCAGGTAGGGAGGAGAAGCAGATTAGGTACTTGTGAAAGTGATTAGCAGACTTGGGCTGGGCAGATAAATTGGTCTCTCTGAATAAAGAACCTAGAAAGCAGCAAGGATGGGATTTGTTTAAAATATCCTGCTCCCCTTGATTAGGGATTTATAGGAGTGTGTTGGATGTACACTTAGCATACTCAAAGTTCTGACAGGATTCATTTGACATGTTTTTATTTGCAAATGTGCTACATTATTTAATAAGAAGTACTACCCATTAACTCATCCTATTTTCCATTTTTTTCCATAACCCATTTCTCAGCCTAGCTCAAAATGAGACTTCTTCTAGTCCAAACTAAAAGTACAATTGATGAATGTGATCACTACTAACCCCACAGGTTAAAAGAACTAGTTTAGTCTGAGTCTCTCCCCAGAAATGGCTTTCTTGTCAAAGTGAAGGGTGATCCTGACTGGGGTTGTTCCATTTTTCTAACCAGGATTACCAGATTACTAGAGGTAGATGAGTCTCATAAAGCAATTGTCAGAGAGGGCAATGATCAAGCCTCATCTGAAGACCAGCACCCACTTTCCCCAGCTACAGCTAATCATAAGGCTTTTCTAATACTGACTCTTCCCCACCCCTCCACCCCCCCCACTTTTGGGTCTTAATATCTTTTCAGTCCCATTGTGGTCACTAACCTACTGAAGCAGGGACAGTTTGACTTATTTTATTAATAGTTATATGCTTTACTGTTAACAAACACTTATCATGTCAGGAAAACTTGCCTCAGTTTATTTTTGTGACACTTTAATGCACCAGAAAAATGAAGCTGAAAAACAAGGTTGGGGCTGTTAAAGCAAAAGGCAAAATGGGATGACCACAGACTATACAATCAGATAAGAGATTTTCAGAATTCATACTTGTGGGTGATAGATCTAGATCTAGAATATGACCACTTCTATACACAGCTAAGGTGCAGTGGAAGAATAGGTTAAGGCAAATGAGTTCATTGAGAAACTGGGAAGGAAAGATGTTTGAGACATAGATATTTATGTAGAAGTTCCTTGGTATGAGTGCAGGACTTTGAGTGGATGGAAAGACTACACAGAACTCATTGATGGAGGAAGAAAAAGAATCAGCAAAGAGCTAGAGTAGCTGAACAGCAGAGTAACTTGATATTGAGGCTCTGGCTGTACTGGAGTTTTGACTTGCTTTGGCCACCTGTGTCCTAGACATGTTTATGTCACTCCTTATTTTCTTACAACATTTGGGGGAAACACTTTGTAACTACTATCCTTCCTATAATATCTAATAAATGTCTTTGCTAACCAAATCTGTTAGCTCAACAAGGGAAAGCATCCTGGTTGGGAATATTGAACAATATTTATGAGGATAGCCATCCATAGCAACTACCCTGGCTAGGGTGGTAAGAATTGGGTAAATAAACTTCAGGAGGTTGTTATTATACATTGGAAACCCTGGAGGACACAGATAAAATCTAGTACTATTTAGTTCTCTGATTACATAAATTAGTACAAAGAGAAAGACAAATTAAATACATAATACAGTTTGGATGGCGGAGGAAAAGGAAAAAACCCACTATCCCTGAAGATTAAAAGGAGATAATGGCTAACCCTAACATTTATATATTGCTTAATATGAGCTACTTGATCCTCACAACAAATCTGAGAGTTGGGGTATTATTATTATCCAATTTTACAGTTGAAAAAGCTGAGACAAGGGGCAGCTAGGTGGCATAGTAGATAGAGCACTGGCCTTGGAGTTAGTAGTACCTGGGTTCAAATCCGGTCTCAGACATTTAATAATCACCTAGCTGTGTGGCTTTGGGCAAGCCACTTAACCCCATTTGCCTTGCAACCCCCCCCCCCCCCCAGTAAAAAGCCGAGACAGAGATTGATTTGTCCAGGGTGACACAACTATTAAGTCTGAAGCCAGATTTCAATTCTGCAGGTCCAGCCCTCTATCCACTGTTCCACCTAGGAACATTTATTCATGCAAACTAATTCATGGAGTCGTAAAATCTTATCTTTCAGCTCATTAGCAGTCACTTAGTCAATTATTCAATGCATGGAATTCCTTGTGCAATATCCCTGAATATACATATATTTTATTTTATTCTTATTATCTCACCTCAAATTCTAACTATATCTCTATCCCCTCTCCTTCCCAGTTAGCTCTAATAAGAAAAATGTTAAAGTAAAAAAAAGTAACCTTAGTAACAAAAATGTAAAAAAAAAAGAAAAAAGAGCAATTCAGCAAAACCATCATAGGACAGTATAGGATAATGCATTTTTTTAAGTACTAACAAAATAAGTTAAAAATTCAGTCTGCAGGTGTTTTAAAAATATAAATAATCTTTATAAACATTAAAGATACTTTTCAGGATTGATATACATATTTGACCTCATCATTCTTATTCCAAGAATTTTAAAAATCTGAACTAAAAATGTATTTACATTTTTTCCTCCTTGCAAGTTCTTTTCAGTAGTTTTATATCTCTTATTCAAACTTTGTCTTCTCTTCTTTTTCTCCTACTAGCTGTGAAGTAAGAGTACAAAATTAAGATAACAATTTAGTGAAATAACTTACTTTAAGAAATATTTTGAAATTTAGATACATTCATTAATTATTTCTGTTTTCTCATAGGTTTACTGGTCAAAAGGTAAATAGGAAAGAATATAATATAATGGATCTAAAAGCACAAAACTCTTTGGACATGTTTACTATAAAATCAAGAATTTAATTGTAAATCATGGGATCATTATTGTTATTTGTCATTACTGAATTTTTTATAGATTATAAATATTGCTTTTTGAAACTTGCTTTCCTGAAATAGCTCCCCTAATTCAGAACAACTCACTTAATTTGAAGGTAGTGAAGCATTCATTGAAGACAAGTAAGGTAATGGAAATATAACAGAAGATAGTGACAAGATTTGGAAAGTACACATTTTCAAATTGTTTTTGGAGCCTGGTTTTATTCTCCTCATTATAAAAATATCAAAGAGAACCACTAACCATCCCTTTCTACTTTCCTATTATCCACTTGAATCACACTTCTATGGAGTTTCAAAACAGAATCATTGTCCTATGACTTGTTAGTGGCTAATTATTAGAGAAATTTCCTATAGCATTTTTCTAGTGATCCAGGGAACTTGCTTTGCCAGTGCCACTTCTCCCTTCAAACCCACTGAAAAATACACCCTTAAAAGTTTTAGTTGACCAAAAAAACTATATTGACAGCATTTTTAAAATTTCAAGGCATTTTTGAAAGAATACATACTTGAATTTTCTGTTTTTTTCCAGTATTCTCTCCAAATTTCTAATAAGTTTCTTGCTATTTCAGAGCATGTCATTTTTTTTATTCTTTCTTCCATATTCTTTTCTGGTGCTTTAGTGTTGTTTGCCTTTGGAACAAGAGAACATAAATGAATACTAATATTTTAATAAACACTAATAAAATCAAGTTATAAAGTTACCTTTGTATAGCTTGAAAAACATTTGTTCCTAGTATTTACCCTATTTAGTCTCTGACATGTATGAGTTGTATGGCTTTGGTTGCTTTAAGGCTGTTAAGATGTTAAGTTTGCTTAACATCTATCTCTAAGCCTAATTTTCCTCATCTGTAAAATGAGGATAAGAGAAGTGAAATAATGTACATAATGCATATTATAAATCTTTACAAATGTCAGTTTCTGTTATCTTTTTATTTGGTGATCTCCAGGTGGAAAAGGAAAAATAAAAGGAGTAAAATAGGCTACTTTAGAGTTATCTTTTGCCTAAAAGATGCTAATAACACAAAGTAGGTTGTAAAGTCAATTGAATATTTTAGAGTCATTGTAAGTTTGTTGTAAGACTTTTGTGGTTTCTATGACTTTGTTCTCAGGTCAGATTTAAGTTTTCAGGCCAGCCTTAGAACTGATCTTGCAACCTGGGGATTTGTTGGATCCTTCAGGTTGTTTTCCCACACAGACCAAAATTTCCAAGGTATTGTGATTACTTTTATTGCTGTAGTCAGATCAATGTCATCCTGTCAATGTTCATTTCCTTGTAACTTGTATTATTTTGCTATTGTTCCTTTTTCCCCTCAATGTATCTAAACCTGAACTTTTTAAAAAACTAACTTAAGGTATACTTTCTTCATTAAATCTCCTTTGACTGCTCTGGTTCTCCTCAGAATTCCTATATCATTTATATTATGAACAATGCAGCTTTTCACTTAACTATATACTGTCTTGTTTACTGATGTTTAGTAAAAATAATCATACCCCCCTACTCCTAATCTGGGTACAATATTTTGTACATGACAAGAATTCAGAAAGTATTTATATTCTAGCTAGCATATAATTGGTGATCAGCAATAATTATGGGTCTTTGCCGGGCACTGTGCTATATGATATAAATAGATATAGATATAACATAAATAATAATATATTATTTGACTCTCAGAAAACCCCCAGTGATGTAGGTGTAATTTATTACCTCCATTTTACAGTTGAGACTATTTCCCCATTGTCCCATGCTTTAGATGTGTCTGAGGATAAATTTGAACTCAGATCTTCCGACTTCAGACTTAATGCTGACCACTAATTCACTCTAGGAAAGACTGAAAATGCCCTCAGACCAGGTTATAATCATTTGGGAGGAAATAATAGTAGCTCATATTTATGTAAGCTCACTTTCCTCAAAAAAAAACCCCAACAATTCATGATGCAGGTTGTACAATAGCTAATCTCTTTTATAGATGAGGCCTGTACCACACTGGCTAATAAGTATACCCAGGATTTGGACACAGATCTTTGACTGCTAGCTCCAGACCTCTTTCCATTACTTCCATACTATTTCTGACTGATTGATTAGATATTACCAGTCCGCATGTTCCCAATTACAATTTTACATTAAAAGTTCAGTTGTTATGAATGTTATAGCAAAATTGTCTTAAATTTGCATTTTAACCAGTTCTTCCCTTTTAATGCTTCCAGTCATACCATACAACAAGGATATAAAAAGAAAAATCAGGAGCACAGGTAATTCTTGAGGGTCACATTCTGACAGGAAGGAGTATTCTGCTGATACTGAACTTGTTTCATATTATAATTATCTGTGTGCTTAACCAAAGAGAATATAAATTTAGTGAGGGCATTTTGTACCCTATCTCTGCCTTGCATTTAGTATCAGTAATAAATACATAGTACTTGATAAACGTTCTTTCAGTTGAATTGCTAAGTCTTTTTAAAACCTAGGATTGTCTTTTGTTTCATTTGCCTAAAGACAACACTACTAATTTTTCCTTCTTTCTTTCCTTCCTAGTTTCCTAGAAAAATATGTGCAAAATACTGGTGTGTTTTAGCAAAGAACTTAGCTTGAAAATACTCACAAGCCTACAATACAATCACAAGCAGTTTTCAGAGATGCTGACTGTCTGATTCAAAGGAAGGTTGAAAGGTACTATGTACAGTTTCACTGAAGATTAGTAAAATGGAAAAAGAATATTAGACTTAAGTAAGGTTTAAAGAATGACCACAGAGCCATGGATTTAGACCTGGAAGGAATTTTAGAGATCATCTTATCCCATCTTATCTCTTTTACAAATGGGCAAACTGCAACCTTTGGAGGTGAAGTAAAGTGACTTACCCAGTGTCACAAAAATGGTTTGACGTGCTTAATGAATGTAGATGAAATTGAGGTAGTAAAGCTGAAGACCTCTACCACTCTTATCTCCATTAGTCACCCTCTAGAGCATAGGTTTCCTTATGTAACTGGGAGAATACTGTTCGAAAAAGTAGTTGTTGTGTTTCTACAGCAGTTTTAATTCACTTTCCTTTCAGCATATAAAATTACAATTGGAACCATAGTTATTTTTCACTGGGGTATAAGTGGAGGGTGTTGAGAGGGAGGAAGAGGGAAGAAGGAGGAGAAGCAAAGCGACTTCTTTGAAGAAGCACCGAGTCAGATATTTCCTATTAGTGCTGCATCGACAGAGATATTGATGATGGAGGGCTGGACCTCCTTTGTTGCCTGTACCTGATTTTCCTGGAAGGCTGGACAATAATTCTTCAAGGCAATGCGAGTCCTATTCACGAAATCTTCAAAGGTTTCCCCCATTTCGATGGAACAGTTGTTTGACCAATTACGGGCAAGCTTTTCTACGATAGTTAGACAACCACTCTGTTTCGGGAAGTATTGAAAGAGAAAGTGAAAACAAAGAAAGGGGAAAGTCCACCAAAGAAAAAGCTGGGGAAAGGGAGGGTGGGAGCGATGTAGGTGGGTTAGAGGCGGGGGAGGGAGAGAGGTAGGAGAAATCGAAGGAAAGGAGGTGAGGAGTGGTAGAGGAAAAGGAGATTGGAGAAGAAAGGCACAGAACAGGATGAATAAGAAGAGCGGTTGAAAGAAGAGGGAGGAACAGAAGCAGGAAGAGGAGGGAAGAGAACAATTTGATAGCGCATGAGGAGTGCTAGTAGCTCTTTGAAATTCCTTTATTCCTTAGCTCCTGAAGCCCCAGAGCCAAGGCTGTGTCAGAGTGATAACTGTAGGTGGCGCCCTAGACCCCCTCCCAATGCTTATCCTGAATTTTCAGGAGTAATTCAGATTCTTTCTTTCCTCCTCAGTTGCCCCCCACAAACATACACAACCTCGTACCCTCTCTACCTCCCGCCCCGCATCTATGGCCAAGAAATTCTCAGATGGAAGGATCTCTTTCAATTTTTGTGAGGTTTCTAATCAAAGCAAAGTCATGGTCTTCCAGAGGGTTTGTGAATACCCTTTACACCACCCCTGTTAAGAACCATGTCCGCCTTCCTAAAATGTGACTGATCCAGGAAATCTCAGTCGAAACTGAAGAACCGTCTCTACCCAAGTTCAACAGCTCCACTTGACATTATGGATGCTATCTCCCCTCCCCCTGCCTCTCTACCCCTCAGCAGCAGGTATAACATTACTCACCTTGGTTTTACAGAATAAATTACTATTTTCAGATGATGACTAGAGGAAAAAAAGACAAACTTATTATAGTAATTTGCTAAGAGTAAGTGCTCCCAATCCAATTATAGATGAAGGGGAACCTCTTCAAAGTGGAATAATTTGCCTTCCTACCAACCCTTTCCATTAAGCCCATTTCATCACATTTCAGAGAATTAGAATTGTTTAGAAGTATTGATAGAGGGGAGGGTGAAGTTTCTTCTTTGACCTATGTTCCCTTCTATTCTAGTCTTCTACCATCTTTGAATGAGATATTGTAAATTGCACATGGTAGGAACAAATGCTTTTTCCCATTCCCTCATTTCACAAGGTTCCAGTCAGAAGACTCCTCAATTCTTTTCTTGAAAATCAGAACATACATTTTAAATTAATGTATGCACAAAACACATACAAAATTTTTGACCTAGACATCCCTCTTCCCTCATGTGTTCACATTCAACAAAACATTCACTTATTGACCATGCCTTAGATTCATTGACTATATCTTATTAACTAAGAATAAAATTCTAAATAAAGAGCAATCTCTTGAGAACTTCCAGAAAAATCACAAGCACAAACTTTCCCTGGGATGATGCTGAAACATTAGATTCTTTTAGGAAGGCCATAATAAACTTATGATTCAGCTATTCCTTATTTTCTGGTCCCAATGACTCTTGTCTTTTAAGAAATTGGAGAACATTTTTTTTGCATCTAATGTTTCTATAGGGATGCATCACTATAGGATCCTATCACTCACCGATTCTGAATCATACAAAGATTCAAGTTTCGTATTATAGATTGTATTTTCATAGTCACTGGCCATTTCATAGTGATTACATCTTCGAAAGTTGTAGGATAATACCATTCCAGTCAGTTGTAATAAGGTGATCAACCTGTAAAAAACTACCAAAACAAATATATTAAGACTCAGCCATCCAACTTGGAATCCCCTGTCCTACCAGTGTCCAATGCCCAGATTTTAAAGTGCTGCTCTTGGTTGAACTGACTCAATGCTGTCAAGACTCTTTCCCTCAATAAAGAATACCAAATTGCCTTATATTCACCCATGTTGTTGCCAGAAGTTGGAGTCTCCCTGTTGATCATCAGAGCTTGACTGACTCCAACATATAAAGTACCTTAACGCCTACGGGAAAATTTGATTTTCTTTCACAGGCCAATGATGTTTTTGTATGTCATACTTTCTATTGCTGATGTAAAAAAATAGGAGCAGCCAAATCTATGGAATTTTAACATAAGTAAAATCATCAGGAATTTCCCTTATTTCCTCCCTTTTATCAAAGAATCCTGGTTTTAAAATGAGCCTTCATTTCAAAGAGACATCTTCAATCACAATTTCTTTCATCTGAAAAGACACCTTTCTAGGCAGGCTGACAAAGATTTTCCTGAGGGAATCATTCTTTTGGGGGAGACTTGATGCCACCACTCTTTTGACAGCGTCTCTAAAGACTTCCATTTTACTCAATTACTTTTTATTCTTTGGGTGACTAGGAGGAAGCCTTATTGTGCATATGAGATGCAAGAGGTAGCCAGGCTGAAGATCACAGCAGCATTGGTTAGAGCTAGCATATTTGAACCCAGTGAATGAGGCTAGTGGAAATGGTCCAGTGAGTTTTTCCAAGAACAAAACTGCTTTCCGGAGAGATGCTTTTACAGACAGGGACAGAGCAGATACCTACATCAAAAAGACTGTTCATCAGAAATTAAAATGTAGAGGGAAGGAGTCATGGGATGTATTGGGAACAACATTAGCATAGCGTTACTTGTAAAATTTTGGCGACAAAGAGCTATTTTCCTTCAAATTCCAACTCTCCTCTCCCTAGTTACGTGGTTTCCAAATGAACGCAAAGAGATTAGATACTGGACATTGATGTCAAAGTCAAGGAAAGAGGTACGGGAGGTGCTGTCCAACACAGAAGCAGTTAGAAGCTGCAGAAGAAAGCGGCTGGTGCCGGGCCGCCCGTGCGCAACCATGAGGCGCGGCTAACTGAAGCATTAATCAAGCTCCTGAGTAAAGGGCAGAGATTCTCAAGAATTGGGGGTAGATCGGGTGCTGCCCTTGGATTTCGACCACTTCCAGTTCTCATGCTGTGAGCGAAGGTTGGGGGGAAAGGGAAAGAATGTAAAGAAAAGGGGAAAGGAAGGAAACGAGGGAGTGATAGGGACAGAGAGAAACGCAGAGGGAGAAGGAAAGGAGTAGGAAATGGAAGGGAACAGGAGAACGCCAGGAACGGGAGGGGGGAAGCTCTGGACATCGCAGTCCCGCTGGGAAACAGTTTTTGAAACCGGGCACCTTTTCGACTCAAGTTAAAAGAAGACTCGGAGGACGAGGGCATCGAGGAAGCTCACGCACTTCTCAGTCCCGCCCCCGACACATTTTCCTACTCCTCCCTGTCCCCGCTCCCCGCCCGCCTGTTGAATCCTGCTGTTTCTTAGCCCTTGGGAAGTTCCTAGGAGTCATCACTTGGAGCCGCAGAGGCAGAGCACCCTGCATGAATCTCGGTAAAGGTCACAGGAATTACAGAGACCGGGAACCAGAGCAGTGGGTGGAGTGGGGTTGAGAGGAAAGGGTATTGGATAAAAGAGAAATTTTGTGGAACAGCTGTCAGTTGTAATGTTCACCCAGAATTGTTGATGTTTGGACTGAGAGAAGGGAATTTGTATACCACTTACGTAATGATCAGCGGATGATTCACAACAAGATTTGGCTGGAAATGGCAACACCAGTCTAGGCTTAGTTCCTTGCATCTCTAGGTAAAAAGCAAAGCCATTTTTCCTAACAACACTTGGGATATTGTGGGATGCTGTTGAAATTTCATTCATGGATAATGTAAATTCATGGCAAATGTGAATAACAATAACAAGAAACAGCTTTGTAAAATTATAATGACCAATTGATCAATCATCCCAGAAAAAAATGTAAACTCTTGAATATAATATAAAGCACAGTTTATGTATTGTTTGACTTTGCTGAACTAAAAAAAATTGTTCTAAAGGAATACTAGCTTGCTCTAAAGGAAGGGGGAGTGAAGGATATATTTATAAATGAAAATGAGTAACTAAATGGCACTTTTTAAAAGAATATTGTAAATGGTAAGTAAGTTACAAATCTGTACTTGTGAAGTTTCTGCTCTGAGACTTCTCTGTACACATAAAATCACAGTGCTGTACTATTTCTGCCTGGCAGGGAAATTGGCGGAGAAATATCATTTGCCTCATCAGAGACCTACTTTTCTCTTTGTTCTGCATGGATGCGTGTAAGCATGGTGGTATTAATCAGAGAATTGCTATATCATTGCCATACTCTTAAATTTGTTGCATATTGCAGTTCTAGTGCAGAAGGAATCATAGAATCAAAGAATCCTAAGAGACTGAAGAAATCATACAGATTATCTAACTCAACACATAGATATCTACTACATGTAAGATACTCTGTATATAAAACAAATATGAACATGGTTGAGACCAATAAAGAAAAAAAAAAGGATGGGAAACCTAATTTTTAGTGTGTGTATGTCATTAATTCTGAACTCTCAATTTCCTAAAGGCTCCTTCAAAAGTTCATAACATAATTCCAAATTTCCTGAATGAGATTTTCTTTGGTATATAAGAAACTTTCTCCTTTTTTTTTTTTTTAAGTTTTTACAAGGCAAATGGGGTTAAGTGGCTTGCCCAAGGCCACACAGCTAGGTAATTATTATGTGTCTGAGGTTGGATTTGAACCCAGGCACTCCTGACTCCAAGGCCAGCTCTCTATCCACTGCGTCACCTAACCACCCCCCTAAAACTTGCTCTTTTTATGAGCTATCACATGGTATCAGAGCATAGCTGAAAAATGGGTGGCAGACTACTTGAAGAAATTTACTCTTGAGTATTATTCTCTCTCTCCCAGGAAGCACAAGATCCTATTTCCTTCTGTCCTGTCCTCCCTCAACAGGTAAAAAATTACAATGGAAGATGATTATTTAAGGAAAATAAGGAGCAGCTTGAAATGCTTCAGTACAACTGAAGGATGGATATCACAGAGTCACAGAATCTTAAGAATTGGAAGGGATCTCAAAGGCCATCAAAGAAATAACTAGCAGTTTTGGTGTCTAAGCCCAGAAATGATGCCTGAAGTAAGCAACACTAAACAGTCCTTCAAAGGCAGCAGAGTTCCTTTGAACTTCAGTAAACTGAAGTTCCCCTGGCACCAACCTCCCCTTTGGATACCTCAAATGTGCAAGAAAGGAGGACTAGACCCAGCTAGGGAAAAACTTACATGGTAGTGACAGCTAGCCTAAGAAAGGTACTATCTGGTAACTTCCCAGTAACTTCTTAACTATCATGTAACTTCTTGCTAAGTAACTTCTGAAGGGGTAAAAGTTTACATGTATAGATAAATAGATAGATATAGATAGATATTTTATACACACATGTACATATGAATAAAATGATTGTTAAATATTTGAATTATACAAAAATTAAAAAATAATTATTTTTATTTAAATTATTTTAAAGTGCACAACCCTGGCTTCTTTGTCTTAGTTATAGCTCCAGAAACCTTCTGGTTCAATACTTATCTAAACAAGAATCTTTGCTATGATGTACCTATCCAGAGGCTTGGACTTCACTTTAAGATTTCTAGTGACATAGGAGTCTCTTTCTTCTGAGAAAGCTCATTTAGTTTTTGAGGTTCTACCAGCTGGGAAGTTTTTTCCTTTTTTCAACCTGAGATCTGTCTCTGAAACTTCCACTTATTGCTCCTAATTCTCATCTGTGGGGCTAGGAAAATTATGTCTAACCACTCTTATGCAATGGTGACCCTTTGCCTTTTTCTATATCTTTTTCATTCACTTTTTTTTAAATTTTAGTTATCTTTGTATGTGTCATATCATCTAATAGACAATAAGCTCAATAAGGACAGGGACCTTATTTAAGATAAACTTTATATCTTTTCCTGAACCTATATCAGTATTCTGCACATATTAGGTACTTAAAAATTGTTGAATAAATAACTTCATCATACTCATCACTTTTTCATCATCCTCTGCATATATGAAAGGGAAAGGGAAGGGAATAAGCATTCATATAAGACCTACTATAGATTAGCCACTGTGATGAGTACTTTTGCAAACATTACCTTAATTAATTTTCACAACAACCCTGTGAGGCATGTGCTATTATTATTTCTATTTAACAGTTGAAGAAACTGAGACAATCAGAACACTTCCCCAAGATCACACAGTGTCTGAAGCTAGTTTTAAACTCAGATATTCCAGATTACTGGCCCTAATTTCTATCTAGCGTGCCATGTATCTAAAACTGGAATATTATCAATGGGTAATGATAGCTCTTGCATAGTGGTTAATCTCTATTTTAGATTGGTTAAAAAAAGGTCTAAGGGTCTAAAAGGTCTAAAGGTCTAAAAACTACTGTGCATAAAGATGTGATGACTTCTTCACTACTATGAATGACAGGTTCCAGTAACACTATAAATACTATAAGTGTCCTGAATTTCTCATTCTTTAAATTGGAACTCTTGAGTATTACTGCAAATGTCAACTTGCCTAATGATGCTTTTATGTAGTAGTTGCCTATGTTTAATGTCTGAACCTTCATTTTCCAAAAGCATTCTAAGTAGTGTGACCATTATGTGAGTCAGTTCAGGGATGATTTCCAACAGTAGTGTATTTGAAGAGGCCCAACAATCTCCCATGAAATCCCATCATTAGCAAATTCATTCCTGTGAGTTAAGCAATTCCTGGCAAAATTTCCTTTGAAAAAACATTCACACATACACACACACACACACACACACACACACACACACACACACACACACACAAACAAACTAGTTTACTGCACACGGATTAGATTTTTCTTCCTCTAAAGAATAGAGAAGGAGCAATATGAGAGGGAGGGGAGGTGAATGCAAAGTCTCTGAATAGCAAGGCCAATTTGAAGACCAAACAATTCTACCTAAGCCATAGTCCCTTTAGAGCATGCTGTGATGAGAACAAGAACTACAGAGAAAGAATTAGAGACATAAGGACAACCGAGTGTCCCACTTCTCTATAAAGACTTCAATATTTCAAAAATATGTGATTTTTATTAGTATGGGAACTGCCTCCACCAAATCACAAATCATCTGTAGTTTAATAGATTACAGAATCGTAAGAAATAATTTTATAGTTAGAAGATCAGAGATCATCTGACCAAATGCTCTAATTTGTTGTTTAGTCATTCAATTAGGTCTGACTCTTTGTGACCCCATGGAGCAGCATATCATACCAGGTCTTTCTATACTCCACTATCTCTTGAAGTTTGTCCAAGTGAATTTCATTGTTACTATGATATTATTTATGCATCTCATCCTTTGCCATTTCCTTTTCCTTTGCCTTCAAAATCTTTCCCAATATCAAAGTCTTTCCCAGTGAATCCCATCTTTTCATTATGTGGCCAAAGTATTTATGATTCAGCTTAATTGAGATAAGACTTGCCCAATGTCTTACAGTAGTAAATGGCAGAGTTGAGATTTAATTCAAGTCCTTTGGATCAAATAGAGAGCTATTTCTTGTACATTGTTCTGTCTCCCATAAGTCTTACAGAGTGGCATCAGTCTCAGATATCTTCGTTGGCATGCTCAGGGTTGTACAGTTTATAAACTTGAGAGGCTTGAATCTAAATCCATTCACCCAAGCTGTATAATAGACTCAACCTCCCATGATAGCTTTCTTAGGCTTCTTTCAGTTAGTAGAGTTTTTCACATGGAAAACTATTTTTCAATTTTATCCTCATTACTCTCTAGCACTATGACTTACTAATGGCAAATCATAACCTCTCTGATCCCATTTCCTCATCTGCAAAATAAGGAAAATAATACTCTTCCTCTCTATCTCATTGAATCATGAAGAGAGTTCTTTGTAAATCTAAAGTTATGGTATAAGTATGGGACAGCTAGGTGACACAGTGAATAGAGTACTAAGCCTAAAGTCAGAAAGACTCATCTTCCTTAGTTCAAATCTGACCTCAGACACTTACTAACTGTGTGACCCTTACTAGCTGTGTGAGTAAATCATATAACTCTCATTGTCTCAGTTCCTTATCTAGAAAATGAACTAGAGAAGGAAATAGAAAACCATTTTTTAAACAAAGTGTATATGAACCATTTTTTTAAGCAAAGCAAATCATATAACCCTCGTTGCCTCAGTTCCTTATCTAGAAAATGAACCAGAGAAGGAAATGGAAAACCATTTTTTAAACAAAGTGTTTGGCTTTTGGGACATAGTTTACCATCCTTTAATCATCTCCTCTCAAGTATGTACAAGAAAATAGAGGCTCACACAGTGAATAGCTTACCAGCTATCATCAGGAAGAACTGAGTTCAGAAGAGTCAGAAAGAACTGAGCTCAAATCTGGTCTCAGACATTTGATGCTTACTAGCTGAATGATCTTAGACAAGTCACTTAACCCCATTGCCTCACAAAATAAAAAGAAAATGGAGAAAGGCAAATTGACTTCTATCGTATGTATCTTTGCCAAGAAAACAAATGGAGTCAGACATGACTGAACTGACTGAATAACAACATGTAAGGATAGGGTGCTAGATCTGGATCCGGAGTTCTGAAGACTAATACATTCAGGATATTATGATGAAAAACATTGTATGCGATTCTGGGTCTAGCTCTCCATCTTGAAGTCTTTTGGTGCTTTGTTTTTGTTTTTGTTTTCAAATCACAGGGCACTGTCCATCACTGGATATCTCTGTGGAAATGCTATTAACAGTATCTGAGAAACTTGGGAAAAATCTATATTAATTTAGATTAAATTGATTAATTATCTTGGGCATTTTCACTTTGCCTAAAACCTGGAATAACAACCGCAGTTAGATGATAAGCTAGAGTAGAGAAGTATTTTATAATATAAAAATGAAAAACCAAAACAACCACTTACAGGAAACTAAGGGCAGATGCCAATACATTGAACATCCCTGAGTGCTTAGGGAAGTACCAAGATATAAAAGTTCACATTATAAACAAGAGAACCATGGAAAAATTGCACATAAGATCTATAGATAGAAGAAATTTTAATGACCAGTTAAGGTGACTTTCATTTACAGCAATACTAGGTTTGAACTCCATGGAACATTTCTAGGATTGATAACTTAAAATATCATCAACATAACGATAACTCAGTTTTGGATACTCAACATCTTCCCAACTCACTTAGCTTCCTCTCCCCTTTGACTGGAGGATGGACCACTAAACTCTCAAAGCTTTCCTTTATAGAAGGCTGGATAATCCATCTAACTTTCCATCTGCAACTGATTCCAAAGGTAACTTGCTTGGTTTGAATTCCATGGAATTTGATTCCTTGCCCCACCCCTTCCAAGCTGGGTGCCCTTGGTATCATTCCTCACCCTCCAGCTTCCTTTTTTTATGTTTTCTTCAGCCATTAAGATTGTAACCTCCTTGAGGGCAGGTACTATTTATCATTTTCTTATTTATATTCCCAGTACCTGGCACAAACAGATCCTTATTAAATTGAAGTGACCAAGAGGAACACAGAAGATAAACTGGATGACTTTTATTACATAAAATTAAAAACTTTTGGATAGGAGTGGCTAGGTGGCCCAGGGGTGGCTAGGTGGTGCAGTGGATAGAGCACCGGCCCTGATTTCAAATCTGACCTCAGACACTTAATAATTATCTAGCTGTGTGGCCTTGGACAAGCCACTTAACCCCATTGCCTTGCAAAAATTAAAAAAAAAAATCTTTTGGATAAACAAGTCCAATAAAGATAAGATTAAAAGGAAATCAAGGGGCGGCTAGGTGGCATAGTGGATAAAGCACCGGCCCTGGAGTCAGGAGTACCTGGGTTCAAATCCGGTCTCAGACACTTAATAATTACCTAGCTGTGTGGCCTTGGGCAAGCCACTTAACCCCATTTGCCTTGTAAAAAACTAAAAAACAAACAAACAAAAGAATGAAGGACTGACAACAATGTACCATTTCTAGGCCTATGCCTCCGAATTATTAAAGAAGTAGGAAAATTGCCAAGTATTAAAAATACAAAGCAGCTCTTTTTTTTGTGGAGACAAAGAACTAAAAACTGGCTGGGGGAGCAGGGCTGGGTTTGGATAAAGCAGGGATACAAAGTTGTATTTGGGCAAGCCAGTCAGGTTCAAAACTATCCACTGATGTGAAAACACAATGGACACACAATGAAAAAGGCATTTGTCCTTAGATACAGACTTAGAAGAAGAGAGGAACAAATTGCTTTATTGTTTGTGGAATGAATATTTGTTTTCTCTGTCTAAATGTATAACTGGAAAATAAACAGTTCACCTTTATAAACCAATTTCATCCCACTTATGCATCAGCCAGATAGTACATTTCTTTTTCTATTTTTTTTTAGAGATTAAAAATCTAAGAGGATGGGAAGAAAACACTGCAAATTAGAGAAACTCAGGAGTGCTACAAATATGGAATATTGCATGTTTACTTTATTATAGGTTTTTCTTAATTATTAGAAGAGAACTCTTATGGAATGTGAGTAATCTGAAAATGTTTGCAATGTAAAAATAAAATACCTCTATAAAATTGTTTTTTAAAAGATCCTTTCTTCAAATTTTTAATTCTATTAGGATTGTCTTTGTGAAAATATCTCTAAGTTAATATACTGAAAGGCAATGGGATAACTGGATTCTCTTTATAAAAAAGAACATAGTAATTCACAGAATTAATGAGGGAAACCTGTTCTATCTTCTCTTGAGCCTACAGTATACAGAGGTAAAAAATTTCCTAAAATTAATTATTTCTAAAACATGTACTAGATTATCATTATTTGACTTAATGCCAAATGGTGATTTGACATTGGTTAATATCAGGTTTTTCTTCATTATACATTATATAATATCAGTTTTTTCCCTTCATTATACATAATAGTATATTTCTAGTAATATTTATACACTATTCCTCAATAAATAAGTGGTAAAAAATGAGCAAAAGTTCTCAAATTATAAACTATTAATAACTATATGAAGGAGCAATCCAAAACACTAATAGTAAGTGGAAATCAAAACAACTCATACTCTGCAAAATGATAAAAATGATAAAAGATAGACAATGTTGAGGAGTTGTTTGAAGATAGGCACATCAGGTGGAGCTATGAAAATGATACAACCATTTTGGAATACAATTTGGAAATATACAAATAAAGGGACTAAAATACCTTCCAACCCAGAGATTCCACTAGTAGCATATACTCCAAAGAAATCAGAAGAAATATGCTTCAAAATGCTTATAGCAGCACTTTGTAGTAGCAAAGAATTGGAACCAATTAAGAAATTGTGGAAAATGAATGAATTGGAATCTTGTTGCTATAAGAAATGCCAAATGTGATGAATACAGAAAAATATCAAGGAACTTATATTAACTGGTACAGAGAGATTTTAGGAAAGACATGGCCATAATAAACATGGTAACTACAACCAGGGGTGTGCTGGTAAATATTTAATACCTGACCCCCCCAACATGTTTGAATAACATACTTTCAAGTTTAATCCTTAATATTAATATTTTTCCCATCACTTTCTTAAGTCTAGATAATCAGCAATAAAATAAATCAAAAATGTTTTCTAGTATTTGCTAATTTTCCCAGGTCAAAAGACTCATGTGGAAAAGAAAAAATTCAGTATTATGAGAAAACATCTCTAAGCCAGTCCCTTGCAAAGGTGATAGGTTCACCCAAAGATAGGGAATATAGCATATATTTCCAAAATTGTTCAATATATTAATCAGCTTTGTTGATTTTTTCCCCTCTTTTTTCCTTCAAAAATAATTGTTATATGGAATAATTCTTTGGGATTGGGCAAAGGAAGGGATATTAGGAGAAATTTTGGTGATATAAAACCAAAAGATATCAATAAACATTTATTTTAGAAAAATAAAGAGAAAGAAAGACAATATACAGCTCATTTCAAGTCAGTCTTGTTTAGAGATATGCTTGTAACTAACAAAGGGTAAAAAGAGATTAAAACTTTAATTATTCTAGGAAAAGTAAAAAAGTATATGATGTGAGAAATATTGGTCTCTCAAAATAACTCCCCTATTAATATGTGGTGGAAAATGCATTTTATTTGTACTAAAACATCTGGATTAGAAACACAGTTTGATTATAATAACAGAATTATACTGAGCTAATCTTTAACCTGGTAATGGAGAAGAGCAGAATGCCAGTAATCAAGTAGTGGCTTAATTAATTAATTGGGGAATACAGAAATTCTCCTGAGAACTTTTAGTTCTCAAGAACTCCAATCTTGCTGCAGTGAAGACAGGCATTGTAGAGCATTTAAAACTTGAGTAGACATCAAAGATGCCAAGGTCATTCACTGCATCCTGAGGACCACCAGTCATCCTGATTTGTCTTTCTCTGGGACTTCAGTGATTCTGAAAAAGAGAACAAGGCTGATGACTTTATGCAACTTTGACTCACTTAAATCTAATTTTTGAATAAGTCAAGGTATAACCCAGCAATGCCATTGGTCCTCTTCAAAAATGAAGGACAATCAACAACAACAAAGTTGTTTATCTTCTATTCCAAGGAAATTTTTCAACTTCCCAGGAAAAGCAGATTGGAGAGAAGAAAATACGCAATTAACAATCCTAACTACACATGTGACAAACATAAACTAACTCATAAAATGAAAGAGAGTAGCAAAAATCATTTTAAAAAAAGATTTCAGCAATATATTAATAAATAATAATATAATAACCTGAAATAACTTGAGAACAATAATAAATAATTTGAAAAATAAAGATCTCAAATGAGGGAGAGAATTGAGCATTATCTATTATGCCTTAGGCAAATTCAAAAAGTTAGAATTGATAATCATCTTATATGGAGCAACATTAAAATTCAGGACTAAAAGAGCTAAACAGGGAAGCTACATTATTCTTTAAAGCACCATAGATAATGACATAATACCACTACTAAATTTCTATGCCCTCATATAAAAATATATTTTAAACATTACTCTAAGACTTTTTTAAGCTATTAAGGATTAAAACTGCATAAAGAGATTTGAGATATGCTAGATAGAAAAGTAGATACATTAAGCACATACTTTACTCATTGCTATCACAACAAAAATCACATTTGATAAGAGACTTTTGAAGAAAAAAATCAGTTAAAGGAAAAACAATTTCCAAAGGAAAAAGAAAGGTTACAGAATAATTTTATTAAAGAAAATACTTTTAATACCTGGTACAACTGAGTTAAGGCTTCATTCTCAACCCACTAATACTTTTTTTTCTGACTATCTCTCCCTCTGAAAGCTGATTCACTCATGATTTTAGCTTGGTTTTAGTTGATGATACCCAAATATTTACCTCCTAATTTGCCTCTCATTTTCAATATTGTATACCAATTGTTTAGATAATGTCTCTAAACAAAATTTGTCATCTTTACAGCCACAATCTGACTCCCCTATCATTCCTCTCCAAGTTATACTCTGATCTTTCTATACAATCAATGCCTCAAAAACCTCTTCACTCCAGTCTTGGAATTCATACTTTGAAAGTATCCTTCTCCCCTTCTGTCTCTCTTTTAATTCAATGACTCCTTCCAGAATCTCAATTTAAGGAGGGCAGCTAGTCCAACCATGTCTCATTACTCTCCAAGCTATGCTCCAGACTTTCTTTACCATATCCTTATGCCATGGACTTTTTAAATTTAATATTTATTCTCATTTTGTACAAATAATTTTTTTACATTAATAGAATATTCTTGTTTAAGAGTAAACAAAATACCCCCTCCCCCCATAAATATAGACTTGCTTGAGTGATAGAGGAGAGAAAAAAATTAAAATAAAAAAAATAGTAATAATTGTAGGTATGGCCAGGTGGCGCAATGGACAGAGCACCAGCCCTGGAGCCATGAGCACTCAAGCCCACATCTGGCCCCGTACACCCAACAATCACCTAGCCATGTGACATGCAAGCCACCCCAACCCCACTGCCCTGCAAAAACCAAAAAAAAAAAAAGACCCAAAATAAAATAAAATAGTAATAATAGTAGGTGGCTGGGTGGTGGACAAAGCATTGGCCCCTGAGCCAGGAGCACCCGGGTCCAAATCCGGCCTCAGACACCCAACAATCACCCTGCTATGTAGCCCCAGGCAGGCCACCCAGCCCCATCTGCCCTGCCCCCCCCAAATAATAATAATAAAAATGTGCTTGAGTCTTTGTTCCAACACCAACAACTCTGTCGCAGGTGGATCACATTCTTTATGATAAGTCCATCACAAAAGTTACTTCCATATTTTTCCACCATTGCCATTGCTGATCACAACTCCCTCCTTTCTTATTTCTCCACTACCATGTACTATGTTTTCTCTCTCCTTTCACTCTGACTCTGCTGTAGGGTCGCTGAGTGGTGCAGCAGACAGATCCCCGGCTCTGGGGCCAAGAGGCCCTGAGCCCCCATACCACCCCTTAGGCCCAGCATCCACATGGCCCCATGGTCCTGGACAGGCCTTCCAATCCCAGCCCCTTGCAAGAAGTAAAAAAGAAAATGTGTTATATCTGACCACGCTCCCCCCCCATGGTCCATCCTCTCCTCCATCACTCACATCACCCCCTTCCCCCTGTCCCCCACTCCTTACTCCAGATGCCTATACCCCATTGAGTATATATGTTGTTTTCTCTCCTAGCCACCTCTGATAAGAGCAAAGATTCCCTCATTCTCCCTTGCCTTCCCCCTTCCATATCATTGCAATAGCTCATTGTAATAAAGAAAAATCTTACTTTATGAAATATCTTGGCCTATTCCCCCTCTCCTTTTTCTTTCTCCCATTACATTTCCCTTTTTTTCTATTGACTCCATTTTTACACCATATTTTATTTTCAAATTCAGCTGTCTCCTGTGCTTCAACTATAAAAGTTCCCTCTACCTGCTCTATTAACTGAGAAGGTCCATATGAGTATTATTAGTGTCATTTTTCTATGTAGGAATACATGCAGTTCATCATCAAGTCCCTCATATTTTCCCCTTCTCCTCCAATCTCTATGCTTCACCTGAGTCCTGTATCTGAAGATCAAGCCTTCTGTTCAGCTCTGGCCATTCTAATAGGAACATTTGAAATTCCCCTGGTTCATTGAAAGTCCATCTTTTTCCCTGGAAGAGGACATTCAGCCTTGCTGGGTAGTTGATTCTTGGTTGCATTCTAAACTCTTTTGCCTTCCAGTATATTATATTCCAAGCCCTAGGAGCTTCCAATGTAGTTGCTCCTAAGTCCTGTGTGATTCTGAACTGTGTCCATCTGGCTGCTTGTAATATTTTCTCTTTGACTTGGGAGTTCTAGAATTTGGCTATAATATTCCTAGGGGTTGGTTTTTTGGAATCTCTTTCTTGGGGGGATCGGTGGATTCTCTCCCAAGTAATTCTTTGAAAATGATGTCAAGGCTCTTTTCCTGATCATGACTTTCAGGTATTCCAATTCAGGTATTCCAATAATTTTTAAATTATGTTTCCTAAGTCTGTTTTCCATATCAGTTGTTTTTTCAATGAGATATTTCACATTTTCTTCTAATTTTTCATTTTTTTGGTTTTGAAGTATTGATTCCTGATTTGTGGTAAATTAATCAATCTCCCTGAATTCTATTCTTTGTCTGAAGGATTTGTTCTCCTCAGAGTTTTCTTATCTCTTTTTCCATCTGGCCAATTTTTCTTTTTGAAGCATTCTTCTCCTCAATAACTTTTTTGAACTGTTTTATCCATTTGACCTAAGCTGGTTTTTAGCATGCTATTTTCTTCAGCAATTTTTTTTTTTGGATTTCCTTGACTAGGCTGCTGACTTGATTTTCATGTTTTTCCTGCATCTCTCTCATTTTTTTCCCCAGTTTTTCTTCTAACTCCCTCACTTGATTTTCAAAGTCTCTTTTGAGCTCTGTTATAGCCTGAGCCAAATTTCTGTTTTTCTTGGAGTCTTTAGATGCAGGAGCTTGTGCTTCCTCATTTTCAGACTGAGTGTTTTGATCCTTCTTGGGCTCACAGGCAAAATATTTCTCAATAGTCTTCCTCTTTTTTCTCTGCTTGCTCATTTTCCCAGCCTATGGTCATTCACAGACCAGGAGGGAGGACAGAGCCTCACATACTGAGACCCTTGTGGGAGTGTCCCCAAAGCTCAGGAAGCACCCCAAAATGTGAGGCTCTGTCCTCCCTCCTGGTCTGTGAATGACCATAAGCACCTCCCTCTGCCACGGGGCTGAGGTGGGGGGGGGCTGTTGTTCTGTGGGGGGGCCTAGACTGGGATCAGGATCTGAATGTGGTCAGAGCCCCAGAGTCCTGTTTCAGGGGCAGAGGACAGAGCTCTACAGTCTCTCTTCACTCCCCTCCCTCAGCTCAATGGGCTCATGCCCTGGGGGCTCCTGCTTAAAGCTCTGCCTGCTTATGTTTCCTGGATCTGGAATGTAGTGGCCAGGCTGCTTGCTGTGTGCCCTGAGGGCTGGGCTTCAAGTGCTCCTTCCAGCAGAGGTCCCCTGCTCTTCCCCCAATTTGTGCTCGGTGCTCCCCTAGCTCTGGAGACTCCCCCACTCGAGGCTCCCAGCACCCTGGGGCTGCCTCCAGGAGGCTGAAGTTCTTTCATCTGGAGGTCCACCCCTCTGGCGTGCCGCCCCTCCAACTCCAGGGAGCAGAGCCTTTCTGCTCTTTTCCAGGTTACCTTGAGTAGGAGAACTGCCTCACTGGGTCCCTCTGTGGGTTCTGTCTTTCGAAAGTTTAGTCCTTAGTTTCGAAGATTTATGAGAGAGCGCCTAAGACAGGATCTGTTCTTGTTGCCATCTTGGCTTTTTTTTTTAAAGCATCCTTTTCTATGTATGTAAGCTCCTTGAGGGAAGGGCCTGACTTTTTGCCTTTTACACTAAATAAATCCTTTTTTTTTTAAATTGGCTACCAATTCTTCCAAATGCTTCCATTTCTGTCAGAGCATGTTGCCATTATTTCTCCAATTACTTAGGTTTGAAATCTTTCTTCTTTAGCCTCCTTAATTAATCAGCTACTAAGTCATACTTATTTTGTCACATTGTCTCCCAAGTCAATCCTTACCATATAATTCCCGTTATTACTTATCCTAGTGCAGTCTATTACATCCAGTTGATTAGACTGTTGCAGTACTATTTTAGTAATCTCATATTTCCTTGCTTCTAATCTATTTTCCACACTACTATATTTGATTTTTCTAAGACATGAATTTCATCATGTCACTGATCAAAAACATTTAACTGCTCCCTTTTCAATTCATAGGACAAAGTTCAAATTTTTTGACTTTGTAATTATGTCATTTAACTGTTCTGAGTCTTAGTTTCCTCATCTATAAAGAAGGGTTGATAATGTTTCCCCCTTTTTGTTTTGAGAAAAGTATTTTTAAAGACTACTATCTCAACTGATACTAAGCTCCTTTTCTGAAAGACAAAGAAGAAACATTGACCATCAATTTATTGATTACCTACTAGCCTAATTAATAAATTGATTGTTAACTACCTAAAACATTGTTTTTTAAGGGTTTTCATGCATCACATCAAAAAAGGTACTGTGTTCTCTGAGCTAAGTAGAATTGAAGTAGCTCAAAAGAAATGAGATGTGGAAAATTAGAGATTTCTCCTTTCCAATTGTTCATATGGAATATTTATGCCTAACCTGTGACAGAGCCTTCTGAGCTCATATCTGCCTAGTCACAGGTGAACATGCTGTACATGTGAGGTCATTTTGATTCTCTTTGAATAGGAAGGACAGTAACTGTCTCATTTCCAAGAAGTGAAAGATGCTTCATATCACTCTTATCAGTCTTCCTGTGGTTCCTGTACGTTCTTTCAAGATACTCAAAATTTGTCCCTCAGTTTCTTTCATACCGGTATCTACAGAATTTTAAATTCATTTGTGAATTTAACTACTCTACTAACTCATAGAATCACAGATTTGGAAGAGACATTAGAGATTATTTAGTATGACTCCTTGGTTTATAGACTAGGAAATAAAGACCCATAAAAGTAAAGAGATTTGCTCAGGTCAACCAAGATAGATGAAAATGTAGTCTTTATAACTTACATGATACTATATACTAAGGTCAAGTTTTACCTAAAATACTTTAGAATTACTTATATTATAAATTACCTTTATGGTCTAACCTATCTCATCCACTTGCTCTGAAAACCTTGAGTTGTGCTCATTAAATCTCAAAAAACATAAAGAAAATGTTTTTCTCATAGTATTTTTCCAATTTTCAATGTTTAGGATACTACCATATCCAAAAGTCATTTGCATATATGAAGTGAACAGAACCAGGGGTATATTATATACAGTAACAGCAGTATTGTTCAATGAAGAACTGTGAATGAATTAATATTTTCAACACTACAATGTCTCCAGGGAGACATTGCCTCTTGAGAGGCAACATATTTTAGTGAAAAGTTTTCTTTAGTGAGTTTTTCTAATTAGAAGATCTGTATTAGAGTTTTGACTCCATGACAACTTCAGCAGTTCATTTGATCTCTCATCAATAAAATGGAGCATTACCTATTCCCTTATATAGTGGTTTTGAGAAAAGGTATAAAGCACTTACATATATTTGAATGAGCATTTTTTTGATGTCTTGAGAAGGCATAGTGCTTTCCCTGACACATAAGAAAAAACATGTTTGCATACAAAATAGAAAACTTATTTTTCTTTTTCTACACTTTCAAAATCTATTATTTCACATATATGAAACCATAATTTCTGGTTTTCTTATTCTTCTCATATATGGTTTTTCCCTTTTATGCATTTGCCAATTTTGCAGAACATACTTCAGGATTATTATTAATCATCTATCCATTTCCCTTATCCCCATTCACCCTTTCACTCATTATTTCACAAATATTTGTTGAACTCATACTACAGGGCAGGTACTAGATATAGGATCATAGTTTTAGACTTACAAAGATAACCAAGGAAACTGGAAGTAATAGAGTTTCCAGCTGCCCTAAGTAAACAAAGGATTTTTGCTTTGACACATGTGTGTGTATACATACACATAATATATACTATATATAAACATACATACATGTGTATGCAGATATCCAAAATCATATATAATACATACAAATATACATTCATAGGCATATATGTAAGACAGTCCTATGCTCATTTCCATTTGTCCTCTGTTTCTCTGAAATTGGAGAGTATCTTCCTTCAATAGTATCAAATCTTCCATATTTTTTAAAATCTAACTACTTATCATTTTCCTACACCACAGCAATGTTTCAACCTTATATTATCTAGTCATTTTAAATAGTCTAAAACAATATTGAGTAATAGACTGAGACAGTGGTTTTCCTATTTTTGTCTTTTGATTAAATTTATTTTGGCTTTAACTTTGTTTGAGATCATGATTACTCACCTGCTATTTTTTAACATTATAAATTCCATTCCCTACCTTTATTTTAATATGTATCTCTCATTTTTATAGCATTTCCAGAAGGCAACATATTATTGAATTCAAAATTTTAATCTACTGTTTCCATTTTATGCATGAATTCATCCCAATTCACATTCTAAACTATAATTACTTGTTGTTTATTTACCTCCTTCATATTTTCCTCCCTATCCTTCTCACCCTATTCCTAACCTTCCTCACACCTCTGCCTTACTTCTACCCACTATCTTGCCCTTCTATTTCTTATCCTACCCCTCTCTAAGAATCCATTATCCTCTCCCTCACCCATTCCCTTTGCCTTCTTGTTTCTATATGAATTTAGAAGACTTCACACCCTTCCAATTATATATGCTGTTTCCTCTATTATCCCACTCCCATTATTCTACACCCTTCTATATCTTCCTTTATTCTATTCTCTAACCCTCTTATTTCTCTATAAATTTAGATATTCTTTTAAATTATATTTATAATGTTCTGTCTTCAGTCCAGATTTGATGTGAGTAGAATTCCCTCTAAAAATCCTTCCCTTTCCTCTTATATTCTTATTTCTTTCTGAATTTAGAATTTATACACTTCCAAATATATATGTTTTGTTCCCTCTTTAACCCTTTCCTGATAAGAATGGGTTAGCAATGAAGCTAGTGGTCAGGTTTTGGGGAGTAGAAGCAGGCATGGCTTTTGGAAAGGATTTTGCAACCAATTCAATGAAATCATCCCTGCTATTGTTGGCAAGGGCTACATCATATTGAATGATGAACTGAAATATGCATCTCTAGTTCTTGGAGCAAGGTTGTCTGAAACAAACATTCAATCTTCAAGCACAATTAATATTCAAAGCCTTGAGAAACTATTAGAAGATGATATTGTGTATGGACAGCCTTGAACACAAAGGCCCTGGAACACAAAAGAGAGAATATGTAACATGGTATGGTCAAGTGTTCACCTCCCTGAAGTGATTGCCCTTAAGAAGAAATACAAATCTCACCCGTGAGGCCCACAGCACTGGGATACTGGACCCAACAAATAGGAGTGTAGTAGAATACTTCTATCTGAGGATGTGGATGTGATGATGGGGACATTAATATAGAGCTTTGGAGCTGCTGGAGGATACATTGGAGGTAGGAGGGAACTGATAAGACTATCTCCTAACACATTCTCATAGGGCCTGTATGCCACATTGTTGTCATCATCTGTTGTAGAACAAATCATAACCTCTATGACATGGATTATGGGCAAAGATGGCCCAAACCTTGGCAAAGAATTGTGCAACAGACAGTTGAGAATATTATGTATTTCACAAAGTGATTGAAGGAGATGGGTTTCATTGTCTTTGGAAATGAAAATTGCTCTGTGGTGCCTTTCATGCTGTACATGCCAGGAAAATTTGGTGCATTTGGATGGGAAATGATGAAGTGAAATGTCTGTGTGGTTGTGGTGGGATTTAAATTCCAAACAAGGTTTTGCTTATCAACAGTACACACTAAAGAAATATTTGATACTGCATTAAAAGAAATAAATAAAACTGGATGCCTGTGGCAGCTGAAGCACTTCTGTCACTGATTGGTAATTCTTTTCAACTGGTCCTTTGATGAGACAAAATATGAAGAGACAGAGGACTATGTCTTCCTGGTGATCTTTAGAGGACACCTTCCCTCACCCAGGACAATATGTGGTCTTTCTGAGTCCAGTCTAGAACCACAATTCTGTGACTGCTTCATGTATTTTCTCACAATACTGAAGATAACCATATCCAATTCAAATGGCATTTTGTAAATAGTGAAAGTTGTTTCACATTCTTTCTCCTCTGCATCTCTGCTTCAAAAAAAAAGTCTTATTCTTTGCTTTTCCACCATACACACACATTTTGGGAATGAAAAAAAGTTTTGTTTTATAACTCTTATCCTGATGAAATCACAATATCCTAGTCTGCCCTATAAACCACTCCTGACCCTCACATCTTTTCCTATCACTGTAGCTACTGTTTATGGAGTAGGATCTGCAAAGAGAATTCATTCTGTTCTTCCTCCTTAGGAAACAAGTGCCTTCCACTTATCTACCATACTGACTTTGAAAGTTATTAATGTTAAACTATAATTTAAACATACAGATAATCAAAGCTCTTTTTTTTAGGTTTTTGCAAGGCATATGGGGTTAAGTGGCTTGCCCAAGGTCACACAGCTAGGTAATTATTAAGTGTCTGAGACCGCATTTGAACCCAGGTACTCCTGACTCCAGGGCTGGTGCTCTATCCACTGCACCACCTAACTGTCCCTGTGAATAAAATAGGGTTAAGTTCTCTGCCTGGAAACTATTCAGTATATTTCTATGAAAGGATTAACATTGCTACATTAGCTCTTTTTAAAAGCTGACATCCTTCTGATTATATCCTGATTACTGTTTTCTTTTGTTGTTTTCTATCAAAACATCTACTATATGAAAGAGATTTTTAAAAAAAATTTCCAGATTGTGGGAGAGGGTACTCAGATACAACATACTTTTGGACAGGGACAGGATGAAAGGAGAGAGAGAATAGAATGAGAGTGGGGAGGAATAGAGTGGAGGGAAATACAGCTAGTAAGAGAAACTGTGGGAAAAAATATTGAAGGAATTTCTCTGGTGGGCTTATGATAAAGAAAGCAATTCACCCTAGAGACAGAGCCATTGGAATCTGAACACAGACTGAAGAACATTTTTTTTCTCTCTCTCTCTATTCTTGAGGCTTCTCATCTTCTTGGGGGGTGGGGAGGAGGGTTTATGTTTACTCTTTTAACAAGATTATTGTAATAATATAAAATAAATCAAATTTTTTTAAATCTTAAAAAAACTTCCAAAATAGCCATCTTCTTCCCCATTTAATACCTTTATATCAGTTCTTCCTCTTATAACCTCATTTGTATGACATAATTATTCTTTTTACCTTTTCTACACCATTTTGCTTTTTTTTTTAGAATCACATCACACTCAGCTCTATCACAATCTTTCTTTCGAATTACCTACTTGCTAATGATGATCTTAGACATATGGTTTACATTTCCAGGTTTATATTTTCACATGTAAAAATAAATAATTTGTCCTTACTGAGTCCTTTGTAATTAGCCTTTGAGTTAATCTTATATTTCTCTTAGATCGTGTATGTCATTTTCTATTATATTCTGGTCTTTTTGCAATAAAAGTCTAAAAGTCTGTCAGTTCTTTGAATATCCTTTTTTTCCATTCAGGATTATACTTTACTTTGTTGAGTATGATATTTTCAGCTACAACTCCAGTTATTTTGCTCTTCAATATGAAGTGTTCCAAGAAATGGAGTCTTTTATTGTAGCCACTGCTAAATCTTGTGTAATTATAATTGTAGTTCCACTATATCTGAATTTTTTTTCCTTCTTGCTCATATTTTTTCCTTAACCTGAGAATTTTGAAATTTGACTATAATATTCCTGTAAGTTTTCCTTCTAGAATCTCTTTCATGTAGTGATTAGTGTTTTATTTCTACTTTCCCCTCTTGTTTTAATATTTCAGGACAATTTTCTTTAATTATTTTTTATATTATTGCATCGTATTTCTTTTTTGATCATAACTTCCAGGTAGTCTGATTATTCTTATGTTTTCTCTTCTTGATCTGGTCTCCTGATCAATTATTTTTCTTATAAGATGTTTTATATTTTCTTCTGTTTTTTTCTTTATATTTTGTTTGTTATTTCTTGGTCTTTTATAACTTTTCTGGCTTCCCCTTGCTCAGTTCTAATTTTCAAAGAGTCATTTTCTTCCTTAATATTCTGGATCTCTTTTTCTCATTGTTGTCTTCTTTTTTTATAAAATCTTGTTTTTCTTGGATTGTTCTTATTTTTAAAAAATGTTCTCAATCTTTATTATTTTATTTTTTTAAAGTCTTTTTTGAGTTCTATGGATTGGGGGGGGCAGATGCCATTTGTTGTTACTCTTTGGGGTAGGAGAGGCTTTTTTTTTTTTTTTTTTTGCTTCAGTATCCTCCTCTGAGGACAAAGTCTGGTCTTCTCTGTTCATAGGAACTGTCTATGTTTGGGTTCTTTTTACTTTGCCTCTTCGTTTTTTAAAAATTTTTACCTACTTAGTATTATAATCTCTCTAATCCTGGGGTATAGGAGAAGAAGTCTCAGGTCCTTCTTACTGTTATTTTTTGAGCTTTGTCCTGGGTCCAACCTCTGTACTCTTTTTTGCCTCAAATGTCACAGCTAAGGACCCTGTGTTACTTTGTTTTGAAAATGATCTTGCTCTCTGGTGGTTATAATCTTTAGTTCTTCCCTCTAGCCTGGTATCAAGACCTTTCCTGAAGTGCACACAACCAACAGTGATCATAACCCCCTGCTTCTCCACTCACAGGCCAGGGGGTGTGCTGGTTCCTTTTTACCTAGAAATGCATCTTAGCAGCACTGCTGGGCTTGGGAGGTGAAAAATCCTGTGGCTGAGACCAAACCTACCTACAACCCAGCTGCATCTAGCTTGGAGGTGTTTACAATTCATTTAGGAGAGCTAAGTCTCATTTCTGGGATCTTTCTTCTTTCTCTAGCTGTCCTGGGAGAAACACTGTTTTGCCACAACTCTTGTTTAGTTTTGCCGCAACTTTTGTTTAGTTTTGCCACACTAAGTTCACCCTGACTTGTTATTTTTTTCTGGTTTGTGGAGGAAATCTGGAGAGCTTAGAATTTTCTCACCTACTCCACCAAGTTCCCAGAATTCTCTATTTGAAGAAAGAATCTTGAAGAGAATCCATGAGGGTTTGACTTGTAAAATGAGCCCCTTTTGTTTCTTAATATTACCAAAGACTTCAAAATAGGGGGGGGAAACTTCATTAAAATTTTCTTTATATTTATTAATGCAATTTTGTATATATAATTCTAAAATTAAGTGTTAAGAAAGTATACTCAAAACCTATATATACTATTAGAAATATTCAGAAGCTGGTAGATAGCTATTCTAATTCCTAAAGAAAAGACTAATCTTGTTGCTTTCTCAAAGTTTACTACTCTAATTAAAAATTTTAAACTTTGCTATCTTCATTTCATCTTCTTTTGGTGATACATATTATCTTCATACCATCCTGGAAAAATGAGATAATTTAGGACCTAATCTTATAGATGTTAAACCTAAGAACTCATTTTAGCTTTCATACTTGTATTCTATTCTATAACCGAGAGATGTTTTAATATCAATCTATTAATTAATATATTTGGCACTGCAACAACAGAAAAAGTTTTTTTGTTGTTTTGGTAGGGCAACGGGGCTAACTGACTTGCCCAAGGTCACACAGCTAGTAAGTATTCAGGGTCTGAACTTAGTTCCTCCTGACTCCAAGGCCAGTGCTCTATACAAACAAAAATTTTTATAAACCTGCCCACTTTATAAAAATTTTCTATAAAAGGAAAAAGAAGGGACATGATTATGACAATGTCGAGAATGTTCCTTTGAAGGCAAAGACTGACCTGACATAAACTTAATGAGGAAAACTTCATTAGCTCTGTTTGATTCCACATAAAAGTCATGGCTAACAGTCAATTTTGCAGCACCACATTATTCAAAGTTCAACCCTGTTAACAGGATATCATAGGCTCAGAATTAACTAGGTGGGGAAAAAAAGGAAATAGCAAAGAATTCTATCTTTGTCTAGCCTTCTCAGACTCAATTATCTATCAGTAACAGTTCTCAAACTGCATTCCCTTTGGGCAGTATGTGACAATACCCTTGAATGGAAGAATATTGGCTTGATAAGAATTCAGTCAGTCATCCCTGAAGTCAGAACTCAGAACAGTATCAAGTCCCAGGAGACTGTAATAGCAAATAGCAAAATTTCACTAATCAAAGATTAGGGCTGGGTTATTATTATTATTTTTCTCATGTTGCAATAACAGTTAACAATAAGCATATATAAGAATATTTATGCATATATAAGGTCTTAATTATACTTTCTAGTTTAAATCCATCCTGAACTAGAAATCAATCATTAGAAATAAAATCAATCATTAGAAATTAAGATCAATATTCTGGAGTTATGTATTTATGTTGAATATATAATAATTTATTCAAAAAAGTCCAGAAAAATACTGACTACTTACTATAAGCCTATAAACTAACAATTATCCATGTTGTTTATTCATTTCTAAGGCAAAATAAACTCTAAATCTAAGGTCTGTTGTCTCAAAACTGTAACTTCAATATTTACTATTTGTTAACAGGTACAATTTTCAAATTTCCATCAGTGATGGCAAAATTATCTATCAGACAAACCTCACTCTTTACTATAAGCAAACGATGTCCTCCTCTTTGGCTTGGGAGTTGTCTTAGTTTCTCATCAAACCACTTTATTATTTTAGCAGCAGGACTGATAAGATCTTATTCCTGCCCAAATGGAAAGCCCCAAGAAACCTCAGATTTAAACACAACTTAAGAAGTCTGTGATACATTTTGTTTCTTTTTTCAACAGTAAGTTATTCATTTTAAAGAAAAATATCAAAAATACTTAGCAATTTCAAACTTTGTGACCACATTTTTTACCCACTCAATTCATAATTTAATAGCATTCAAATTAAAAGAGAGGGTAATTTTCCAATATAATTGTGTCAACCTCATATTATCATTTTTTCAAATTAACACTTCCCATACAATGGTTTCATAAAATTCACAATATAAAAAATATTCAAGTAGTCCCACAATCGCATAAATAATTTATTTTTTAAAAATAACACAAAGCTTTTTTTCTATCAGTCAGATCACATCAATTCCTTTGAATGCATTTCCAAATCTTCTTATGTAGAAGATCACTTCATCTAATTATCAATTTGGCATTCTGTTTAAAATTCTGTTGCAAAATTATTTAAGCTCACAAGAGTTTTGTTCTAATTTCTGCTATACTATTTCCTGTTCTTTAAATTTTGTTTTAATACTGCCTTTAAGTAAGTTACCTAACTGAGCTTTGAATAATGTGGAGCTACAAAATTGGCTGTTAACTATAACTCTTAAGTGGAATCAAACAGAGCTAACAGAGTTTATGTCAGGTCAGTCTGTGCCTTCAAAGGGATGGACCTGACATTGTCATAACCATGTCTCTTCTTCATCCTTTTAAAGAAAATTTTTATAAACAGTGTTCAAATGATGCATTGTACCTTGGCTCCAACACAGTTAAGTTCTGGAACTGCAATAATCCCATGGTCATAATCTTACTTTTTAAAACATAGTGTTTTACCCTTTTTTTTGGTGTGTTTTTGCAAGACAATGAAGTTAAGGGACTTAACCAAAGTCACACAACTATTAAGTTTCAAGTGTCTCAGGCTGGACTTGCTCTCAGGTTCTTCTGACTCTAGGTGTGGTGCTCTATCCACTGCACAAACCTAGCTGCCCCCTACCCCCACAATTTTTATTTTCTTCCACTTTTACTAGAAAGAAACTGCTCGGTGTTTGTTCTGCAGTGTTGAAGTGCTTATTCCTTTTTGTTTTGCAAGAAAGTTTTTGTTTTGACAGAGTTGAAATAGATTGCTTTTTCCTCTTAAGCTGTCACTAGTAAGTAAATTTATCTATTTGGGAATTCCTTTTTTAAGAGAAATTGGCTCTAAACTAAAAGATACTTTGTAAATGTGGTCTCTGCATCTCTTCAGTTCACTTAAGTTCTACATAAAGGGAAAAGGGCAACATTGCTGGCAATCACACCTGGGACATGGAGGAATTATAATTCCAATTACAGAAAGCATGAAATGATAATGAAGCCTCACAAGCTTTCATTCACCTTTTAATAGGAGAAAAGGTCCTTAGTAGTTTTCATGGTACCAGGACTTATAGCTACACCAAGCTCATCTTGAACAGTCAGCAGTGATATCATCTTTGAAAGCAAGGATGATCTGTCTGTACACCATGAATATCAGTAAATAATCAGGAAGGTGCCACCAGTTAGGGTTTAAAAAACCCTAGTTCCATGAATCTAGACACCAAATCTATGCCTAGATCTGAAACCCCCTCATATGACTCTTCAGGACAGGAATTTCCATTCCCTAAACCCCAAGGATAAAGGGAACAGTTTAACTACAAACAAAAGTTTCTAAAGACCCACCATCTGGGTCTAATCACTTATAAAGACATTTGGGTTTTATTTGACCTTTGAAGTTAAACTCAAAAATTAAGAACTGAAAGTATTGAAATTTCTGAATATTAGATATTTAGAAAGGCCTTTCCACAAGGACAAAACAGGATGGAAATATCTTTGTCAGCATTCTTGTGGTTGTATTAATGAGTATCATAACTGATAAACAAGTGGTAATCATTGGATTAATGTTTTAAAGACTTAGTCTAAGAACCTAATTTATCTACTTATTCCTATATGATTTATGTAAAATATCAAACTAATTAATACTGGTTGGAATGGAATAGGGGGTACTGATGAATTATATCTCACATGTAAAACAATAGCCAAGGACTGTCCAGCATGGAGTGCTCAAATCAAAAGAAGGTACTATGAGCAAAGGAGACTTTCAGTCACTCTATGAGCAAAGGAGATTTTCAGTAGCTCAAATAAGAAACACGAGATACACAAATTTAGAGACATTTCCACTCCAAATATTCTTGTGGACTATTTAAATATGGTCTGTGGTACAGCCTTCTGAATTCATATTCATCTGATCAATCATAGTCAGATGCACTGTACCTTGACTCCAACATAATGATGCCATTTTGATCCTCTTTGAGGATGAAGGACAATACCCAACCAACCAATATTTTTGTACCATAAAAAAAAATGAAAGTGATAGTTTCAGAAAAACCATGGAAAATTTCTATGAACATACTTGGAGTGAAATAAGCAGAAGCAGGAAAACATTTTACAACAATAAGACAAATATAAACAGTTTTTAAGAGACTTTAGAACTCTGATCAATGTAATAACCAAAATAGGATTACTGATAAAACACTATTCACTGAGAGGTAAAAGACTCAAGATGGAAAATGAGACATACATTTTTTTCAAGGCTAATGTGGGAATTTGTTTTGCTTACAAGGATTTATTTTGTTTGTTTTCTAATTTGGAAATATGTTGTTGCTATTGTTATTCAGCTTTTATTTTCTTTTTAAAAAATTTCAAAAAGAACCAGTGACATTGCAAGGTGATGTCTTGACTTGCTTATGAATTGGATTTAAGTTGCACAAAGTCAATAGCCCTCTTCCAGAGTCATCAATGTCCAGTGAGAAGGAAAAAGTCAATAGGATTGTCCGTAGTTTGGAATGCAGTAGTGGATTTTGCCATCTTTGGTGTCTGACCAAGCTCCACAGTGCCTGCTTTAGCCACCTTCATGGCCATTGGAAAAAACTGTTCTCATCTACCTATTCTGCTGAGGGAAGTCTTAATATGAAGAAACACATGTCCATTACCTACTAATATAGTGTGTCACACTCGAGTACTTAAATTGCAGCATATGAATAAAACAAATCTCAAAGGAAAAGAAGCTTTTGAGTGAAGGAAGAAGAGAATTTGGACGTGGCAATAGGGATCAAGTAGTATTCCTATTCCCCTGCTTTGAACAGTGAGCTGAGGAGAAAGACTGAAGATGTAGTCAGCACTGGAAAGGATGACCTGGGAAAGTATTTCATCAGCTGAAGACTAGATAAGAATTAGTAGATGAAAGAAGTGGGAGAAGAAAAGATTTAAGTTGAAGAAAAATTTGTTGTATTGAATAGACAATCCAGGGGACATAGTGAAAAGACTGGGTGGAGTTAGGAAGAAACTTTGGAGTTGAGGAGGATGAAAATAAGAAATAGAGTAAGGGGGTGCAGAGTGGCATATTAATGATGATCTACAAGGAGTTCAAAGTCACTGGAATATGATGTATACGATCAGGAATGAGAATGTTCATCATTAAGTGGAAGGACTTGTGAAGCAGGAGATTGAAAGTCTGAATTTGAAAGGATTACTCTTCTTTGCACTGAAAGTTCTCCACATCCCAGTTGGGAAATCAAGAGTGCTAACGCTCAATTTTCTTCCCCAACAGTGCAGAAAGCTCCTAAAAATGGTATGCTTCAAAGAAGGTAAACACTACATATAGTAGAAACCCAAAAATGACTGAAAAAGTTATGGTATATGAATGTTATGGAGTACCACTGTTCTATTTAAAAAACCCACAAATGGTCCGACTTCAGAGAAGCATGGAAAGAATTACAGGAACTGATACTGAACAAAGGGAGGAGAACCAAGAGAACATTTTACACATTAAAACAACATTGTGAGTTGATCATCTTGGATGGATGCAGCTCCTCCTGGCAGTTCAGAGAGCTATGACAACCCTGGGACACCTGTTATGGGAAATGCTATCCACATCCAGACAAAGAAAACAAAACAAAACAAACAAAAACAAATTCCAGAATCTAAATGATCACTGTTTAAAAATTTTTCTTACGTTTTTCCTTCTTATCCCATGGTTTTTCTTTCATTTTCCTTAGTCCTAACTCCTCCTACAAAAAATGACTAATATTTAAACATGTTAAACACAAATGTACATGTACAATTCACTAGAGTGTTCTCAGCTGAGGGGAGGGGAGTGGGAAGGGAGAGTGGAAGGAAATTATGTAATATAAATATGCATGTGGATGAATGTTGAAAAACTTTCATAATGTGATTGAAAAATAAAATAAAATATCTATTATAAAAAAGGAACCCAATAATTTTGACTAGGACCAGAGTTCCCCAATTCAGAAAAGGGAAGTAAAGAATAAATTAAATGGCATTACTTATCTACCTAGAATCTCAGTTAAATAATTTCCTATTGTAAAAAGACATCATAGATTTTAGAAAACTGATTGTGAATTTAATATCAATTTATTTATATAAAGATGAAGAAATATCATTGATTATAAAAAATTAGAATCATCCAGTCCATAAACTTATGATACAGTAGTATTATAATTACTTACTCATGTAACCAGAAAAAAATTCATTGTTAGATATATACTATTTTATATTTTTGATGCATATATGTAGTATTTTATATATCTATAATTCTATTGAACTATCACTATAATATGTATATTTTACATTATATCAAGAGTTTTAGTATTTATTTGTTTTTAATATTTTTGGTTACATTTGTTCTAAGCTCTCTCCTTCCCTATCTTGTGCTCCCCAACATTTAATGCAGAAAATTATGTGAAACTATACAATACATAGTTCCATATTTATCTGGAGGTGTATAGTATCTTGTTTCCTAGTCCCTTTGTAGGTGAATATACATATAAGTAAAAATAGCTCAGTCCTTTACTCTTCAAACAATATTGCTGTTACAGTATACTTTGGTTCTGTGCATTTTATTCATTATTTCGTGCAAGTCTTTCCATGTTTTCCTAAAAATCAATCTAATCATCATTTCTTACAGCAAAGAAGTTTTCTGTCCCAATAATAAAGTATAACTTATTTAGCCATTCCTCAATGAACATCCCCTCAATTCCCTGTTCTTTTCCATTCCAAAGAGGTCTGCTATAAATATTTTAGAACGTATAAATTCTTTTCCTTTCTCACACCCACCTTCATTCACCTTTAGAAACTTAATAGTGATATTCCTGAGTCAAAGGGTATATACAGTTTTATACTCTTTGGGCATAATTCCAGATTGTTCTCCTAAATGGTTGGCCCATTTCACAATTCCATCAATAATGAATGTGTTCCAATTTTTCCAAATTCCCCACCATCATAGTTGCTTTCCTCATGAACCATTTTAGCCAATCTAGTAGGTATAAAATGATATCTCAAGGTTGTTTTAATTTGCATTTATTTATAGATAATGCTTACTGATGGTTTTAGGTAGGCACATCATTTTAAGGAAAAATCTGTTTGTTTTCTTAAGTGTTTTTAAGTTGTATTTGGAGGAGTGACAGGATGAAAGGAGAACAAGAACAGAATAATGGGAGTGGGGAGGAAAAAAACAGAGGGAAATAAGTTAACAATAGCCAACTGTGGGAAAAAAATATTGAAGCAACTTCTCTGATAGATTTACGATAAAGAATGCAATCCATCCCAGAGACAGAGCGGATGGTATCTGAAAACAGACTGAAGTACATCCCCCCACCACTTAATTTCTATTTAGTTTTATCTACTTTGGGGGGGAGGGGGGTTTGTATTTACTATCACAACAAGATTATTATAGTACTGTGGAAATAAATAAATAAATCATTAAAAAAGAAATGAGCATTGTATTTTGTCAAATGGTTTTTCAGCATCTAACAATATAATCATGTGGTTTTTTTATTTTTTCTGATTAATATCATCAATTATGCTAGTAATTTTCCTTATATTGAACCAGCACTGCATTCCTAATTTTTTTTTTAGGTTTTTGCAAGACAAGGGGGTTAAGTGGCTTGCCCAAGACCACACAGCTAGGTAATTATTAAGTGTCTGAGGCCAGATTTGAACTCAAGTACTCCTGACTCCAGGGCTGGTGCTCTGTCCACTGCGCCACCTGGCTGCCCCTGCATTCCTACTATTAATCCCACTTGGATTCACTGTATAATCTTTGTGATATATTGTTTTGATCTCCTAGCTAGTGTTTTTTGAGGATTTTTGAATATATATTCATTAATGAAATTGGTCTATAGTTTCCTTTCTCTTTCTGGTTTAGGTATTGGATCCATATTTGTTTCGTAAAAGAATTATGGAAGGATGCCTTCTTTGTCTACTATTCCAAATAATTTTTTTAATTTTGGAATTATTTGATCTTTAAATATTTGGTAAATTCTGATGCATTTTCTTAGGAAATTGATGGTCTGTTCAATTTCTTTTTCTAAAATAAGTTGATTTAGATATTCTATTTCCCTTTCTATTAATCTGGATAGTTTGTGTTTTTGTAAGCATTCTCCTATATCACTTAAATTGTTAACTTAATTAATATATAATTAGGCAAAATAATTCCTAATAATTGCTTTTTATATATATACATTAGTGGTATGGTCACCCTTTTATTTTTGATACTAGTTTTGATACTAGTTTTGATACTAGTCTCTTTTTTAATCACATTTGTTTTTAGATTTTTGCAAGGCATATGGGGTTAAATGGCTTACCCAAGGCCACAGCTAGGTAATTATCAAGTGTCTGAGGCCAGATTTGAACACAGGTACTCCTGACTCCAGGGCCGGTGCTTTATCCACTGCGCCACGTAGCCGCCCCTCTTTTTTAATCATATTAACCAATATTTATTGGTGTTTTTTTAAATCAACTCCTAGTTTTATTAAATTTTTCAATATTTTTCTAATATTCAATTTTATTCATTTATCCATTAATTCTCAGGACTTCTAATTTAGTGTTTAATTGTAAGTTTTTAATTTTTCCCTTAGTTTTTAAAATTGCATATCCAATTCATTAATCTGCTCTTTCTCTTATATTGATATAAACAAATTTTCCTCTACTTATTGTTTTGCCTACATCCCATAAGTTTTGGGCTTTTTACACTTTTTAAATTTTATTTTTCCATTATTTCATGTTAATAACAAGTTTTAAAATTCACTTGTTAAACTTTGAGTTCCAAATTCTCTCCCTTCTTCCCATCCCAGTCCCCTTCTTTGAGAAAGCAAGTTAATTTGCCATGGCTTAAAATGTGTAGTCGTGTGAAAGTTAAACATAGTCCCCTCCCCCTAAAAAAAGGAGAACCCTCAAGAAAAATGAAGTTAAGAAAAATGTCTCAATCTGCATTAAGACACTATCAGCTCTTTCTTTAGGGAAGGATAGTATTCTTTATCATAAGTCCTTCAGAGTTGTCTTGGATCACAGCATTCTGAGAAAAGGTAAGTTATTTGCAGCTGATAATGCTGTAATATTGATATTACTTTGAAGATAATATAATACATCTGCTGATGTCTTTCCAGGTTTCACTAAGGGCACTCTGTTTATCATTTCTTATAGCAGAATAGTATTCCATCATAATCACAAACCACATTTCAGCCATACCCCATCTGATGGGTATACTCTCAGTTTCCAGTTCCAGTTTCCAGAAAAAAGCTGCTATAAATATCCTTATATTTATATAGGTCCTTTTCCTTCTTGTGGTTCATCTCTTCTGGAATACAAACTTAGTCGTGGAACTACTAGGTCAAAGGGAAGACAAGATTTTATAGCCCTTTGGGCATAATTTCAAATTGCTCTTTAAAATTGTTGAATTATTTCATAACTCCTCCAACTGCATTTTTGTCTCATTTTTCTACATTCCTTCCATTTGTCTCTCTTTCTGTCTTATTAGCCAATTCAATAGGTATAAGGTAGCTAATACCTCAGAATTATTCTAATTTGCATTCCTCCTATCAATAGTGAGTTAGGCCTTTTTTTAAATGGGGTCATAGCATTGATAACCTTATCTGAAAACTGTTCATATCTTTTTTTCATTATCAGTTGGGGAATAGCTCTTGTTTTTTATAAATTTGACTCAGTTTTCTATGTTTGAAAAATGAGGTCTTTATCAGAGAAATTTTGTTTCAATATTTTCCCCTACAGATAATATTGGTAACTATAACCCTCCAATCTATTCCCCCCATCACCATTTATTCTATTCTCTCTCTTTTCATCTTCTCCTTCCTCAAAAGTGTTTTGCATCTGACCACCCCCTCCCACAATCTTCTCTTCCTTCTGTCACCTCCCTTTCTCTTTCTCCCATCCTCTTCCCCTCCTACTTTCCTCTAGGGTAAGGTAGTTTCTATACCCAATTGAGTGTGTATGATTTTTCTTCTCTGAGTCAATTTCTATGAGAGTAAGAGGCTCCTTCTTTTCTCCTCAATTCCCCCCTCTCCCACTCCACTGCAGGAGTTTTTTCTTGCCTCTTTTATATGAAATAACTTACCCCATTCTACCTCTCCCTTTCCTTTTCCCCCATACATTCATCTCTCATCCATTTACTCCATCTTTTTAGTATATTATCTCTTCAAATTCAACTCCCTCCCGTGCCTTGTCTAAATTTACTACTTCTAATTGCCTAATAAATGAGAAAATTCATATGAGTCATCAGTATCATCTTCCCATGCAGGAATACAAGCAGGTCAGCATCATTAAGTCCTTTATGATTTGCCTTTCCTGTTTACCTTTTTATGCTTCATTTGACTTATATTTGATGATCAAATTTTCTGTTCAGCTCTGGTCTTTTCATCAGGAAAGTTTGCAAGTCCCCTATCTCATTGAGTGCCTGTCTTTTTCCCTGAAAGAGTATTTTTCAGTTTAGCTGGGTAGTGGATTCTTGTTTGTAATCCATACTCTTTTGCCTTCCAGAATATCATATTTTAAGTCCCATTATTCCATGTTCCTTAAAGTAGGAACTACTAAATCTTGTATTACCCTGACTGTAACTCCATAATATTTGAATTGTTTCTTTCTGGCTGCTTGCAATAGTTTCACCTTGACGTTGGAGGTCTGAAATTTGACTATTCCTGGTAGTTTTCATTTTAAAATCACTTTCAGGAGGTGATAGGTGACTTCATTCAATTTCTATTTTACTATCTGCTTCTAGAATATCAGGACAGTTTTCCTTGACAATTTTTTGAAAGATCGTGGCTTTCAGGTAGTATAATAAATTTTAAATTATCTTTCCTGGATTTATCTTTGAGATCAGTTGTTTTTCCAATGAGATATTTCACATTTTCTTCTAGTTTTTCATTTTTTTTTGTTTTTGTTATATTTTGTCTAGCTTTCTCACAAAGTCAGCTTCCTTTAGTTCCCATTCTATATTTTTAACAAACTATTTCCTTCAGTGGCTTTTTGTATCTCCTTTTCCATTTGGCTACTTCTGCTTGGGGTAGAAGTTTCCCCTTTCCTGGTTGGTCGCAGTCATGGCTCATGGCCCTAAGAAGTACCTGAAGTATGTCGCTGCCTCCAAGCACTAGATGCTGGACAAGTTGATGGGCGTGTTTGCTCCTGGACCATTCACAGGTCCCCACAAACTGAGAGAAAGCCTCCCACTCATCATCTTCCTCCACAACTGATTCAAATATGCCCAGATAGAAGATGAGGTTAAGAAGATCTGTATGCAGCAGTTAATTAAGATTGACAGCAAGGTCCGCACAGACACAACCTACTCTGTTGGTTTCATGGATATCATCAGCATTGAGAAGACTGGCAAGCATTTCTGGTTAGTTTATGATACCAAGGGCCACTTTGCTGTTCATTGTCACAGCTGAAGAGGCAAAATATAAACTATGCAAAGTAAGAAAGACCTTTGTGGGCACCAAGGTCATTCCCCATCTGGTGACCCATGATGCTTGCATCATCCACTATCTAGATCCACTCATCAAAGTAAACGATACCATACAGATGGATCTAGAAACTGGTGAGATCACGGATTTCATCAAGTTTGATACTGGAAATCTGTGTATGGTGACTGGTGGAGCTAACTTGGGTCTAATTGGGGTGATCACCAACAGGGAGAAGCATCCAGGCTCCTTTGATGTGGTCCACGTGAAGGATGTCAATGGCAACAGCTTTGCCACTAGGCTTTCCAATATTTTTGTTATTCACAAAGATAACAAGCCTTGGATCTCTCTGCCCCAAGGCAAGGGCATCCGCTTCACCATTGCTGAAGAGAGAGACAAGAGGTTGCAGCCAAACAGTACAATGGGTGAATGTTGGCACACCATCCCATATTTTCCTCTGGCCAAATAAAGACTTTATAAAGTGAAAAAAAAAAATAAGGTATTCTTCTTCTCATTGACTTTTTGGACCTCTTTTTCCATTTGGTCCAGTCTGGTTTTTGAGATGTTATTTTCTTCAGTACTTTTTTGTCTCTCCTTTACTAAACTGACTCAGTTTTCATGATTTCCCCCTCATCTCTCTCATTTTTCTTTCCAATTTTTCCTCTACCTCCTTTACTTGACTTTCTAAATCCTTTTTGAGCTCTTCCATGACCTGAAAACAATTCTTATTTTACTTGGAGGCTTTGGACTTTGTTATCTTCTTCTAAGTCTGTATTTTGATCTTCCCTGTGACCATAGTAACTGCTAAGATCAGATTTTTCTTCCTGTTGTTTGCTCATTTCCCCAGCCTATAACTTGACTTTGACTCTTTGTTAAGGTGAGGTTCTGCTTCCAGAATGGAGGACGCATTGTTATTATTTTGCAGCTGTTTTCAGAGATACTCCTAGAGATTTACAAGTTTTCAATTGTCCCAAGGTCTTATGCTCTAAGGAGAGGTTTCTACCACTCTTCTGGCCTCTGCTCTGGTCTGTGGGTGTCCATAAGCACTCCTTTCTGCCCTGGAATTGTAAGGAGGGTCCTTGCTCCCCTACTGCCATAAACTGTAATGCTTATGCTCCTTTTCCAGGGAATGGGACACAAGACCCAAGACCCAGATCTGACTATGGGCAACTTGCCTCCATGAGGAAAGAGACCCCAGTAATCTCCTTTCAATTCCTTTAAGGTCCATGGACTGAGAGCTCCAGAATCATTTTCTCCTATTGATTCAGGGTCTCCCAAAGCCTGCTCCTGGTCTACTGGGGTCCAGTCTAAGCTGCTGAAGCCTGTGCTAGACTGTGCTCCACTCTTACCCCACTGGGGCAGATTTTTCCTGTTGACCTTCCAAATTGTCCTAGTCAATGCCTGAACTGAGAGGTCTGAAAACTGCTCCCCCCACCCTTCCCTCCTCTCCCCACTCCTCCCAGCTACTGACCCAGTCATCCAAAGTCTGTTCTTGGATTGCTGGGGCCAGTTCACCCTGCACAGCCCTGCTACTCTGTATTCCTCTCTTACCTTGGTGTAGCAGACCCTTCCCCTGGATCTTCCAAGTTGCCTTGGGCTGTATAATTGCTTCAGTCAGTATTTTGTGGGTTCTGCCACTCTAGGTATTTGGAGCAGTTTGAGGGAGAGCCTGGGAGAGTTTCTGCCTTTACTCCACTGTCTTGACTACATTTCCTATTCCATAAGTTTTGATATGTTGTTTCATTATTATCACTATTTTTTAATAACATTATTTATTTATTTTTTTTACTTATTCTATAACCAGCTCACTCTTCAAGATTAGGTTATTTAGTTTTCAATTTATTTTAATCTGGGTTTCCATGGTCCTTTTTAAATGTAATTTTTACTGAATTATGATCTGAAAAAATGCATTTAATATTTTCTGCTTTTCTCCAAATATAAAGTTTTTTGAGGGTGTCAATACCACTGAGGGAAAAAAGTACATTCCTTTCTATTCCCAGTTCTCTCCAAATGTCTTTCATGTCTAGTTTACCTAAGATTTTATTCATCTTCTTGACTTCTTTCTTCTTTATTATTTGTTTAGATTTATCTAGCTTATCTAATGAAATCTCCCACTATTCTAGTTTTTCTTTCTATTTCCATCTATAATTCACTGACCTTTTCCTTTAAAAATTTGCATACTATAGCATTTAGTCATAAAGATTTAGTAGTGATATTGCTTCATTCATACATCCATGATACCTTCCTACTTATATCTCTTTTAACTAAGTTTATTTAGCCTTAAATTTGTCTGAAATTTTGATTGCTACTCCTGTTTTTTTTACATCAGTTGAAGCACTACTACTATAGACTTTTATTTTTACACTATATGTGTCTCTCATTTTTAAATGTATTTCTTGTAAATAACATATTGATAGGTTCTGTTTTTTAATCCATTTTCATTTTATGGGTGAGTTCAACATATTCACAAAGTAATGATTACTTGTTGTATATTTCCCTCCATCTTATTTTTTCCACTGTTTATCCTTCTTTCTCTCTGTCTCCATTTCTGCCTGTCTTTGTTTCTGTCTTGGTGTCTGTCTCTATTTCTCTGTTTCTATGTCTCTCTCTCTCTCTCTCTCTATATATATATGTATATATATATATACATATATATATGTATATATATATATACATATATATATATATAGCTTATTTAATGAAATCTCCCACTATTATATATATGTCTCTCTCTGACTCTTAGTGTCTGTTTCTGTCTTTATCCTTTTCCTTCTCAGAATTCTAATTTACTTCTGATTTCTGTCTTCCTAGTATGCACATTCTTCTAAAAATCCATCCTTTATCCTGTCCTCTTGTCCTCCTATTTTTCTGTAAATTAAGAAATCTTTTATGTCCTATTAAATATATATGTTATTCACTCTTTAATCTGGTATCAATGAGAATAAGTTTCTCACACTATCCCACCCCTCTTTTTTCCTTCCCTCCATGATCACAGTTCTCCCATTCATACCTCTTTCATATGAGATGATTTATTCCATTTTATCTTTCTCTTCCCAGTTTTATTTTTAGCATCATTCCATCATAATAGAGTCAATCCTAAGTCTTCTATCTATCTATCTATCTATCTATCTATCTATCTATCTATCTATACTCTTTAGTAATGATAATATTCTTTTTTTGCAGTCAATGGGGTTAAGTGACTTGCCCAAGGTCACATAGCCAGGTAATTATTAAGTGTCTGAGGTTAGATTTGAACTCAGGTTCTCCTAACTCCAGGTCCGGTGCTCTACCTACTGTACCACCTAGCTGTCCCAGTAATGATAATATTCTTAAGAGTTACAAATGTCATTTTCCCATATAAATAAGCAGTTTAACCTTATTAAATCCCTTATAATTAACCTTTCATATTTATTTCTTATGTTTTTACTGATTCTTGTAAGTCAAATTTTCTTTTCAGTTCTGAATTTTTGTTCAAAAATTATCTGTAAGTCCTAAATATCCATTTTTTCCTTTGCAGATTATTCTCAGTTTTGCTGAATAAGTTATTCTTGGTTGCAAACTCAGCCCTTTTACTCTTCAGAATATTATATTTCATGGTCCTCAGTCTTTCAATTTAGGAGTTGGTAAATCTTGTGTTATTTTTGACTGTAGCTCCATAATATTTAAATTGTTTCCTTGTAGATGCTTATAAAATTTTCTCTTAGAACTAGGAACTTTGAAACCTAGCTACAATATTCTTGTGAGTTTTCATTTTGAGATCTCTTTCAGGTAATGATGATTGGTGGATATTTTTCAATTTTCATTTTACTCTCTAGTTCTACAACTTCAGAGCAATTTTCCTTGATAATTTTTGTAGTGTCTAAACTCTTTTTTAAAAAAAAATTTAACTTTCAGGTAGTCCAATAATTTTTAAATTATCTTTCCTTTTTTGTTCTTTGCTTTTTCAAGGCAATGGCATTAAGTGACTTGCTCAAGTTCACATAGCTAGTAAGTTATCATGTATCTGAGTCCATATTTGAACTCAGTTCCTCCTGACTCCAAGGCTGGTATGCTTTCTATCCATTGCACCATCTAGCTGCCCCATCACTTGTTTTTCTAATGAGATGTTTAACTTTCTCTTCTATTTTTTTCATTTTTTTGAATTTGGTTTATTATTTTTTAATTGAAATTTTATTTTATTTTTCCAATTACATACAATTGTAATTTTTCAACATTCATCCATTTGCAGATTTATGAATTCCATGTTTTTCAAGACTTTGGTTTATTATTGCTTGATGTCTTATGAAGTCATTAGATTTCCCCTTGCCCAGTTCTCATTTTTTAAGGAATTTTTTATTTCTGTTAAGTGTTTGCATCTCTTTTTTCCAATCGGTTGACTTAATTTTCATAATTTTCTTACTTTTTTGCATTACTCTTATTTCTTTTCCTAACCCCCCCCCAACATCTAAACATTTAAAGCTCTTTTAAGAACTCTTGGGGTTTGTGACTATTTTACATTTTCTTTGAATTTTTATAAGTTGTTTTGTGTTCTGAATTGGAATCCTGTTTTCTATCACCACAGTAACTATTTCTAGTCAGGTTCTTTCTCTCTTTTTTTTACTCATTTTTAAATGGCCTTTTTTTCATGGTTGTGAGAGTCAGACTCAGCTCTCAGGGTGGGGTGGGGTAGGGGAAGCAGGATAATGTCTCAGATTTCATGTTTCTCATGCAGTTGTTTTGGGGATTTGAACTGCTTGGTTTTTTCAAAGTTTTGTAATCTAAGTTCAGTTGAGGTCACCACTTTTCTGGTTCACATTTTGATCTCTAAGTGACCTGAGATGCTCTCTGCCCCTGAGCCTTGTCCAGGGTGCCCAGCACCACCACCACCACAGAAGCTGCTTTTGTTCCCTACAATCCTTCAGATGACTTGCAAGTGTCAGCTCATCCCTCTGCCCTAAAAGTAGGAATTTGACTTTTCTGTGAGTGACAGTAACCAGCAGGATCCTCCCACCATGTATGTCCCCTCCTCCTCACCTTCAGCCACAGTCTCCTATCTGATCAGTGTTGGGGGCCCCATGTCTGGCCCCAGCCGAGAGCTGCCACAAGCTTCCACTAATCAGCCACTGAAGGCCTTCATCTATAGGGTGAAAACTTCCCAGATCCAGCTAACCCAGGGCTTGCTTTCTATTGAATTGGTAAAACTGCCTGGAGGTAAATCTGCACTTCCAGAACATCACTCAGGGAAGTCAGATCCTTCCCAAAATCCTTCTTAATGTCTCTGATTGGATGACTGCATTACCATGACTTTTAATTATTCCTGTTGCAGGGGCAGCTAGGTGGCATAGTGGATAAAGCACCATCCCTGGAGTCAGGAGTACCTGGGTTCAAATCCGGTCTCAGACACTTAATAATTACCTAGCTGTGTGGCCTTGAGCAAGCCACTTAACCCCATTTGCCTTGCAAAAAAAAAAAAAAACAATTATTCCTATTGCTCCAAAATTTACTTTGAAGCATTATTGGAATGGGGAAGAATTGGTAAAGCCAGGTATTTTTCTGCCTTATGCTCCATCTTCCCACAATTCATTCCAATGTAAGAGTTTTAAATTTCCTTTCTATTTGGTTTCTCTACAGCCATTTAACTTGTAAAAAAACATAGGACTAACTGAAGCTTTCCTTACAGTGTATATTTTGGCAGACACTTTCAAAGATTTTTAATCCAATTATTTTTAATTAACTGATTAGAGAAAAAGAATTTCTGGCTCAGTTTTCAGATAACCATTTTCCACCTTGATCTAATATGTTTTTTCCCCTCCAGCCTCCTTCTACTCTAATAGCCTACTTCAGCTTATATTTTTACAAGCATATCTTTGAAATGTCAATCCCAATTTTATCTTCTTTTTTCTCTAATATAATTGGAAACTATGTAAGCCTTGAGAAAACTTTGTTTTGTGCTGTCATGATTTAGAACTATGAGTCTGTGCTTTGAGACTATATGACAAAAACCAGTCCTTAAAATGTCTGCATGTTGATAAGTTTGACAGCAATACCTATCAAAGAATTCTTTGGATATTTAATTTTTTATCAAATGTGAGTTTTGAATGTGCCCAAAGTGATTTTTGAAGACTAAAATAAATGTCACTATAAGAAGAAATTCAATACTAGCTTCAATAGCTTATCCTTAACAGACTAGAGATGCTTTAGCTATATTTTTATGAGGCTATAGATGCTTGAACAATGACAGTTTAACAATAACTGGACTTTGAAGAGTTCCTAAGGAAGCAAAGGGATTTAACTGTGATATATAAGGAGAATGAATTTTAACTGTTGACTGAGAAGGGATTGAGAGTGAAATTTTCATTTTATGTCTGGTCTCAGAAGAGACTGAATTGGCTGTCATTCTGAGTTACATACCAGTGATGAAAATTCACTGTGAGAATAAAAAAAAAAACAGGACCTTCCTTGAAAGAACAAAACTTAATTCTTCTAATACAAATAAACCAGAGGGATACAATCAAGGCTGATTTTTTTTAATGTTATCAATATAAGCCTCCTCTTTTCTACTTATCTTATTAGAGGAACAATTTAGTATTACTCAACCCATATTGGGAAAATCTGGATTAAGGAGGATTCTATGATCCTGTGTTATCCATTCAATAGAAATTAATGTACAGTAAAAGGTGATCAATTGCTTTTTATAGGTAATGGCTACTCTAGGGTACTTAAAGTCTGATAGTCATTTAGAATAACCACCAATTATTTTGGTTACCTCAGCACCAAACACAGGAGCTTTTATTTGATCTTCTGGTGAGTAAGAAACAACCAGAGTTTAAAAAGAAAGGAACTGATAATGGTCAAAATTCTTTAGGAATATAAATTTAGGTAAGTCAGGCTTTGTGGAAGCTAATTAGAAGATTAGAGGAAGAAAACTGGGGTTGTGAGAACAGATATGATGTTATTACAATAAGTGATAAGGACTTTAGGATGGCAGGTGTTAGAGTAGAAATAAAAATGACAAGATTTGACAATTTCATGGTTATGTGAGGTGAGTGAAAAGGAGGACTTGAGGGTGATACTGAGGTTATGAAACTAACTGACTGGAATGATAGAAATTTTTTTTAAGGTTTTTGCAAGGCAAATAGGGGTTAAGTGGCTTGCCCAAGGTCACACAGCTAGGTAATTATTAAGTATCTGAGATTTGAACCCAGGTACTTCTGACTCCAAGGCCGGTGCTTTATCCACTACACCACCTAGCTGCCCCAATAGAAAAATTTTAAAAGAGGAGTGAATTCAGTGGGAAATATAATGTAAAGAGATTTGCTATGAAGATCACAATTCATCTATACTTCTGAATGAGTCATTCTATCCTTTTGAATATCTATTTTTATGTTATCTTTTATTCATTAATATAGTAGATAGATATAATTTATAAATAATACCTATACACATTGGAATTTCATCACAATTTTCTTTTTTTCTTAAGTTTATTCTTCAAGTTTTTTAACTCAATTATACAAAGTTATTTTTTTCTGTTCCTTTTTTGAAGCACTTGGGTTTTCAGTGGGGATTCTTCATCCAAGCAGACTCCTTTGTCCTTTTAGTACATATTGTCTTGTCAATCTCCATATTTTCTCTTCTATTCCTAATCCACTCTCTTGAAGATGATGTATTATTATCACCAGTATCTGTCAAATAGTTCTTTGTGACAACTCCATTCTCACCTGGGCTCTTTTCGGTGAATAGTTCAGATTTGTGCAGAGCCTTTTGGTAGCCCCTGTCCTAGATATGATTTACAATTTAGGTCTGTTAATATGCTTAAGGGTGAATATTTTGTTCTGGATGCTTAGTGTAGGCAATGATGTGTGTCTCCAAGTCTTCCTAGTTGAAGGTCTGGCTGCCATGCATTAACCACTGAAGCTTATCAAGAGTAGACCTAGAGATCTGAAAGTTAGCTGGGCAATTCATGGCAACATTTTACCTTGGCCCTGCCAGGGCACAACTGCAGCCCAGGTTGGCCCAGGGGGAATTTCTGCACATTTGGCAGTAACTGGGAGTCAGTACTACCTAAATGTTCTCATAGGATGTGTGATTTAAAAAAAAAGTTTAAATATAACTGATCTAACAAACCTTATGTGATGAGTGATCCATTGCTATACCCCCACTTGGAGAAAAAAGTAAGAACTATAATGGTGATTCTTTGGACATTTTCTTGTCATTTTCAATAACTGCTTTTTTAAAAAATAAATAAAGTGATTAGACCTAACCTCATAATAATTCTGAAGCAAATATAGTTTTGTTTTCAGTAAACTTAACTAATTCTAAAATTCATTTCATTCTTTATTCAACAAATATTTGCTGCTCATTATGTGGTCAGCCTATGCTAATGCTCTAGAGGGGAGAGACACAAAAACTAATAACACAGAATATCTTTCCTCAAGGACCTTTAAATTTAGTAGGGAACAAAGGAATGGAAACCAAAAATCCTGTTAATACAGGATAAAATTTGATAAAAGATAGAAGCACAAAGTTCAATAGAAGTATATGAGAGGAAATGAACATTTCTAACTGTAAGGTAAATAAATATGGTAATATGAATTGAATATAATATAAATAGTATAAAACTACTGGTCTACATGTTGAATCTGACATCCAATTTTCATAAGGAATTGCAGTTTCTATCTTTTTGGGGAGCAAGAGAAAGCATATGATTAAATATTCTCTTTCACTTTCCTATATATAAGACAAATATTAGCCTATAATTGTATCTACCTCAAATTGGTAATCTTGGTGTATGATTTGGGGGGGGGGGTTAAGATAATGCTAACCTCCTTGATCACTGCAAAGGAAAAGGTAATAGCATATAGTCATTTTATCTCCCTTCCCCCAAAGGCTGGTTACACACAAAATAGTCTCAGATATTGAGTAAATAATATTTATTCAACCAAACAATAAACAGAATTTATGACTATTATATAGATTAAAGAAGAAGAAAAAAATCAAAAGAGTGGATGAATTTTTCATCAGGGAGCAAGATAAGTGGGATTTCTGTTCAGTCAAAAGAAAATTGATCTTAAGAGGAAATTGTTTCTTAGCATCCTCTAAGGTTACAGGCACTGAAAGTTAAGAAACATGTTGAGGGGTTGGCTTCCCCATTATCTGCATCTCTGGAAAAATCTACTGTTGACTATTTCAAAGTTCACCCCTTGCCTCTTTTGCTCATCTCTCTCAAACTCCCTTCTCTCTCACACCATCTCCAAAGGTTCTCCATAATTTTTTTTTTGGCAAGGCAATGGGGTTAAATGAATTGCCCAAGGTCACACAGCTTGGTAATTATTAAGAGTCTGAGGCTGGATTTGAACTCAGGTCCTCCTGACTCCAGGGCCAGTGCTCTATCCACTGCACCACCTAGCTGCCCCTCCATAATTCTTTTTTGCAAGGCAAATGGGGTTAAGTGACTTGCCCAAGGCCATACAGCTAGGTAATTATTAAGAGTCTGAGGCTGGATTTGAACTCAGGTACTCCTGACTCCAGGGCCAGTGTTCTATCCACTGCACCACCTAGCTGCTTCCCCCCCCCCCCATAATTCTTTAGACTTCAGAAGTTCATTAGTCACTCATAAGTCATGTCCCTCTCCATGTGTGAAGCATTCAACTTCTCAGGTCTGTTTGATTTTTAGGAAACTATTCCAGGTTTGCTATGGAAGTAGAACTAGACTAAAAATAAGAAATGACTTAACTGGAGGAGGTAGCTAGTTAGAACTGGATAGGTAAAATTTCCATGGATAGAACTATAGCAAGGAAAAGACAAAAGGAAGAGAGAACTGTAATCAAAAGCACAAACCTAGTAAAGTGTATAGAAAGTATTGGATAGTTTTATTTGAGTGCAATGTAGGTTTTATGAAGAAAAGTAATTAGGGATAAACATAAAAAAAGGTAGGTTGGGGCCAGATGTGAAGGACCATGAAAATGACATCAATCTGTAGGCAATGAGCATCAGAGCAATGATTAGACAGTGGGCATTTATTTAGAACTTCCCATATGTAAGGCACTCTGTTAAAGACTGGGAATACAAACAGAAATTGAAAGATGACGTCTGTACTTCATTTTTTTAAAAAGATTTTATTTATTTTGAGTTTTACAAATTTTCCCCTATTCTTACTTCCCTCCCCGCACCTCCCCCACAGAAGGCAATTTGTCAGTCTTTACATTGTTTCCATGTTGTACACTGATCCAAATTGAGTGTGATGAGAGAGAAATCATATCCTTAAGGAAGAAACATAAAGTATAAGAGATAGCAAGATCAGACAATAAGATATCAGGTTTTTTCCCTAAATTTAAGGTAATAGTACTTGGTCTTTGTTCAAACTCCACAGTTGTACTTCATTTTCAAAGAAGATCATGACATCAGGGAGATGATACCATGACAAGCACATGAATTGGATTTGAGTGGGGGGACGGGGGGTGCTGTGCAATATTACCAGACTTACTTTCTTCTCCAGAGTCATCTGGATCTAGGGGTCAGATATGGATCAGGATGACTGGAAGAGGCAATCAGGGTTAAGTGACTTACCCAAGTTCACACAGCTAGTAAGAGTCAAGGGTCTAAGGTTGGATTTGAACTCAGGGTCTTCTGACTCCAGGGCTGGTGCTCTATCCATTGCATCACCTAGGAAAAGGCAATTCATAAAAGGAACCAAAAAAATAGGAAAGTGACATAATAGAGATAGTTGTATGGAGATGAGTCCGCCAATTAGCTTGCAGGGAAGGGGATTCACAATATCTGTGTTCTGATCCTCTACCTTTAACTGGAGGTCGTGGGAGGACTGGTAATGCAGAAAATAAGGCTTCAGGGGGAGAGAGTACTTCCAGGTTGAAAAGTAGTTTGAGAGGGGTATGAGCTTACAGGATGAAGAACTTTTTGGGTTTTTTGGGTTTTTTTAAGGCAAAGAGGGTTAAGTGGCTTGCCCAAGGCCACACAGCTAGGTAATTATTAGGTGTCTGAGACCAGATTTGAACCCAGGCACTCCTAACTCCAAGGCCGGTGCTTTATCCACTACGCCACCTAGCCGCCCCAAGAACTTTCAATGTTGTTGAGAAAATCCTATAAAGAGTCAGAAATCTGCCTGAAGAAGGACGATGATGTGATTAGAGCTTTTTTTTCTGAATGGGAGTAATATAATTGGAGGGGAAAAAAAGAATTAAGATGGAAATTTAGATAACTTTTGAACCATAAATTTTATTTTAGCTTTTAATAATATGAATAAGTTTTCAAATTTACAATAATCTCTATCTCTATTATGAAAAGAAGAAAATAAAGGAAAAAAACAAATAAAATGACAAATAATTGTGCAGGTAATTAGGTATTCTGTTATTTGTGGCTAAAAATATAAAAAAAATTTATCCAAGTAACAATGAAGTCATAAATAATATGAATTTTATGCCCTTAAAATCTTTGCTTAGACATTTGTAATATATCATTCTATCTATCTTGTGTTGTTTCTTTTTCCTCACCATTTATCACTTCATTTAGGTTTTATGGAGCTTTCCTTTTGTGAGCTTCTTATGACATTATAATATTCAATTACATTCACATACTATGATTTATTCAATCATTCCCACATAATTGTGCAAATCATTTTTCTAGATTTCTGCTATCATAGAAAGTATTGTTAAGAATAATTTTGTACATATAAATCTTTACTTTTTTTTAGTCAGTAATGATAGTGAGGGAGTGTGGTATAGTGAAAATAGCCCTTCACTTTCCTGAGGAATTTGGAGTCATGAAATGTGAATTCAATTTCTGGATCTGCCACTTATTACAAATGTAGCCTCTCTGGATCTTGGTTTCTTTATCTTTAAAATGAGGGGCTTGTAAAATATTTATGCTATGAGTTCAGTATAAACTGGACAAGTTCTGGATCTGCCACTTATTACAAATGTAACCTCTCTGGATCTTGGTTTCTTTATTGGTAAAATGAGGGGCTTGTAAAATATTTATGCTATGAGTTCAGTATAAACTTAACCAATCGCATCTTGCAGTGTTACCCTTTGGAGAGATCAATGTATTTTTAGCATTTAGTAAAGGAGCAAGCAGCCAAAATCTGATAAAGGTCTTGAATGAAGAAAATAACCTGCAGATGGTGAGGATGTGAATTTATAAACAAAATCATTCTCATAAATGGCCTTTATAAACATAACTGAACCTGTGTTGCTAACTTTTGGGATTCAAGTTTGAGAGAATTCATAGCATCCCAAGCTATTTATTCTGCAGACTCTATGTTCCAAGTCAGTACAACAGTTGTATTTATTTACTTTTAAATCAAAACCTCTAAATAAATCCCAAATGTCATTTCTCAAACAACTCCAAATGGATTAAGGTCAACTGCTTTTCTCCAGACAGAAAAGTAAATGGGAGGACATTTGAGTAAGAGGTAAATGGGGATGGGGTACTATCAAGGATAGGTACTATGTATCAAACAGGCAGGGCCTAGATAGAGTAAAAATGATACCTGTTTACAGTGATTGTATGGTCAACAAAAATGTTCCCTGACCAAAAATAACTGCTACTACCCCAAATGTCTGGCACATAGTAAACACTTATTAAATATTCTTCAATTGGTTATTGATAGTCCCTTAATATTCTCAAATTGGAACCACCTTTTTCAACTTGAGGTATTGTTTCCAGAAGACAGAATCTGGTAGATTGCATTTATTATTTGTTAGGGTTTACATAAAAACCTAGGAGCCCATTAGTACTTAGTGCTACCTGCTCATAGGTTAGATTATCAAATCAATTAGCTATTATCCAGTCTGGTAGTTTATTATCTAAGTTATTATCAGATCCCTGAAAGAAAAATAAGGAAAGATATCTAATAATAACTCTCATTTCTATAGCAATGTAATATTTACAAAATACTTTTCAAAACAATTCTGTGAGGTAGAGACATAAGCATTGTTATCTCCATTTTACAATCCGAGAAACTGAAGTTTACACAAATTAAGCGACATGCCTAGTCACATCACACCTAAATATCAGAATTGGGACGATGAACCCAGATTTTCTGAATGTATTCACTGTTCTTTCCGCTACATCACACACACACACCCTCATATAAGCACTGGCAAATTTCAGAGAGGAAAATGAAACCAAGAAAAGTTTACTAAAGTTTACTTATATTGAACATATTGTATATCTGAGGCCATCACAGGAACTTAACTGGACAACATTCTCCCAGACAAAACTGACTCTGAAAAATTTTGAAGTAGGCTAAGTTTGAATTGGGTTCCCTAGCCTCCATATCTGCCATTTTGCATGCTTAGGGCCCTTTATCCTCCCCCCCCCCCCCCCCCATTCTGCTTAAAGTCTGTGCTCAAGAAAGGATCAGATATCAGTGATTTGTAACATTTCTATAAATTTAGGTTGACATTATTCTCTCTCTTGGCTGCCAGGTCAAGTACTAAATTTTCTTGTGAGAAATAACACTATTTTTATGCTTGGAAAGTTTATTAGTTCAATCCTTTCATTTTTCGCTAAATAAAATAATACCATTTAACATAAATTTTGTCACATTAAAATTTCATGATGTGTTATTTGCTACTGAATTAAAATTGCTAGGAGAATTTCTCTTTAGCATGTTGTTGGATAATAATATAAATTATATAAGACAAAAGGACCAAAAAAAAGAGTGATTTTGCTGGATGGGGGCGGGGGGGCAGAGAAAGGTTAAGAGATAAAAAGTTGATGGCTGGCTAATTTTTCCATCCCTTATCAAATTCAGTTATGTGGTAAGTGGGAAGGCAAGCTAGGATATGTTTATGTGATCAGTTATGCAAAAGAGCTTCCAATATTTTTATCATTGTTTTTGCTCATTTATTTATTTTCAGTTATATGCACAAAGGTAATTTTCAACATCCATCTTGAGTTCCACATTTTTCTACTCTCCTCCCTTCTTACTTCCCACCTTGGCAGTAAATAATCTGATATAGTTATACATGTAAAATTTCATCTAACATATTTCTTTCTCTTTTTTTTTGATTTTTGCAAAGCAATGACATTAAGTGGCTTTCCTGAGGTCACATAGCCAGGTAATTATTATGTGTCTGAAACCAGATTTGAACCCAGGTCCTCCTGACTCCAAGGCCTGTGCTCTATTCACTGTGCCACCTAGCTTCCCCAACATATTTCAATTTTAATCAAACTGTGAAAGAGAACTAGAACTAAGAAGTAGAAAACATGAGAAAGAAAGAAAAAGCATAAAAGAAGTTTTTAAAAAGTGAACATAGTATGCTTTGCTCTGCATTCAGAATCTGTAGTTTATTCTTAGGATGTGAAAGACTTTCCATAACACATTTCTCAGGATTGTCCTTAATTACTGAACTGCTGAGAAGAGTCTCGTCAGTGATAGTTGATCATTTCACAATGTTGTTGTTAATGTGTATAATGTTCTACTGGTTCTGCTCTCTTCACTCAGCATCAGTTTATGCAAGTCTTTCCAGGCTTTTCTGAAGTTAGGACAAAGAGCTTCTAATAGTTAATAGATATTTCTGTAAACTGTTTGCTGGGTAAATTAATTTATTTGGTAAATGTCATTATTATTCCTTCTTTTCCTGAAGTGTTTTGTACTTTATAGATATTATATTAGTTAATACCTGTACCTGATAAAGTTTGCTTCATTTATGCAAACAATTTTTTTATGATGTAAGTGTTTAACATGAGCAACACACTTCCTATTTGTAACTCATTGACTCTTGGGACTCAGGAATGTGGTTTATCTCTTTGTTTAAAAACAAAACAAAAACTTTGGATTCATTTTTCAATTAAATTTTACTTTCTTAATGAACAAAATCAGTTTTCTCCCATCCCTGTTCTTCATTAAAAGAAATCCAAATAAAATTCTTGAAACAAATATCAACCAAATTCTTGCAAAGTCCATAACCCCCAAAATTCTCATTCTGCTTTCCAAGGTTACCACCTTCCTTTCATTCATAGCAATCCTCTGGCATCATGGTTGGTCATTGCAGTGGTCAGAAATGTCTTTTTAATAATGTTATTAATTAAATAAGTTGTTCTCCTTGTTTTGCTTACTTCATTCTGTATTGCCTTATTCAAATATCCCCAGGTTTCATTGAAACTATCCTTTTCATTGTTTCTTATGGCGCAATAATATTCCATTGTTTTTACATATCATATTTTGTTTAATCATTTGCCAATTGATGGGCACCCTTTATTTCTAATTCTTCAATTTCATTGAAGGTTTTTTTTCCAAGGCAAAGGGGGTTAAGTGGCTTGCCCAGGGCCACACAGCTAGGTAATTATTAAGTGTCTGAAACCGGATTTGATCCCAGGTACTCCTGACTCCAAGGCCAGTGCTTTATCCACTGCGCCACCTAGCCACCCTCATTAAGGTTCTTTGAAGGTTTAAGCCTAATAGTGACATTGTTGGGTTAAAAGTGATTATTGCTGGGTAAAAGATTTTTGGAGCATAGTTCCAAACTTCTTTTCTGAATGACTGGATCAATTCATATACCCACCAACAGTACATTAGTTTGCTTATTTCCCCAAAGCCTCCACAACACTGTCATTTTCAGTATTTTTTTTTAATTTTGATGTTTATGTTCTGACATTTATGATGTGGAAATTCAGAGTTACTTTAATTTTCATTTCTCACTTATTGGAGTATTTTTTCATATGGCTATTAATAGCTTAGATGTTTTTCCTTTTAAAACTACCTATTCATATCTTTTGACCATTAGTCAAAGGGAGAATACTTGAATGAATAAATTTCTTACATATTTGAAAATATTTTTCTTTATCAAAGAAAGTTGCTCCAGATTTTCCCATTTACCTATTTATCATCTAATTTTAGTTGTATTGACATGTTTATTTGAAACTTCTTAATTTTGTGTAATCAGAATGATTCATTCTTTTTGAAATAAAATTTTATTTATATCTTTTGGCTATTTTTGCATCAGGAGAATTTCCCTGGCATCCCTACCTCCATTCCATAAATAACATTTAAAAAAATTTATTTATTTTTTCTTTATTTAAGGTAATTGGGTTAAGTGAATTGCCCAAGGTCATACAGCTAGGTAATTATAAAATGTCTGCAGTTGTATCTGAACTCAGATACTCCTGACTCCAGGGCCGGTGCTCTATCTACTGCATCACCCAGCTGCCCCCATAAATTATATTTTTAAAGAATAGTCGGAAGAATAGTAAAACCAATCAATTCAATTGGGTCCTGATTTGTGTAAATAATGAATCCCCCAAGTGAGTGAATGTATTCAGATTCACATTATTTGAAGGTAATAATTATGTAAAATATGGTCTTTGGTTCTAGCTCAATATAAACATGCAGTGAAAATTTGAATACTATGACCACTTGATGGAATTCATTATATATACTAATTGGAACCTAGTTGAATGACAAGAGTATGAAAATACATGGCAATGATATTCACCCATAGATTTCACATTTTTGCAAAGTAGTAGAGTGGGGAATGTCAGATATATATGTCTTTATAGTTTTATATTTATATACAAACATGTATATACATGTACACATACATTATATAGGTGTGTGTGTGTGTGCATGCATACACACATACACATGCTTTGGGACCATGCTTGTTCTTTGCAACTTTGTAAATTCACTTTTGATTTTTTTTCCTGATTCTTTCTGTTTACCTTGCTTTAATTATTGTGTATATTTTTTCTTGATTCTGCTTAATTCACTCTTTATCAGATCGTGTCTTTCTATGCTTCTTTGTAATCATCATTTTTGTCATTTCTTACCTCACAGTAATATTTCATTTTCTGGTCAATGCACGTCTGCTTTATTCTATTTGTTTTATTTTTTGTGATCTTCTCTATCCTATCCTTTGTTTCATCATGAAGTCTACTCCAAACCATAGATTTGAAAGGTAACTTCTTCCTTTCCCCTTAAATTTGTTTATCATGTCAACCTTTATATCTAGCTTATACACTCATTTGGAGCTTGTTTTGGTATACAATGTAAGATGCTAAGTTATATAACCAGTTTTTGACAAACTCCTTTCTTGTTTTCCTTTCAGTTTTTGTTGAACAATGAATATTTCTTAAAGAATATTCCTTGAAGAAAGGCTATAAAGAGGCAAGATTAGGTGTTTTCCATCTTCCCCAAAGGAGTTTCCTTTGCACAAATAATTTTTTGCTGTCTCCTCATTTTTAGCCTTCCCAGGTGAGACCCCAGTTCTCTGTGCCTTCCATCCTACTTGACACAGTATGTCCCTTAAGGAAAGCTGGGTGTCTTCCCCCTGACCCAAAGGATTTTCCCCTGTGCGAGGAGTCTGCCACTTCTTGCTACCACCTCAGTCTCCCCAAGGGAGAAGACTTCACACCACAAGCTAATGGTTTGTGCTTTCCCCTGTCTGGTTGAGCATATTCTCTAAGGAAACGCTAGGGACTAAGCCAGGCATCTTCCACCTGCTGCAAAGCAATGATTTCCATCTATGCCAGCAGAAAGCAACCTCAACCTACTGCTAGGCTGATCTGCAAAATGAGAGTTGAGACCCTCTAGTACAAAAAACAAACTTCCCTTTAAGTTCAAACCTTTCATCTCCAGCTGCCTCCTTTTCCTGTCTAATCTCCAGCCTTTGGAAGGAAGAGGATTTGTTTGTAACCATCTGACCATGTGCCTGCTATCTCATACTGCCCATCTATAGCCTCTGTTGGATGGAGGAGTGGTGCTCTCATCCCGGTGTTACTGAACTCCTACAGAATGTCATCCAAACTCCATCATTTCCCTGCCCCCCATTTCCTCAGGTTGAACTCTCCCTCCTAAAGTTTCAAACTAATTTCACTCAAGCTTTTTACTATGACTCTGAAATGCTTGCTTCATAGGCAACAAACTTCCCTTCTATCTCTATTCCTCTCCCATTCCTTCCCTTTGCTAGCTCTTACGGAACCTCACTCCCTTCTGATGACACAGTTTTCCTGACCACCCTGTCTAATCCACTTCCAGATTCTCCCCCTTCCTCTGTCGTGTGATCTCTCTCTTCTTTTAAGGTTCATGCTATTCATGCATTGAATCTACCAACCCAATCACAATCTTGATAGCTCCATTCTGCCACATCCCTTCTTTCTTCAATGAGTTTGATACCCAGCTTGCAATTTTTTTCTTTCCTCCCCTGACCTCATTGTGGAGGATCAACATACATATCAACTTCTTCAAATACTCTAAGCATTCAGTCCTTCAACTTCCATGACTTACTTCTCCATCCCACCTCATCTACATACAAAGATAGCAATACTCTTGATTAATTGAGGCAGAATGATTAATTGAGGGATGGCTTCCACCTGAACAGAAGGAACAGAGGCACAGTTCAAGCATAAAACCCAGAAGCGTTTATTGAGCAAGTATAGCCAGATGCTGGGAAGCCTGGAACTAGTCTGGGCTGCTTTGGGAGGAGGTGGTGATTTATAAGGTTTAGGCGGGTCATGGGGAGGCTTGGGGGTAAGGGATAATGGGGATGTTCTGAGAGTTCCAAGAGTTGGACAGAGAATAGGAGGTGTGCAAAGGACCTAGAACCAGGATGTATGTGCAAGCTCTGTCCATTTGGGGTTGGAATGTATCGGTTTGAGCCACCCTGTAGTTTTTGGTCCAGCCAAGGTGTTCCAGATTCACCCAGGGAACACCACAAAAAGAGTACTGATGTGACCACTTCAAGTAACACTTGTTCTGCCTTCTGATTGGCTGATTCCAATCCCCAAGTTACTCTGGTCTGTTCTGAATAATAAGGGAACTTGAGCAAACTCATTATTCATTCCATTTTCACAACCATAATTAATTTCATTTTTTACACCTTCAATCTTGCCTCATCCACCAATGTACTGCCTCTGTTAGAGAATTCCGAAATCATCTTATCTGACCATAATATATAGACCTTTCATCTCTCCTGTCTTCCCTGGCAAAACTCTATTCTTCATCTCACCTCCAATCAGTCTCAAATTCTTTGACTCCTTCATTCTACTCCAGGTAGTTTTCTTTACATTAGCCACTCTCCCCTGGGTAAACCAATTCAACTCTATGATGTCCTCCTCTCTTGAATCTCGAGCCCCCTTATCATATTATTGACAACCAGACCCCAGGGAAAGACACCAGAATGAATTAAACAAACATCCTTGAATAATAAAGTGACAGAGAAATGACACTCAACTATGGTCAGAGGAGAACAGCCTATCTTTCTTGGTCTTGGGTCAAGGCAAATAGGAAGTTAATTCACTGGTTTAACCCTTAGTCCCTAAACCATTTAAATTTGGAAGACAATTTCAATATATTTTATTTTTATTTTAGTTTTTGATTTTTTCAAGGCAAAGATTACATAGCTATTTAAGTATTATATATAGCTATTTAAGTATTAAATGTCTGAGGCCAGAATTGAACTCAGATCCTCTGGACTCCAGGATCAGTGCTCTATCCACTGCTCCATCTAGTTGTCCCAATTTCAATTTCTTTCGATGAAAAATTAGTTCAAATGAGAGGATTCTGGGAAGATGACAGAATAAGACAAAAAAAATTACCTGTTTCCCAAATCCCCCCATAAATAATTTAAAATCACCAATTGAATTTGTTTTTTAGGTTTTTGCAAGGCAAATGGGGTTAAGTGGCTTGCCCAAGGCCACACAGCTAGGTAGTTATTAAGTGTCTGAGGCCGGATTTGCTTCAGCTACTCCTGACTCCAGGACTGGTGCCCTATCCATTGTACCACCTAGCACCCCACCAATTGAATTTTGAAAGGCAAAAATAATTAAAAGTTAAGGTAAAACACTTGTCCAATTTAAGACAACTTGTGAGGATGTTAAAAAAAAAAAGGAAAAAACATGACTTTCCTGGTGATGGTCTGACCTGACTGGGACCATAAGAAGTAACAGCATTTGCTATGACAGCATTGCTGGGGACCCTGGTTGAGAAGGAAAAAGGAATGCTTAAGGTAAAACCCCTAGGTAGGACTTAAAAAACAACAACATGGGAAAACCTGGATCCTGAGACAATATTCCACAAATGTCAAAACTATATCCTGACTTTAACACAAATTTAATAGCCAAGAAATGAGCTGCTAAAAAACAAAAATTAGTAAGCAGAAGAAAGAGAGAGAAACTGACCATAGATAGCAACTATGGCGATAGAGAAGATTTTGGTTCAGGCTTAGAAGATAGTGAAGTTAAAACATTTACTTCTACTACAAGAAAAAATAAATTGGTCACAAGTCAAAAAAACTCATAAAAGATCTTTAAAAGGACTTTAAAAATCAAATGAGAGAGAGAGAGGATGAGTGCAAATAAGTGAAAAAATAAGAGTAATACAAGAAAATCAAGAATATTATGAAAAGTTAACTTATTGAAAAGAGATCCAAAAAACTTACAAAAAAGGGAGGCTAGGTGGCACAGTGGATAGAGCACTGGCCTTGGAGTCAGGAGTACCTGGGTTCAAATCCGACCTCAGACACTTAATAATTACCTTGGGCAAGCCACTTAACCCCATTGCCTTGAAAAATCTAAAAAAAAAACTTACCAAAAAAAAAAAGACTCCTTAAAAATGAGAATTGACCAAGGGGAGACTAATGACTTCATAAGAAACCAAGAAATGATAAAATAAAATAAAAAGAATGAAAAAAATAGAGAATGTGAAACATTTCATTAGAAAAACAACTGACTTAGAAAACAGATTGAGGAGAGACAATGTAAGAACTATTAGATTATCTAAAAGTTATGATAAAAAAAAGAGCCTAGACACTATAATTCATGAAATTATTAAATTAAAGTGTCTTGAAGTTTTAGAAGTAGAGGATAAAATAGAAATTTTAAAAGTCCACCATCAGCACTTGGAAGAAAATTCAAAATAAAAAATCACAAGAACATTATAGTTAAAATTTGAATTCCTCAGATCAAGAACAAAACATTACAAGCAACTAGAAAAAAATTATATCCTGAGAGATACAGTCAGGATAATACAAAATTTAATAGCTTTTACATTAAAAGAATAAAAGGTATGGCACATTATATTTCAAGGAACAAAGGAAATAGGTTTGCAACAAAAAAATATACCCAGAAAAGCTGAGTGCCAACATGCATAGAGAGAAAAAAATGTACATTTAATGAATTAAATGACTTTCAGGGATTCCTGAGAAAAAAAACCAGGACTGAAAAGAAATTTGCAAGGATTAATTTACAAGAATTAGGAGAGCCGTGGCTAGGTGGTGCAGTGGATAGAACACCAGCCCTGGAGTCAGAAGGACCTGAGTTCAAATCCAGCCTCAGACACTTAATAATTACCTAGCTGTGTGACCTTGGGCAAGTCACTTAACTCCATTGCCTTGCAAGAAAAAAAAGAAAAAAGAATTAGGACAAACATAAGAAGGTAAATATTAAAAAACAATTACAAAAAATTTATTAAGGTAAAACTGTTTACTTCTCAGATGGGAAAACATTATCAGTAACTTTTAAGAATGTTACTGCTTAGGTAATTTGAAAGAGCATAGAGATAAAGAAGGATTGAAGCTGAATTTAGTATGATGGGATCATTCTAAATAATGAGGAGAGGGAGATAAAATGGAACAATTATCTCATAAAAAGGAGACAACATGAAAATCTATAGGATACAGCAAAAGCATTAATCAGAAGGAAGTGTATATCTCTAGATGCTATAAAATAGAGAAAGAGCAAATCAATGAAATGGATATTCAATTTAAAAAACTAAAAAGAGAATACATTTAAAATCTAAACACCAAATAGAAATCCTAAAAAATTAAAGGTGAGGTTAATATAATTGAATGTAAGAAAACCATTGAATTAATAAATAAAACTATGATTTGGCCTTATGAAAAAAACAATAAAATGGATAAACCACTGGCTAATAGGATCTCTTTCTTTTTTTTAAGTTTTTGCAAGGCAAATGGGGTTAAGCGGCTTGCCAAAGGCCACACAGCTAGGTAATTATTAAGTGTCTGAGGCCGGATTTGAAGTCAGGTACTCCTGACTCCATGGCCGGTGCTCTATCCACTGCATCACCTAGCCGCCCCCTAATAGGATCTTAAGAGAGAAAGAAAATTAAATCTTAAAAAATGAAAAACAGTGAATATATTATTAATGAAGATGAAATCAAAGCAATTATTAGAAGTTATTTTGTTCAATTATATTCCAGTAAATTTAACAATTTAAGTGAAGTGAAAGATTATTTGCAAAAATATAAACTGCTTAGATTAACAAAAAAAAGGAAATAGAATATCTAAATAAGCTTATGTTAAAAAAAAAATAAATTGAATAGGTCATCAATGAGTTTTCCAAGAAAAAAGTATTAGAACCTGATGGATTTATTAGTGAATTCTAACAAAAATTTAAAGATCAATAATTCTAACATTAAATAACTTATTGGGAATAGTAGGAAAAGAGGAAGTCTTACTAACTCCTTTTTTATGAAACAAATATGGTTAAACCTGAAAGACAAAACAACAGAAAAAGACCCAATTTCATTAATAAATATGGTTGTGAAAATGTTAAATAAAATATTAACTAGAAGACTACAACAATATATCATAGAGATTATATATTGAGTCCAAATAGGATTTATAACAAGAATGCAGTGCTAGTTCAATATATGGAAAACCTCTAATTAATTGATTATGGCAATAAGAAAAGTAACAAAAATCACACGATTATATTGTTAGATGCTGAAGAAACTTTTGACAAAATACAGCATTCATTCCTATTAAAAACATTTGAAAGGGGTGACTGGGCGGCATAGTGGATAAAGCACCGGCCCTGGAGTCAGGAGTACCTGCGTTCAAATCCGGCCTCAGACACTTAATAATTACCTAGCTGTGTGGCCTTGGGCAAGCCACTTAACCCTATTTGCCTTGCAAAAAAACCTAAAAAAAAAACACTTGAAAGCATAGGCATAAATAGAATTTTCCTTAAAATGATAAGAATCATCTACCTAAAACTATTAGAAGCCTTCCCAATAAGGTCAGGAATGCAGCAAGTGTATCTATATCACCAACATCATTCAATAATGTATTAGAAATGCTAACAATAGCAATAAAAGGAGAAAAGGAAATAGGAATCAGAATGGGCAGTTAGAAACAGTCTATACATAGAGAACATGGGTATGAATTGAATATGATAGAATAATTATCTAAAAAAATTAAAGAGTTGAGAAAGAGGAATGCAATGGGAAAAGAAGAAAGGGAGGGGCAGAACTGGATAAATTATCTGACATAAAAGAGGCACAAAAGAACTTTTACAGAGGAGGGAAAGATGGAGAATGTATGTGGGGTAAGAGAGTATATGAATTTTAGTCACATCAGATTTGGCTCAAACAGGGAATAATTTATTGGATATAGAAATCTATCTTTCCTACAGGATAATAGGAAGAAAAGGGAATAAAAGAAGGGGACATGAAAGAATGAAGGGTGAATTAGGGAATGTAAAAGTCAGAAGGAAAACACTTTTGAGTAGTATAAAATGGGGGGAGGAATAAGATGGAGGGAAAAACAGTATATATATATATATATATATATATATATATATCTGTGAAAAATACAGTTAGTTTCTCTAATAAAGACCTCATTTCTCAAATATATATATATATGTATATATATATATATATAGAGAGAGAGAGAGAGAGAGAAAATCAGAGCTATTCTTCAATTGTTAAATGATCAATGGATATAAACAGTTTTAAGATAAATTGAAATTATAGATGTATGAAATAGGCTTTAAATGAGTATTGATTAGAAAATTGCTAATTAAAACAACTCTGAGTTATGAAGCTCAAAGGGCTATAAAACTATGTATTTTGATCCTATAATATCACTAAGTATCAAATAAATAACAAAGGGAGGAGAATCAATACAAAAATATTTATAGTAGGTCTTTAAGTGGTGACAAAGAATTAGAAACTGAGGCAATGTCCATCCATTGGGGAGTGGTTAAACAAGTTGTGGTATATGATTGTAATAGAATATTACTGCATGATAAAAAATGATGAGCAAGATGTTTTCAGAGAAATATGGATAGTAAAACCTAGAAAGATTTAAATGAACTGATGTAAAGAGAAGTGAGCAAAACCAGAGAACATTGTACACAGTAACAGCAATATAGCATAATGAAAAGCTGTGAATGACTTAACTATCCTTAACAGTACAGTGATACAAGACAATTCCAAATGACTCATAATGAAAAATACTATCCACCTCCAGAAAAAGAACTGATACTGTCTGAATACAAATTGAAGCATCCTATTTTTCATTTTCTCTCTCTCTTTTTTCCTCTTTTTGTTAGTGTTCTTGTTTTTTACATATTCAAGTGTTCATGTTTTACATGAATGCATAAGTATAACTTTTCAGATTGCTTACTGTCTTAGGGAAGGCATAAAGGAGGGAGAAGCAGAGGGATAGAATTGGTACTCACAACTTTTCAAAAATTTGTTCTAAAATGTTTTAACATTTAACCTTAAATAATAAAATATTATTTAATAAAAGGGAAAAAACCTGGAAAGACTTGCAATAACTGATGCAAAGTGAAATGAGCAGAATCAGGAAAACACTGAATATAGTAGCAACAATATTTTATGATCTGTGAATCATTCAATTATTATCAGGAATATAATAATCCAAGACAATTCTGAAGAACTTATGATGAAAAAATGCTATCCAACTCCAGAGAAAGAACTGCTGGACTCTGAATACAGATCAAAGCAAACTTTTTCTTTATTTTTCTTGGGGTTTTTTGTCTTGTTTTCTTTCATAACATGACTAACATGGAAATATGTTTTGCATGATTGCACATGTAGAACTTGTATCAAATTACTTGCCTTTTAAATGTGAGAAGAATGAGGAGGAAGGGAGGGAGAGAATTTGGAATTAAAAAATTGTTTTTGAAAGTAATTAGGAAAAAAGAAAAATTGGCTCAACCTATGGGGAAGAGAAATTTAGAGAAGTTTAGAATATTGTTCTCACAAGAGGTCACACTTTATGTAGCTCATTTGGGGATTGTTCTACAATGTTTCAAGCACAGGTTTAAGATTATATCTAATAGTCTGGAAATGATTCAGATAATTAAAATTTAAAAGAATAGAGCACATGCCAGATTACTTAGTGCAACTCTCCAAAGAGAGTTATTTTTCCATGGGAAGTGACCTAGAAACCTTGTTCAAAAATCTATAATGATATAGTAGGATGTTTCCAAGGTCTGACCTTCTCAAAATGGTTCAAAATACTCTTAATCCACTTTCAAATCTCTGCTACACTAATAACTTTGTACCAGTAATTTGCAGCCTGATATTTGAAAGACACTATCATACCTTTTGCTGTCAACTTTATCTGAGTTGACTTCAAGTGATTTGTGGAAAGAAATTTTATCTGAGGATGATAAATAAATTTTATTTGTCACTAGCATACCTCAATGGCCTCAAGCTATTCATCATGCTACCAGACAACAGGTATTATAAAAGATGCTTTGAAATGAATTATAAAATATTGGCTAATAAGACTTTACCAAATTTCTCATCACTTAACATGATATTCCATGTTCAGTATCTGGACTCATTCTTGCTGAATAGAGTGATATCTCAAGATTTAACTTCATCTCAATCCAGGCTTAACTAAGAATTTACATGACAAAGAAGAATATACTCTGCATCTTTTCTTCACTCATATTTATTATGTTTCTCTTACTAGAAGCTCTAGACTTGGATTATGATAGCTTTATGAAATAATTTAGGTTCTGCAGCCAAAGTGCTGGTGTGACATTGGTATTTCATCTAAATTCATTCATGCAATCAATTTATTAAGCATGTGTTAGGAAGTTGTGGCAAGTTAGTGGTGTCAAACTCAAATAGAAATAAAGGCAACTAAACCCTAAGTAGAGATTACCATGGATCACATACTGACTTCAAAAATCATCTGTTAATGTTATTTGTTTTATTGTATTTTGTTTTTTTTGTCAAATGTTTCTCAATTACATTTTAATTTGGTTCAGGAGTGTTATGAGCTACACAAAGCCTTGGCCATTTGATTGACACCTCTGAATCAATTATTAGGGAAATAATAATAAAAACATCTAGGATTTTGGTAGCATTTTAAAGTTTGCAAAGTGTTTTTACAAATATTATTTCATTTAATCCTCATACAAATCCTAAGGGGAAAGAACTGTTATCCATTTTTTTCAGATGAGGAAACTAAGGCAAACAGAACTAAATGACCTACAAAAGGCTCACACAGTAATATCTGAGACAGGAATTCAGGTCCAGCACAATAGCCACTTTACATCTGGCTGCTCTACAAAGACTGATGCAAAATAGTTCCTGACCTCAAGGAGTTTACATTTTATTAGGGTAAACAATAGGTACTAGAAATATATAAGCAAATACAAAATATATGAAAAGTAAATGCAAAAATGGGAGCAGGCGGTATCAACATGGAGGGATCAGCAAAATTATAATTCATGTTGGAGGCGGTACTTGAGCTAAGATTTGAGAGAAGCTAGGAATTTCACCATGGATCATTTATAATTATTTCCATAAGGACCATTTCACACCAGCAGAATTCCTTCCAAAATCTTTCATTGTTGCTGTTTCAACAATATCCCCAGCATGCCCAGTCACAAAATGAAGGAAGCAATAATTCTTGTCAAGAATAACATTTTTAAGCTTTTGCAAAGATAAAACCACTGCAACCAAGGTCAAAAGAAATGTAGTAAACTGGGAAACAATCTTTACAACTAATGTTTCTGACAAAGGACTAATTTCTAAAATATATAGAGAATTGAGTCATATTTTAAAAAAAGCCATCCCCCAGTTGACAAATGGTCAGAGGATATGCAAAGGCAATTTACAGATGAGGAGATCAAAGCAATCCATAGCCATATGAAAAATTGCTCTAAATCATTACTTATTAGAGAAATGCAAATTAAAGCTTCTCTGAGGTACCACCTCACACCTCTCAGACTGGCCAATATGACCAGAAAGGATAATGATCATTGTTGGAAGGGTTGTGGGAAATCTGGGACACTATTATACTGTTGGTGGAGCTGTAAACTCATCTAACCTTTCTGAAGAGAAATTTGGAACTACGCCCAAAGGGCAACAAAAATGTGCATACCCTTTGATCCAGCAATACCACTACTGGGTCTATACCCTGAAGAGATGATGAAAAAGGGAAAAAACATCACTTGTACAAAAATATTCATAGCAGCCCTGTTTGTGGTGGCAAAGAATTGGAAATCAAGTAAATGTCCTTCAATTGGGGAATGGCTTAGCAAACTGTGGTATATGTATGTCATGGAATACTATTGTTCTATTAGAAACCAGAAGGGATGAGAATTCAGGGAAGCCTGGATGGATTTTCATGAACTGATGCTAAGCGAGATGAGCAGAACCAGAAAAACTCTGTACACCTTAACAGCAACAGGGGGGTGATGATCAACCTTGATTTTCTTGCTCATTCCATCAGTGCAATAACCAGGGACAATTTTGGGCTGTCTGTGATGGAGAATACCATCTGTATCCAGATAAAGAACCATGGAGTTTGAACAAACTTCAAGGACTATTCCCTTTAATTTAGAAAAAAAATGCTGTCTTATTGTCTGATCTTGTTATCTCTTAGACTTTATGTTTCTTCTTTAAGGATATGATTTCTCTCTTGTCACACTCAATTTGGAGCAATGTACAACATGGAAACAATGTAAAGAATGACAAATTGCTTTCTATGGAGGGGGTAGGGGAGGGAAGTAAGATTGGGGGAAATTGTAAAACTCAAAATAAATAAAATCTTTAATTAAAACAAAGAAAGGGATGGCTAGGTTGCACAGTGGATAGAGCACTGGCCCTGGAGTCAGGAGTACCTGAGTTCAAATCTGGCCTCAAACACTTAATAATCACCTAGCTGTGTGGCCTTGGGCAAGCCATTTAACTCCATTGCCTTGCAAAAACTAAAAACAAAAACAAAAAAAAAAACATTTTTTAGAGTGGCATCATGGGTCTATGGAGGGAAAAAAAAGTGTTGGATTTGAAGTTAGAAGAAAGCTAGACTCCAATCCATCTTGCCTCTGACATGACCATAAGACTCCATCTAATTGTTACTCAAATACATTGTTTTTATTCAACTATCAATAAATCATGATAAATCATGATCTTTAATCCTCAAATTTCTTAATCTGTATAATGAGAATAATAATACTGTGATGATTGGTCCATTGCTAGACCTAGCTGACAGAACTAACTCTATGTTTGATCATTGATTGAACCACCTATATATAAAACTGGGAATCCTTTTTTTTAAACTTGGTAACCTGTTTAACAAGCTTCATTTAGAAAATTACTATAAGAAACTTTTTGCCATAATTAAATTATGGTCATAATTAATTTTATTTAAAAAACTCTAATCCAGATGTTCAAGGTTAGCCAACTTTCCTAATCAAAGTGCCTTTTTGATTGATAAAAGAAAGTTGAAATTGAGACTTACCAGCTGCCCCTAAAATCCTCTGCCCCTTGGTCTTGGTCAATTTGTCTAGCAACAACAATTAAGATATAAAGATAGAGATCCAGAACTCTGTGCATGTTTCACCCATGGTTGGCCATGAGACTTAAGGGTTGGGAGATTTCATATACTAGCATGCCTGAGGGCAATAAACCTACTGACATGATGCTTAAAAGTTTCTGTTTCTTCTTGTTAGATGATTCACCCACAATCTCCTCATAAATATCCATTGTAATGCCTTTACATGGTTCTTATAAGGATCTAATGAGAATATATTTAAATTTTTGTCAACTTTAAAGGACTATAAAAAATGACAATATGGTCAAAGTACTTTATAAAATGTAAAGAGTTATAGAAATGTCAGGTACTATTGTTTCTATCATTCTTTGACTTTTACAACAACTGAAGGTGTTATTGAACCTTCTTACAACTTACTAATATAATACAAGAACAGCCCTGCAAAAAGGCAAACTCCTTGACTGGTTAAATAATTATACCTCTAAGACTAGGGGTGTTAACATGTGCATGACAGGGGAAATGATCATGCAAGGTTCTATTCTTGGTCTTAATGATATCTTAACAGTCTTGTTCCTTTGGAGTATCTATAGCTGGTGCTGCAGGTTTGTTTCAAGATGGTGTTTTGCCTTGGGTAGTTTTGCAGGAATAAAGTTCATCTCTTTTGGATTCCTTAGCAGCATATTAATGACATGAAAATTAAAAATAAACAAACAAGCAAAACAAACCTATAGCATAAAATCAGAGAAAGATAGAAGCAGGAATTTGCCTTTTATTTGGGGGAGTTCCCAATTGATGCATTTTTCTCAGGAATATTTTTCCAGCAAAGAAAATTTGTGCAAAGTGTGGGAGAGAGGGAGATAACTTGACATTTTTGCTCCTGACTCAGATGCCTACATAATCAAGATGTCATGGTTTTGTCAGGAGTTTCTGATAGGCCTACATGCCATTTACTGGAACTTTATAGATATTACAATCCAATTCATTTGGGACTTGGAATGGAATTTGTTTGATTTCTAGTACTTAAAATAATTGATGAGTAATCTGCCCAAAGAAACATCCTTTTCATCCATTGCATAAACAAAGTACACAAAAGTGCACAAAAAAGTGAACAAAGTGCACAAAAGTGCACAAAATTATAGTATTATAATTATATATAGTATATAGTATATATATAGTATATATAGTATAGTATATATATATATATATATTATATAGTATTATAATTCTAACAATTAGATTGTTTTCCATGGTCAAGAATCTTCCTGTGAATTTGTTTTATTGCTAGTACTTAAAATAATTGATGAGTAATCTGCCCAAAGAAACATCCTTTTCATCCATTGCATAAACAAAGTGCACAAAAATTATAGTATTATAATTCTAACAACTAGATTGTTTTCCATGGTCAAGAATCTTCCTGTGAATCCACCACAATATCAAGTGAAGAAATAGTCTACCTTTGGTCAAAGATGAGGTTTTTGGATAAGAAAGTACTAATGTCCATGAGAAAAGATGTTTAAGAAGTCTTCTATATAGAGGTTAGAAAGAAGTCCCAGTGGACAAGATTTCTAAATTTAGTTCTTTGCTTCATGTGAAGATACCTTAGCAAGAAAGGAAGACAAAGGAAATTATTGGAGTGGTTCTCGGCCCTATTCAGTACTATTAAAGAAGTTTAGGGAAAGTCACAGGAGTACTGATTAATTAAGCAGTGAGACAAATCGTCAGAACCAGAACTATGATTTAAGAGGAAGACCTCAAAGCTATAGATACCCAGCCCTTTTAACAAGGAGGGATTTCTAAAAGGTTAGAGTTTCTTCCCTGGGGCATAAGCATATACCCCTGATCTTGGAGAATGATCTAAAACTTGAAGTGAGATATCTTTGTCATTTGTGCAGGAAGATTTCTTCCCTAACTCTTAAGATTTTGTGAATGACTGAAAATGGAAACAATACTCTATGGAAGGTAGTTAATTAGGAATGACAGCAACAGGGCAGGGGGCTTCTGTGTGCAGGTCAAAGCTGGGCTGGGTGCTGCATATTAAAGTATGGAGGCACTGATAATGTTGCATCTGAGAGCACGAAATGAATTTTAGGGTCATCATAAATGGGAAGTTGGGTGTTACATACAAGTAGAGGTTATGTTGCCCATGTTCTAAAATCTAATTCTATTTATTATAATCTATACATGTCATGTTTCCAAAGAAGAGTGTCTGGGGGTAGGAGAGAAATCACACAAACTAAAACCTCTTCCATGAAAAAGAACTGCAGCCAGAGAATGACAGGTAGGGTTGGGGAGCAGACATATGAGAGGGAAGAGGAGAAGACTGGCTCCAAGATGTCCTACAGAATCCAACTCAGATTCTAAGTAGACCTAAAACTTTTTAAAATAAACCTATTAGTTAAAGAAAATTACTTAAAGTAGAAAACAAAATTGAATTCAGAAACCACCATATTTGTGACAAATGATTAATGTTTTTGTTCTTCATTTTCAAAGAAGACCACAACATCAGGGAGGTGATGCCATGACAAGCACCTGAATTGGATTTGAGTGGGGGGGGGGGCTGTGCTAAGTAACCAGCCTCACTTTCTCCTCCAGAGGCACCTGGATCCAGCGACCAAATATAAAGCAGGAAGACTGGAGATTGCCCTGGATGTGAGGCAATCAGGGTTAAGTGACTTGTCCAAGGTCACACAGCTGGTAGGTGTCATGTATCTGAGGTCAGTTTCAAACTCCTGTCCTCTTGACTCCAAGGCCAAGTTTTTATCCACTGTGCCACCTAGCTACCTGCCAAATAACTGATATATTGAGGAGAGCAATAAGAAAAAATTAACATTAATATTAAATTAAATTGATTAAATTAATCAAGAAGGCTGTTCTCTAATTTAACAAGCATTCAATGAGGAGCAACTTACTCTATGTTAGGCATTGTACATTTTACCAGAAGAAGGCAATATATTTGCAGACAATTATATGCAAAATAGATGCAGAGAAAATCCAAAGTAATTTTTTTCATGGAAAGAGAGCTCTAACAAGTAGGGAAAAAAAGACTTCTTTCAGGAAGTAGCACCTAAGCTTGGTTGGGAGGATTCTGCAAGGTAGAGGAGATGAGGGAGAATGATTTGATATGAATTGTCTGAAAAGTCATGGAGATAGAAGATAGATTAATGTTCATGAATTGTGAAGGATTTTAAATGTCTGACAAAAGGATTTTATCATAGAACTTTCTTGAATAAGGGAGTTACATGGTCACCTCTGTGCTATAGTAATATTTAAGAATGGAGGGGATGTCTTAGAAAAGTTAGAGACTGAAAGCAAGGAAACCAATTAGGATGCAATTTAAATTCAAATAGTCAGGCAAAATAAAGTGAAAAGCTAACATATGGTTAGTGGAGAGAAGGGAGTGGATAGGAAAATTCAGGAACTTGAGAATTGGAAGACAACTCTATAGTCATATAGTTCAAGCCACACATGAAAGTAATCCCCAGCCTCTGCTTGAAGACCTCTAAGGGACTCCACAAGAAAGAGGAACCTACTTCCTCCCAAGATAGCTCATTCCACTTTTGGGCAGCTCTAATTACAAGGAAAAATTTCCTGATATTAAATAAAAGCTAATGATTAATCAATTTGGCTGGAATGAAGAGTTCATAAGGTAATCATAAGAGATAAAGCAGGAGGCATATTTAAAAGATTAGAGTGCAATAAATGCTAGGAGGTGACTATCTCAATTACCACCCACAATGAAAAGTTAGGTTTCCAAAATCTGACTACTCAAAGCACAAAAGATAGCCCAGAGTGAATGAGGGAAAGGAGTGTTTCCTCCCACCTGGCTGTTTCCTACTAAGATTATCAGTTGAGTATTAGTTAACCAGACTTAAGTAGCTTTTGGAAAGGGTATTTACTAAGACGTGAGAACAATTGATTCAAAAATTTTTACCAAAAGTTTGACACACATGTACAATTAGAGTCCAGGGAATGTGCATTCAAACTTCAAGAGCATATGTGGGGCAGCTAGATGGTGCAGTGGATAGAACAATGGCCCTGAAGTCAGAAGGACCTGAATTCAAATCCAGCCTCAGATACTTAATAATTACCTAGCTGTGTGACCTCGGGCAAGTCACTTAACCCCATTGCCTTAATTTTTTTTTTAAAAAGCAAAAATACTGGCTTTCCGCCGGCTCCGCCATATTCCAGTGAGTTGCCAAAATGACAAACACAAAAGGAAAAAGGAGAGGGACTTGATACTTGTTTTCTAGGCCTTTTCAAAAACATGGTGTCGTCCCTCTGGCTACATATATGCGCATATACAAGAAAGGTGATATTGTAGATATTAAGGGTATGGGCACAGTTCATCCAGGAATGCCCCACAAATGTTACCATGGCAAGACTAGACGAGTCTATAAGGTTACACAGCATGCTGTAGGCATTGTTGTAAACAAACAGGTTAAGGGCAAGATTCTAGCCAAGAGAATTAATATGCATATTGAGCATTCTAAGAGCAGAGATAGCTTCCTGAAGCGGGTAAAGGAAAATGATCAGAAGAAGCCAAAGAAAAAGGCACTTGGGTTCAGCTAAAACGTCAGCCTGCTCCACCCAGATAAGCACACTTTGTGAGAACCAATGGCAAGGAACCTGAGCTGATGGAACCAATCCCCTATGAATTCATGGCATAAATGACTTAAAAAATAACCAATAAAAGATTTCTTGAATTTTGAAAAAAAAGCAAACATTGGCAAATACTATTAGTTGGAAATTCTTTATTTCTAGCTCAAGAAGGTTTGCTTTTATATAGTATAAGATCTTTAATAAAATTATTGAAGAGTTGGGGCATCTAGGTGGCACAGTGGATAGAGCATCAGCCCTGGAGTCAGGAGATCCTGAGTTCAAATCTGACCTCAGATATTGTGTGACCTTGGGCAAGTCATTTAACTCTGTTGCCTTGTAAAATTTTTTTAAATTAAAAATAAGATTATTGAGGAATTGTGAATCTTTATGTTGTTTATCTTTAATTTCCAATGCTACTATTAGCTCCTGCTGCCTAGCAGGGAAATAATGCTAAGCAGGTCACTGGAAAGACAAGAAATGCTAAGGACTGATATATAGATCCTCCTATGAACCCTATCATCATCAGAATACAGAACCTAAATCAGTCCAAATCTAGAATAGTTTCATTTTATCTTGATGATCTTATGAAAAGAATGAAAAGAGTGGGGAAGAGGAATACACTAAGGGGGAAGAGAAAGAAAGATTAAGAAAAATTATCCAATATAAACAGGGTGTTCAAGTAGACATCCATACAAACTAGCTAGAAGCAACTGGCCAAAACAGATCTCATTTTCATCTGAACTAGGCAAAAGAAGGAAAGAAAAGTATACATAATTGGAATCATAAATACATTTCACTCAATAGCAGAAAAGGAGGGGAAAAGAGAAAAGGAAAGAAGGGGGATTAGAGGAGGGTTGGATTAAGAAAAAGATTCTAAGCAAAACAAACTTCGTGGATCTTTTGAGATGAATGGAAATCTGAGTGGATGCCAATAAATTGGTAAATGGACAAACAAGTCATTATATAAATGCAATGGAATACTATTACCCTAAACTCATTTCAGCATAATGACCAACCAGGATTCTAGAAAACTAATGAAGAAAAATGTTATCCTCCTCCTGATATATCAAGGAAAAGAATTCAGAACGAAACAATCTCTTTTTTTTTGGACAATGACCAATGTGAAACTTTATTTTAATTGTATATTTACTTATTTATAATGAGTTTTGTGTTCTCAATGGAATGGAGGTTTAAGATAGAAGGTGAATCTTGACTGATTAAAACAAATTATATTTTAGTTTTTTAAAAAAATTTTAATTTATCTAGGAATTTAAAAAAAAACCCCACTTAATTTCCCTTAGTGACTTTGAGTCACTATGCTTGGATAAGCTTCAGCAAAGAATACCAAAAGAACTGGTAAGTGTGATGGTTGAGATCTTGGAAAAAGCATGAAGAATGGAAGAAGTTTCATGACACTGGAAGAGAGTCAGTAATAACCCATTTATCAAAATACAGAATCATACAAACTATAGGCAGAAGATGGCAAACTTGATTTTATTTTGTGCCAAAATTCTAGAATGTTTTATTAAATGATGAAAAGAGGACTAGTCAGAAGATACTTGAGTTTGTATTCTGTTGCTGACATAATCAGCATTTCAGTCATGTTCAGTTCTCTGTGACCTCATTTGGGTTTTCTTAGCAATTTCTGGAGTGGTTTACCATTTCCTTCTCTAGCTCATTTTACAGATGTTCTCAGAGGCAAATAGTGTCTGAAGTCAAATTTGAATTCAGGTCACTGTACCACCTAAACCAACTTGAGCAGTTACTAAGTATCCTCCAAGGATCAGTCATTGTTCTAAGCTCTGAGGATATAAAGAAAAGCAAAAGGCAGTCCTTACTTTTGATGAACTTATAATCTAATGGGAGAGAAAAAATACAAAAATAATTATGGACAAAGTATATCCCAGAGAAAAGGAAGAATTGCACTGTCTTGAAGGGATGTTCAAATGAGAACTTAAAGACTAAGCCCTCAGGGAAAGAGGTTTTAGGTCTCTGTCTCTCCATCATGACCCTCCTAATGTTTCTGTGCATGCTCGATTTGTTTCTTTTTCTTTCTTTTCTTTTTTTCTTTTTGCGAGGCAAATGGGGTTAAGTAGCTTTCCCAAGGCCACACAGCTAGGTAATTATTAAGTGTCTGAGGTCGAATTTGAACTCAGGTACTCCTGACTCCAGGGCCGGTGCTCTGTCCACTGCGCCACCTAGCCGCCCCAGTGTGCATGCTCAGTTTGATAGCCAGCCTGTCCAACCATTGAGAGTTGGAGGAATGAGAAGCAACTTCAGGACTCAGAACAATGAAATCTGAGATTTGATTTTATCTAGATGCTATGCTGCATTGGGATGTGAACTTGGTAGGATTAATGTTATGTAGAAGCCATGTTATTTGAGTCCATTCTCCCCCAGAGACTGAGGTGGTATAGGGAAAAACATGGCCCCCCCAGATGCTAGGAGAGACAGGGGAAAATTTTTATACTTCTGGGCTTGCTCTATTTTTTGAACAAAACTAATTAATATTTTGTAGGTTAAACAGAATTAGAAAATTAATCATTGGCTGTTGATTGCTGTCAGTGGTGGGGAACACACTAGAATGGAAACTTTAGTGGATAGCTTTAGAGAAAAACACCAACCTCAGAGGGTTACTCCAAAGACCCTGAAGGGCAGATATAATCAGTCTTGCCCTGAGAGAGTAAGTTCAGAGTCTTTGCTGCAATTATATACTTAAAAAGAAAAGTAAACTATCCATAATAGTTATCTATGTCTTTATGTGTAATTCTTTTTTTGAATCCACTAAATATATTCCATGCATATTGAAAATATGTGTGAAATATATGCACACATATTTGAATCCACTACATATATTCCACACATGGGAATACTAATTTTATTTGATGCTTGTTAGGTTCAGAATGAAACAGCTAGGTGGCACAGCAGAGCCAGGTCTGGAGACAGAAAGATTAATTTACCTGAGTTCAAATTTGGTCTTAGACACTTCTAGCTGTGTGACCCTAGGCAAGTCACTTAATCCTGTGTGACTTAGTTTCCCCATCTGTAAAGTGAGCTGAAGAAAGAAAAAGCAAATCACTCTAGAATCTTTGCCAAGAAACCCCCAATGGTATTTTTTTTCATGACTGAAAGGGCAGAATGAACTTGTTTATGAACCTATTAAATTCCATGATCTATTCCTCTACTTCTCCTCAATCACACATAAGAAAAGTCAAATTCTGGATTCCACCCTGGCCCACAAGTGTTTCACTTGCACAAACAGCTACATTTTAACATTCTTCTATCTGTGAAGGGGTGTGGGATGGAGGGGTGGTTTAAAGAGTCAAATAGCAGAAATAAGACTCAAAATTTTTTCTAGCTTTCCCAACATACCTCCTCCACAATAACCAAGAAAATGCACCAGTCTGAATTTTTATTTGGAAAACCAAGAAAAATATGCAGAGTCAGTTTTCCAACATAATGCAGCTTAGTAAGAAAAACAAATACATCTGTGGACAGTGGGATGAAGGCTGGCCAGGAGTGCAGCTCAGTAGTAGTGGCAGAACCAGTGACAATTCTTTTAGCCAGGATAGAGTACCAGCACAGAAAAAGATTCCAGGGGAGTCCTGGACCAGTACTGGGAGAAAGAACAAGTGCTATCTGGCAGCTCTGTCACCCTACTAGTTAAGGGATGGCAGATGCAGGGAAGAGAGAAATGGCTAGGACTGAGCACAGGACCCTAGTTAAGTCCTAATGCATAAAACAAACACCTAAAACTTAACTGTGTGGCCCTGAGCATAGGAGCAGGAGGATGACTCAATCCCAACTTTCAGCCCAACACATAATCTTGCAGTGGAAAAACCAGGGCAGGAGACCAGGACTAAAGGGGAGCCAACAGTTCAGTCACTCTGAAGCTATAGAACCTTCCAGCAGACTAAACAGTGAATGAGTGAACCAACAGTCTTCTGAAACTCAAAAATACCCAAGCCAGTCATTTTCAAGAACTCACACCAGGAAAACGTCTCCCTCTTCTCATACCATTTTGGAAGCACTGAAAACCTGCAAGGCCCTAGACTGAGTTGTAAAGAAGCAGAAGCCCAGGCCAGACTGTGTCCTGAAGTAAACAGAGCCAAATACTAACATAAAATCCAAGAAGTAGGTTTGAAGATGAGTAAACAAAAAAATTGACCTATTTGTTCAGCTCTAATTTTGCTCTAATTTTTGCCTCACATCTCAGATTAATGTTTGGTAATTTACAGAAAATTGGTACTAGGGAAACCCATAAAAAAGTTTTATTATTATAAATGGGGAGGGGACTGCCTCTGCACACACTATACAGCAATAGAAACAACAATTTGTCCTCTGAGATGCATAAAACTCAACCAGATAGAACACCAGGCCTGGAATCAGGAAAACCTAAGTTCAAATCCAGCTTCAGATATTTACTAAATATGTGACCCTGAGCAAACAACCCGTGTGCCTCAGTTACTTTATCTGTATAATGAGCTGGAGAAGGAAATGGCAAACCTCTCTAATATTGTTTTTATTTGTTTTTAGGGTTTTTTTGCAAGGCAACTGGGGTTAAGTGTCCTGCCCAAAGCCACACAACTAGGTAATTATTAAGTGTCTGAGACTGGATTTGAACCCAGATACTCCTGACTCCAAGGCCGGTGCTTTATCCACTATGCCACCTAGCCACCCCTAAACCTCTCTGATATTTTTGCCAAGAAAACTCCAAATGGGTTCATGAAGAGTCAGATAGGGCTGAAAAGTACCTGAAAAAAACACAGAAAAATGAGATTATAGGACAATGAGATGGCACAGTGGATAGAGTACCAGAACTGGAGTCAGGAAAACCTGAGTTCGAAACCAACCTCAGACACTTACTACTGTGTAACCACGGGCAAGTCATTTAATCTTATATGCCTCCATTTCCTCTTCTGTGAACTAAAATGGAAAAGGAAATGACAAATCACTCCAATATCTTTGCCAAGGAAACCTCAAATGGCATCATAAAGAGTAGGATCTGAAATGACTGAACAGTAGACTGAAATGATCAAACAACAGCAAAGTGAAATTATAAACTCTAAAAATGAACTTGGTAGAAAGCAAGTAATTGAAGTCAGATGTGAGAGAATGCATTCCTATTCAGAATCAGACGTGGCGAAGTTCTTGGGGTCACTTGTTAAGACTCAGATGGGAAGAAGCTCCATTCAGATCAGAAAGTGGGAGAGGATCTAGTTAAATTCACCATGTAAAGTAGCAGGGGAGATATGACTCAGAGATCACTATAACCAGTCCAGGAATTTTGTCCAATCAGAAGATGAAAGTATTAAATCCCTGATAGAATTAATATAGGTCAGAAAAATAGAAAAGTAGAAGCCTATTTTTGCATATATGCTTTATGGGCATTATAACATTAACCTAAGTGACTATATAATGAAGTACTAACATTGTCACTATAACATCAAACAATATAAAGCTTACAATGATCATAAACCTTTCTTCAGGCCTCCAGTCTTTCATATCCAAATACCAATTAGACTAACTGAATTTAATTCAATTCAATAAACATTTATTAAGCACCTACTAGTACAGGCACTGTGCAAAGTACTGGGGGATATAAAATGAAGCAGAAGACACTGCCTGTCCCCAAAGAGTTTACAATCTAATAGGGGAGACAACAAAGAAATAAATATATATGGAAAACAAGCCATATAGAGAATAAATAGGAAATAACAGAGAGAAGGCACTAGAATTAAGAGAGGGTGGGGAAGTCTTTCTGTAGGAGATGGAATTTTTTGCTGGGACTTAAAGGAAGTCAATGATCAGTAGTTGGAGCAGAGAAGGGAGAACATTCTTGGTTTGGGAGATGGCCAGAGAAAAAGCCCAGAGCCAATAAAGGGATTTTCTTGTTCATGGAACAATCAGAAAGCCAGTGTCAGTGGACTGAAGAGTAAGATATAAGAAGACTGGAAGAGTAGGAGGGATCTAGGTTATTAAGGGATTTAAACGACAAACTTGCTGGTATATATTGAGTAGGGGAATAATAGGATTAAATTTGCATTTAATCCTAAAATTTAAAGTAAAAAATCACTTTAGTGACTGGATTGGGGAGAGATTTGAGACAGACCCATCAACAATCTGCTGCCATATTAATGTCAGAGGGGAGAAGGGGGTATATTGGGGAAATGTTACAAAGGTAAAACTGTTTGGCCTTGGCAACAGCTTGGAGTTGGGAGGGGGGTGAGATACTGAAGATTTAGAGGAAAACCAATAAATTCTGTCTGGGATATAGTGAGATTGTGTTATCTGTTAGACACCAAATTTGAGGTGTCTGAAAGGTAGTTGGAGATGAAGGATTGGAAGTCAATTGAGACCGTAGTGCAGAAAAAGTAAATTTGAGAATCATCAGCAAAATGACAGTCATTAAATTCCTTGGAGTTGATAAGATCACCTAGTAAAGTTGTATAGAGGGAGGAGAGAATATCTAGGACAGAACCCTGAGGAACTCTTATGGTTAGAGTATATAATCTGGTGGAAGATTAAGCAAAGAAGACAAAGGAGTGATCAAATACATAGGAAGAAAACCAAGAAAGAGTGGTGCCCCACAAAACTAGAGATGAGAGTGTAAAGGAGGGAAAAGGGGACAACAGGGTCAAAGGCTGTAGAAGGGTCTAAGAGAAATGGAATTGAAAAAAGGTTATAGGATTGAATAACTGAGAAATCCTTAGTAACTTTAGAGAGAGCGGTTTTGGTTGATTGATAAGGAAGTCAATTTGTAAGGAGTTGTATTATAGTTATTTTTTATACATCTCAGTCCTTTAGTAGATTATAAACTCCTTCATTGTAGAGAAACTTTTTCCTCCTCTTTGTATTCCGTGTCTTGCAGAAAACCTGGTGCCTTGTGCATATTGAATGTGCTTTTTAAAATCATATTTTTATTTAAAATTAATTTTTAAAAATCGTTTTGAGTTCTGAATTTTCTACTTCCTCCCAACCACTCCCCACCCCATCTTGAGAAAGCAAGCAATTATATCAATTATATCAATCATACATATGAATCCTGTAAAACATTCCCATATTAGCCATGCTGCAAAAACACATACAAACGCACACATAATAAACATAAAGTAGGTGAAAAAAGTATGCTTCCATCTGCACTCAAATTTCATCATTTCTCTCCATGGAAGGGATAGGGTTTTTCATCATGAGTACTTTGAAATTATCTTGGATCTTTTTCTTGATCATCCTCACAATATTGCTTTTTCTGTGCACAGTATCTGCCTGGTTCTGCTCAGTTTATTTTATATCAGTTCATATAAGTTTTCCCAGGTTTTTCTGAAGCCATGCCCCTCTTTATTTCTTGTAGTATAATAGTATTCATCACAATTATTTACCACAACTTTTCAGCCATTCCACAAGAAATAGGCATCACCTTAGTTTTCACATCTTTGTAACCACAAAAGAGCTGTTTTTAATATGTTTGTTCATAGAGGTCCTTTTTCTTTAATCATTTTGTGACACAGACCTAGTAGCAATATTGCTGAGTTGAAGGGTATGCACAGTTTTATTGTCCTTTGACATAGTACCAAATTGCTCTCTAGAATATTGGTTCAGGGGACAGCTAGGTGGCGCAGTGGATAAAGAACCAGCCCTGGAGTCAGGAGTCCTTGGGTTCAAATCCAGCCTCAGACACTAAATAATTACTTAGCTGTGTGACCTTGGGCAAGCCACTTAACCCCATTTGCCTTGCAAAAACAGCAACATGATTTCACATGTTTAATAGGCATGTTGCTTGCTTTCTTCATGGGCTGAAGAAAGACTGGATGGAGGGAGAGAATTGGAGCTTAAAATATAAAAATGAATGTTAGAATATTGGTTCAATTCACAACTCCACTATTTCATAAATATGGTCTGTTTTTCCACCTCCTCTCCAGTATTTGTGTCTTTTTTTCAGTCATGTTAGCCAATCTGATGAACAGTTTTCCTTTATGATTTCTTGAAAGATGTCTAGTCATTTTTTTTGATCATGGCTTTCTAGTAGTATAATAATACTTAAATTACCTCTCCTCAATTTATTTTTTGGGTGAATTGCTTTTCTGATAAGATATTTTACATTTTCTATATTTTCATTCTTTAGATTTTGTTTTATTGTTTTTTAGTATCTTATTGACTTTCACTTGCCCAATTCTAATTTTTAAGGAATTCTTTTGTTTTTTAAGAATTAGTTTTTTGGGGGCGGCTAGGTGGCGCAGTGGATAGAGCACTGGTCTTGGAGTCAGGAGTATCTGGGTTCAAATCCGACCTCAGACACTTAATAATTACCTAGCCATGTGGCCTTGGGCAAGCCACTTAACCCCATTGCCTTGCAAAAAAAAATCTAAAAAAAGTAATTAGTTTTTCATAATTTTCTTCTCATTTTTTCTTCCCAATTTTTCCTCTACCTTATTTGATTTTTAAAATAAACCTTTTTTGTTCTTTAGCTCTTTAGTGAATTCTTGTTGGGTTTGTGTCTAATCTGCATTTTTCTTTGAAGTTTTGCTTGAAGCTATTTTCACATTGTTGTCTTCTTCTTAGTTTGTCTTAAACTTCTCTGTCAGTGTATTGGGTTTTTTTCAGTCCCATTCTTTTTGTTGTTGCTATTTGCTCATTTTTTTCAGCCTATTTCTTGACTTTGAAATTTATGTTAAATTTATGTTATTTATGTTAAATCTTGGGAGAAGGGAGAATTATTCCAAGTTTTAGGCTTTTTTCCTGCTGCTATTTTCATAGCTAGTTCTGTGAGAATGTAAATTTTTGGTGTTTCCAAGGTAGTGTGATCCAGGGACAGTTTTACTTTCTTGATCTGCAATCTGATCTTTACCTAGGTAGTGCTGAACCCAAAGAGTGAGAGGGAGACCAGAATTTGATAAGTTTGGAGATCTTTATTTACCCAGGGACTGCCTGGGGATGAAGAGGCCCCAAATCAGACAGTACCTGAGTGTTCAAAGGTTAGGGTTTTTATAGTGTTTTTGTGGGGGAGGTACTGAGAGCAAGCAGGATACAGAAGCAAAGACAGTAGTTAGATATATTGTCTTGTCATACTACTACAAACATGTAAACATATGGTTCAGTATAGATAGGGCTGGACAGAATGGGAAACGGTCAGGGTCTTTGTGTAATATTTGAACATATTTTCTGAGATGGAAGGAGTCAGGAATTCACAGTCTTCCCACAGGTTTAAGGGAGTGGAATTTACTATCTTATGGTTCCAGCAGTATCTGGGGAAGGGGGAGGCAGTCCTGGAATTTAACAGATACAGCAAGATAATTAGGCTAACAAGGGTACTTTGTAAATCTTTAGACAATTTTATGGTATATCTGTGACCCCTTGGGCCCTACCAGACTATTTTCAGACCCAAAGGTGCCTAACCAAAATTATATTTCTAAGAAATTTCTCAGGGCCCAGAAGGATGTCAGGGACCCCTTTCTATACAGGAATTTCATAAATATTGATATTGTACTTCCTTTGGAATCAGATCTCTTATGACCATAAGCACTAGCACTCCTCTCTACTCTGGAACTATGACCTAGAAGAGAATATGAGCAATGGAGTTGCCATTCCTGTATCCAGTGCTACCATAGGGGTTCCCTATAATTTTTCTGACCAGTTTTCTAATTACCTTATTTTTTATGGACTGAGAGCTCTCAAAGCTATTACTGCTGCTGCTTCAGCCTTCCTCAAGGCCCACAAGTGGTGCTGTTAGCCTCTGACCAGCTACCACTCCAGTGTCACAGACCCCTCTTTTTTACCTCTCAAGTTTGTCTCAATCTGGAAAGACGACTCACCTCAACCTTCTGTAGGATCTGCAGATCCAGAATTCTATTTGAGTCATTATTTTATGATTGTTTGAAGGGGAATGTTGGAAGAGCCTGTGTGTAGTGCTTCCTTTATACTACTCTCTTGGCTCTAACTCTAATGCATGTTTTCTCTAATAAATTTTATTTTTCCCCCAATTACATGTTAAAATAATTTTAAACATTCTTTTAAACATTCTTTGTTCTAAATTCTATTCCTCCCTTCTACACCTCCTTATCCATGAGACAGTAAACAATCAGATATAGGTTATACATGTGCAATAAAAAATTTCTATATTAGTATTTTTTGTACAAGAAGACTAGATTAAAAGAAAAAGGAAAGAAAGAACGTGAAATAGAGAATGCTTCAGTCAGTATTCAACAATATCAGTTCTTTCTCTAGAGACAGAGAGTATGTTTCACCATTAGTCCTTTGGGATTGTCTTATATCATTGTATTGCTGAGAAAAGCTGAGTCATTCACAGTTCTCCATCAAACAGTATCACTGCTACTATGTACAATGCTCTCCTGGTTCTGCTCACTTCACTCTGTAATTCATGTAAGTCCTTCCAGGTTTTTCTAAAACCAGCCTGCTTGTCATTTCCTATAATACAATAATATTCTATTATAATTGTATACACAGTTTGTTTAACCATTAGGCAATTGATGGGAAACCTTTCAATTTCCCATTCTTAGCCACCACAGAAAGAGCTGCTATAAATGGGTCCTTTATGCCCTTTTAAAAATGTATTTGTGATATAGCTCTACCAGTAGTATAGTTGGATTAAAGGATATGCACAGTTTTATAGCCATTTGATCATAGTTCCAAATTGCTCTCCAGAAATGGTTGTACTGTTTCACTACTCCATCAACAATGCTAATGCATGTAATTTAAATTATAAGTTTTCTCCTAAGAGAATCTGGTATTTGCCTTACCCTTAAGGCTAACATGAATGAGTACAACCAGGGCTTGGGAAGAGAAAGGGTATTGCTTACATCAGCAATTGAACTTGATTGATCATATATTTGACTCCAGATAAAAGCTCTTATATTCTTAAATTAAGTCAATTTAATAATATTATATTTTTGTGATTTCTAAACTTTTGGAAACTTCAAACGTCACAGTATTTTTCATCATATTCTGATGACAGCATTATTAAAAGAAATTGACTTGCCAAATTTCTAACCACTTAGCATGCCATCTCTTGTTCTACTATAAAAATTCTGCCTTATAGGAAAGCAATTCAAGACTTGTCTCCATTGTCTTGACCTTGAGCTGCTACACAAACAGAAATACATTTTGGATTCTAGCCCATGTTCCTCAATGCTCCAGGGATACATCTGCATTCCTTAGAAGCTTCTAATGTAGGTTCTTTATAACAGGATCCATCAAGCCATTCCCTATAATTTCCCATGTTAACTGGATATGAAAGGACTTTTCTTGAAAGAAATTTTTGGAGTGATTGTATAGAGTCAGTTATACCTTTTGTTTTAGCACTGCTGTCTGTGCATACTAAAACTTGATTACCAATCATTATATCCAAAGGATGAAATGTTCCTCTAGAATTATACCACTATCCAAGGTTCATTGCTAACCATATTCAAATTCTACTTTCCCCTTAAAAAGATTACAGTGAATTCAAGTATGCTGGCAATAGAGAGATGAAAGATAATATCTAAAGATATCATTCTGTATACAGCTATTGGAACTAGATGATTTTTAAAATCCATTCCAACTCTAATAATATGCTATGATAGAATTGTATAATGGAGTCACTTTATAACCTGTTTTTCCTTCCAGTTACTTATATTTAACTATTATTAGAGCCACGAAAGGACTGACAACTTTTCACATCTAAGTCAGATGTCTAGGTTTTGACTCTAGATCTATTGCTTTTTAAAATAATACTTTTATATAGCCCAGATTTTCTCCTCTATTCCTCCCTTTCTTTTCCCAGTCATTCATTTTTTTAAAAAAGGGAAAGAGGTGGTGAAAGAAAAAGAGGGGAAAATTTAAGCATAACTGCATTACATTTTTAAAAATTAATTTTTTATGCCATGTTTCATACTTTTACCAAAAATGGGTGGGGGAGATGTCTTCTCATATCTCTTGTTTAAAGTCAAATTTGTTCTTTATATTTTCAAAACATTCATTTTCAATTTCTGGTGGTCATTCTTTTCATTTTCATTTCTGTAGTCATTGTGTATATATGAAATATTTTATGAAATGTTTCTTTTTGTCAGCAAGCTCTTTGAGGTTATGTAACTAATAATGGTTCTCTGGCTCAAAGGGTACTTGCATAATTAAAAATAATTTTCCATTTTCAAGAATGGTTGTACAAATTCAAAGTTCCATGAATAATGGAGTTTTTCCAGCACTTAATTTTTTATATTACTTTTATAGCATCACTATATAACAGCCTAGACTAAACTACATATAAACATACACACATATGTACATATGTATAAATCTGGGAAATAATGATCAACAGGTTTTCCAAGGGATAGTTGTTGTTTTTTTAAATGAAGAGTAGCTGGGAAAAAAAAGTTGAGGAAAAATAATTTTAAGATTATATTAATAAGAACCATACCAAAAAAACAAAAACAAAAACACAACTATAAAACAGGTAAATGGATAACGTGTATCAATTACTATTTGGATTATTATTTTTAATAGAAAAAAGTAATAAGAAAGAGCAAAGTTGAAAGCACTCCCAGCTCTGCAGAATAGCTATACCAGCTAAAAAACAAAAGGCCATCTAGATGGGAATAGTTTAGTCAATGAGTCAACAAACTTAATATGTGGCAACCACTTATACTAGGTGCTGAGGATACAAAGAAAAGCAAAAACTGTCCCCTTTCACTCTACCCTTAATCCCCACCAAGGAAGTCCCATTCTTTCAGGGAAAATATGTTTTGGTGGAACTGAGAAAGACCTCCTACAAAAGATGCATTTGAGTTTAGTCTTGAAGCAATAGACAAGTGAGGGAAGAGATTTTCTAGGCACAGTCAGATTGGCACAGAAAAGAGAGATGCAGTAACATGCTTAAGGAATAGAAAGTAGACCCATTGGATAGATCATAGCGTGTGGAGGAAGAATAGTATAAGTTGAAAAGGTTAGATTGTGAAAGAACTAAATGTCAAAAGAGGGCTTTATATTTGATCCTTGAGGTAAGTGGGTTATATTTTTAGAGTTGAAAAGTGCGATCAAGTCCAATTCCTTCATGTTACAAACATGAAAAATGAGGCCCAGAAAGGTTAAGTGACTTGCCTAAAGTCACCTTACTATTAAATGGCAAAACCTGTGATCCATTTACATTTATCGAGTGAGGGATTGACCTTTGCTGTATGAATATAATTTTGGCCCTGAATAATGGATTAGAGGGGAAGGAAGACGTTTGAATCAAGACAATAAATTAGAAGGCAATTACAATAATCAAAAGTAAGAATGTTAAGGCCTTAATTAAGTTGATCATTGTGTGTATGGGGGATAGGAATATACATATATATAATATATATATGACACAATGTGAAGCAAGAAACAACATTTCGCTATGGTGCCTCAAAAGCAACAGTTAATTTCAAAAAGGGGGAAGCAGTTGAAAGAATAAATTCTTTTTTGACATACTGAGTTTGAGAAGTCCAAAAGGCAATTTGACCTCAAGAGAGAGACTAAAATCTAGAAGAGAAATTAAGGTTAGATACAGAGCTGGGAATCATTTATACAGATATGGTCACTGAATTCATAGAAAGAGAAAAAGGGCCCAGGATAGAACTTGGGGACATTCCTGCTTCATAATGGACGTAACACTGATAAAGATCCTGCAAAGAAGACTAATTTGGTGGGAAGAGGACAAGAATAGAGAAACATCATAAAACATCTAGAGAGGAGAAAATATCTAAATGATCAATAATGTTTAAGAAAGAAGGTTAACATTGTACAGGAAAACATTGTACACAGTAAAAGCAATATTATAGAATTGTGAATGACAGTTATTTTCAGCAGTATAATGAACCAAGATAATTCCAAAGGACTCATGATGAAGCATGCTATCCACCTCCAGAGAAAGAACATATACTGTTTGAATACATACTAAAACATTCTTTCTTTCCTTTTTTCTTTCTTTCTTTCTTTCTTTCTTTCTTTCTTTCTTTCTTTCAAATGGAAATAATAATAGCACTTACAATTAGAGTTATTGAAAACTTTAAAATGTTAGACAAATATTACTTAATGCTAGCTGTTAGTAGTATCATTTATATGTATGTAATATATACATATAGAGTCTCTGTATATGTGTGTGTGTATTTATGTGGCTCTATATATAAAAAGACTCCATCTGTGCTAATTCTTGGGAAAGTTAAGCAATGAAAATTTAAAATTTGCTACTAGAGAGGGCTTTGGTGATAATAGTTTTATTGATTATAGAAGAGGAACAAATCTGAAGCTTCTCAATACTAAGACCTACAATATTGATGATAAAAAGAATCTATTAATCTCACAATAATGGATTATGTCAGGTTCCCCAGGGAAGATCCTTGGCTAAAGAGCAAAAAGAGGCACTTCACCTCTATAAAGTACTTAATGATTCTAGTATCAAGGTGGAAGAAACTCCTTTAGGCTTTACAAAGAGTTAAATTCCTTTTGGCTTTTTAATTCTGAATTCTATAGTTAGAATAGGAGAATTGTAAACTTTTTATCAAAGGCTCCTTCTGGGCATGTAGCACCTGAGTGTACTTTAGAGACTTCTTGATTCTTTAGTTTATTGACACTACCCAAATAACATATGCATTCCTTTTATAAAAAGAATGAAATGTGTAATGCTCAATATGAATCACTCTGCTGTGATTTTTGAATGACTTTCCACAAATTACGTTCATGTTCTGGCATGCATCAAAAGGGGGGAAAAGTGAATGCATAACTTCTTTGTGATTTCCTCTTGAGAAATAAAGTGGAAATCCCTAAACAAAATATATGAAACTTAGTAAAGGTACTCAACTTTTTATCCATAAAATTAAGGAGATGCCAGGTCCCTTCAAGCTTTGATTTACAAATAGGTGTCAGCATTTTTATGCAAGATTTATTCTGAAATATTACTCAACAACTGCCAAGTTTTGTTGTTTTTAGCTCTATGACATTTTTTCCCCATCTCCTTTATCCAGTTCACATGAGCACCATACTAGTTCAACCCTCTTGTCTGATTAATTCCAATAGTTTCTTAACTGGTCTCCTTACCTTTGAGCTCCAACTTCTCCAATCTATTTCTCTCACACAGCTACCAAAGTCATATTCTTGAAACACAGGTCTGACTACCCATTCCCACTTAATAATCTCCAGTAACTCCATGCTACATAATGAAAACTTTTTTTCACATTTAAAGTCCTTTGCTATTTGATTACAAACTACTACTCCTACCTTTTTCTTATTCTTCACATATTTTTGGTCTAGCCAAACTACCCTTCCTGTTATGCCTCAAATATATCACCATCTTCTGTCTGATAAATAGGGTTCATTTTATGTCAGGCCCTCATGTCAGGCCTGTGGATGTCTGGGTTCAAATAAATATAAAAAAAAAAGAATAATTACCATTAAAAAACCTTGAAATTCTCTGAAGTTATAGCTGACAACAGGCAATCACAACTTTACAAAACTTATGTGATAACTAGATATATTACAAGAGAAATAAACATATATGTGGAACCCAAAGAGTTCACAATCTATACAGAAGTTTGCATATTTATGACAACAGGACAAAGGAAGGAAGAGAAATCAGGAATCTCCATGTAAAGAAGCATGGCAGGGGAGAGGGGAGGAAGGTACAATACAGATGGAAAAAGAACAAAACCTCTCCTGAAGGGCAGGAGCAAGGTGATGGCAAAAGTCACATTCTCTGCCCTTGGAAAAATGCTAGACCATGGAGACAGAATCCCAATTGCACAAGCGAATTTCTCAACCTGGCACAGACTGATTGGTACCTGTCTTGTCTCCCAAGGACACATAAGGAGTCTAGTTTGTGAAGTAAACAACAAATGTACTAGATACATTCAGGGTTTTCTGCATGTTCTGGATACAATGTTTCTGGAAAATATGCCAACTCAAAAAGACAAGGTCAAGGGACTTCTTAACAGTCTTAAGCATCCTCCCATGTTAGTTATAGATGCCAATGACCATAGAGAGCACAGGAGGTAAAGAATTATAAAGTGAGGTCAGACCTATTAACCAAGTAGAGTACCAGCCATAGTAAGAATGACCAAAATTGGGACGACTAGGTGGCGCAGTGGACAGAGCACCAGCCCTGGAGTAAGGAGTACCTGAGTTCAAATCTGGCCTCAGACGCTTAATAATTGCCTAACTGTGTGGCCTTGGGCAAGCCACTTAACCCCATTGACTTGTAAAAACCTAAAAAAAAAAACTCATTAAAAAAACTCATTAAAAGAATGACCAAAATTAGGGACTAATTCAGAGAAAATTAAATAATATCAAGATAATGTAATACACACACACACACACACACACACACACACACACACACACACACACACACAAAATAAAAGCCAAGGAGCACAGCAATGGACAACAATAATAACAGATCCTAAACTTTCCTGCAACTTAATTCTTTTACAATATTCATTCAATCAACGCAGTTCATCCTGGATCTCACATGTCCAGTGCAGTCATCCTTGCACACCTTCCCTTGGGACAGCCTGGAAACAATTGTGTCCTCAAGGACACATTGGATTTTTTTCATTCTGGTTCCAAGTTAACATGTAGAGCTTCCACAAATCTTTTTGCTAGAGTCACTTGCAGAATAGATCTTGGGGGCAGCTAGGTGACACAATGATCAGAGCATCATCCCTGGTGTCAGGAGGATCTGAGTTCAAATATGACCTTAGACACTTAATACTTTCTAGCTCTGTGATCTTAGACAAGTCATTTAACCTTGCCAACCCTGCCACAAAACCAATATATATAACTCAATACAAGTTGGCATAGATTCAAAATTTACTTCTTATATAACTAATTCATGTTGTGACAACCAGCTCAAATCTTGCCAATCCCCGCCTCCCCCTTTTAGGAGAAGTAGAGACAAATAAGAAATTTAATCCTCACAAAAAACATAGATTATAGAACAATTTTTATAATTGAAACACAAATAAATTTACATAAAAGTCACCAAGTTAATTTCAAATATAGTAAAAGACGGCTATACTCAAGGAATCAAGTTTAAAACAGTGCATATCAAATGAATTGTTTGAAATAAAACATGTTTGTACCACAGAACATTCTTTACAAATAGGTATCATTTCCACAGTAGTAATAAACTTGAATAAAATTGGCTTTTCCATTGATGTATCACAAATTATTCTATAAGTTACTCCCTACTAAGAAAACTGATTCCATTAAAATTCTCTTCATCACACCAAACCAAAGATGTTTCTGATTTAGTTTCAGTGATTAATAGAATAATGGCTAGGTCCCAGAAACAGTTGTATTACCATCCAATTGTTCTTACATCATTTTGAAAATTTTAAAGACCTTATTTTATATAGAAATATATAAAACGTAACATATAGATAACTAGACCAATGACTACACATCCTGATTGAAAACAGCAAGACCTTGCATCACTTGCTCAGATTATAAAAATTTGCTATAAAAGGAAAAAGGAGGAGCATGATTACAAAAGCGTCAAACTGGTCCTTGATGACTCAACACATATACTGCCAGATAAGCATTCTTAGTTCTATTTGAGTTCAGGTGAAAGTCACAGTTGTCAACCAACCATGTATTAATAATTCCATCTTTTAACCTGATTCAGGAAAAGCCAGCTTTGTGAGGAATGATGGGGGGGGGGGTATCTTTAGTTTCAAAAGGAATGCACATGCTCCAAAATTGGAGACCGGGGAATTTCTATTTTACCTCATCATACCTTCCCAAAAACAGGCTTCCTGCTCTTCTACATGAGACTTGTTGAACATTAACAAAAGATTTCCTAGTAAGTCAAACACCTCCAGTCTTCAGTCACTGCTACATAGAGGCTAGTACATATCTAGCAAATGATCAATCAATAAATTGAATCCATCCATGGCTAAAATGTGTCATGAAAATATCCTTATAGGGCAGTAAAGTAGGAGAGAGACTACTGTTGTTTGTCTTGATGACATAAGGCTTCCTAAAGAAAGTACTTTGAAATGATTTAGAAAATTAAGATTGAAGGAAAAGTGAGAAAATTGCAGGAAATGAACAAAGGATTTAGAGCTAAGGAGATAAGGAATAGAGTACAAAATTTGGGATTCAGAAACACCTGAATTCGAATACTACCTTTGCCATTTGTAAATAGCCTTGGATATCTCACCTCCCTTTGTCTCCTTTTCTTGATCAATAGATAAATAGGTAATCAATAGGTAAAGAATAAAATAATTACAGTACTAGGGCAGCTAGGTGGTGCAGTGGACAGAGCATGGGGCCTGAAGTCAGGAGGACCTGAGTTCAAATGTGACCTCAGACATTTAATGATTACCTAGCTGGGTGACCTTGGGCAAGTCACTCTTTGTTTTGTTTTTTAGGGGGTTTTTTTCTGCAAAGCAATGGGGTTAAGTGGCTTGCCCAAGGCCACACAGCTAGGTAATTAAGTGTCTGAGGTTGGATTTGAACTCAGGTACTCCTGACTCCAGGGCCAGTGCTCTATCCACTGTGCCACCTAGCTGCCCCCGCAAGTCACTCTTAAATTCCATTGCCATAAATAAAAATAATTATAGTACCCACCTCCAAGATTGTGAGAGTTAAATAGATAACGTAAGTGAAATATACTGAACATTTTAAAGAGGTATCATCATTATCTATTCCAGTACCCTCTCATTGTACAGATTAGGAAACTGAGACCTAGAAGGACTCATCCAACAACATATAGCTAAAAACAGAAATATCTATGGACCCAGTTCTCTTTTTAGACTGCACCTTAATGGTTGTGAGAATGGGCAAGCATGAGCATAATGAATGAAGGAATTGTTTCTCATTTTCAGCTATGATTTGTTCTGCGGGCCATGGCATTGTGAAATTTCTCTTTTGATTCCTCAAGTCCTCTTTCCCCCTTTTAGCCCTCTATCCATTTTTATCTCTTGAGCATTGATAATGATTTTGTTCTGCCTTTTTTACTTCAACTAAAACTTATTAGATTCTTTTCCAAATCTTTATTTCAACTCTGACTGTATCTTTTTATTTCACATCTGTTTCTTTTAAACAATATATTTTAAAATTCTTATTTCTAATCCATTCGTCCTTTTCATAGTTCTTTATTCTTTGCACATTCACAGTTATAATTATTAGTTTTGTATTTCCCTCCATTATATATTTTTTGTTTTTCCTTCTCTTTATATCCCTGTCCCTTGTTTAAGAGTACTTTGTCATCTCTTAATCTAGTGTCCCTCTTTAATCACTTTCCCTTCTTTTCCCTCTTAGGTAAGATTATTTCTGTACTCAGCTGTGTATTTATATGTATTCTTTCCTCCTTTAGCCCCCTTCTCTTTTTTATAAAGACTTCTACTTGCCCTCTACATTTAGGAGAGATAATTTCTCCCTATCTTCCTCTTCCTTCCCCCTTTCTCTCCATTTCTATTCTTATTTTAAAATAATCAAAACATAAAAGAATAAACCCCATACTTTCTCTCTAATTAGACTCCACAATTCCTGATGATGAAAAAGTTTTGAGGGTCTAAATGCATCATGTCTTCTTATAAAAATGTGTTTGAATATTTTATTGCTTTATAATTGTTTTGGGGGGTTACCTTTTTCACATTTCTCTGAACTCCTTTGTTTATATAACAAAGTTCCTCCTCAGCTCTGGTCTTTTTACCAGGAATGCTTGTAAATTTCATTTTATACTTTTATCCTATTCATTCATTCTATTTAATTTTTCCTTCTAGCATCTTATTCCATTTTTCAGGGTAAATTATTCTTGTTCATAATTTTTGATCATCTGTAATATCATAGTCCAAGTTCTCTGTTCTATTATATAGCTGCTGCTAACTTTTGCGGGATCCTACACATGACTTTTCACTTCTTAAATTTTTTCTTTTAGGTTGCTTGCAATATTTTTTTTATTTGATCTAGGGGTTTTAGTTTAAGCATTCCTAGAAATTTTCATTTTCAAGTTTTGCTTAAGAAGTGACTAGTGTATTCTTCCAATTTCTGCTTAGGATTCTAAGAGTTTTCTTTGAGGATTTCTTGAAATGTGATGCTTAGATTATTTTTATTCCTTTTTTTTGAGACATGGCTTTCAAGAAGTGTAACAATTTTATATTATTTCTCCACAATTTGTTTTCTGCAGGAAACCTCACATTTTCTTCTATATTTATTCTTTTTTATTTTGTTTTGATAATTTTTTTTTTTTTTTTAGTTTTTGCAAGGCAATGGGGTTAAGCGGCTTACCCAGGGCCACACAGCTAGGCAATCATTAAGTGTCTGAGACCAGACTTGAACTCAGGTACTCTTGACTCCAGGGCCAGTGCTCTATCCACTGCGCCACCTAGCTGCCCCTTGTTTTGATAATTCTTGATGTCTTATGGAGTTATTGATCTATTGTATCTCTCGTTCCAGGCTATCAATTCTCTTTTTCTTTCATAGTTCTCATTTCTTTCCTCTGCCAGTCTGATTTGATTTTCAAAATCCTTTGTAGCTTTTTCTCAAAACTTTTGCTTTATCATTTCCGGCAATTATGGTTAGAGCTAAGTCTGACCTGTTTTCTCTCTGAGCCTTTGCTTATACACGTGTTCTTCCATGTGAGAGACAATGGACATCACATAGCTAGTAAGTGACAACTGTCTGAGGAGGAATTTGAACTCCAGGGCCAGTGCTCTGTCCTCTACACCACCTAATTGCCTTGGCCTATAGAAATTTTAGTATCACTTTATTGTTCTCAGTTTGTGTCTTGAGCTTCTTGACAGTTCTTTATAGTGGGATTCTGTTTTTGTTTGCATTTTTTCAGTTGACTTTGGTTTTTATATTTGGATTGGACCCTGCATACTACTCTGAAGAAATTTTTGCCCTTAGCTTCTTGTATCCTGCTGCTGCTTACACAGTTCTGTCCGGGGAAATGAATACTGTCAGTACTATCGAAGTGACATGATCCAGGACAAAAGTCTGCTCATTACCCTCCTGATTTGAGCTTTGCAAGATCCTGACCCAGGGTTGGGTCTGTGGCTTTGTCCCTGGTTGGAAGTTTTAGTAGGTTGCTGTTTGTTTCAGCCCCTGGGAGGCTGAGTAGGTTCAGAGATCAAACTGCAATCCTTTTTTCCTAGGATTCTGGAGGCTAGAACCAAGTCTTTATTCTGCTCCTAGGATCAGAGCCACACAACTACCAAGCTTATTCTTCACAATTAGAGTTCACAACCGAGCCAAGTCTAGGTGTAGGTTTCCTCCTTGGTCTGCCTTAGTTCTGAGACCTGAAATTTGGTTGTGGCGACCCGGCTGCCAAATGGCACCTTTCCTTCACCTTATGCTAGTTCTGCAATCCCTTGGAATATTTTTCTGTTCTGGTGCCCAGTTCCAATCTTCTCTCTAGCTCTGGATGTTGACTTAGCATGCTCTTGGCCAAATCTGATACCAAGTGTCCCTAACAGCAGCTCTCTCTGTCCTCTTGTTTTTCCCAATAAGAATTTGGTCTGTTACATTTTTTTGAATGTTTGTGAAGAAAATGCTGTGGGGGAGCTAGGTCCTCTTTCCTGCTACTTTAACATCTCTCTGCATTCATATGATTTTAAATGTATAGTGACTAAAGGGTGTACAGTAATGCAAAAGTTCTGTGTTTCTGGCATGAAAATAATAGTCAACTTAACAAAGAACAGGCCAATTCAGATTGAGGAGGGGCTAGAGATAGGAGATAGCCAACACAGTTATTTCATTTCAACATAACAACTGTTTAATTCATTATTAAAATGTGTCAATCAATTGTGATCTTGTGTGAATATAACCCAATCCTGAAAACTTATGCCATATGCCCCACTGCTTTAGAAAAATTCTCCATAAAAATGGGAGGTGGGGGGAAGCAAACAATACAGAAGCAATTATTTTACCTAAGTACAGTGGGTACCATCATGTTCAATATTGGGTTTCAAAGATCATCACATCTTTAGGAAGCTAGTATTCAGAGAGTGGCTACTAGTGTTTTGAAAAGGATATTAAGTTCCCTTGCACAGGTGTTTAAGAACAAATGTGTCTATAATAGGAAGACAAATTATTTCTAGTTTTTAGTTACAGATTACAACCTGCTTATACCTTATTAGATTATTTTTATGAGTTACCATAGTTTCCAAAGAAAATCATACTTAAGTGGCCATCATGATGAATCTTATCAGACTTGGCTAGTTTGGAAGAAAGACCCAAAATGCATTAGTGATAGATTCTACTGTGAGCATTTGTAGCTCTATAAGGTTAGTCGGAGTCTATATATTCTGTTGCCTTATTCTTCAGGAATGCAGAGTACCTCTATATTTTCATTTCTGGGGAGACTGAAGTTGCTTCAAAATAATTTGTTCAGAGTATAAGGGTTACATCTATTTTACCATCTGGATAATAGTATATTTCTAGATTGTCTTGGGGTGTGTTTTTACCACAAAAAGGAGAGATAATTATTTCAAAATTGTAATTATTATTTTAGTCTCACAAATAAGTGCAAACAACATCAGTTTACAATTTTTACTTTATTTTTAATTAAACTGCATTCCTTCTGGGAAACTATGTGGTAGCAAAACAAGCAAACCGCACCTTTTTCTAGTCCTGTGTGACCCATTGTAACACACTGGAGAAAGAGTTTAGTTGCTGCATAAAAGCAATGCTTAGAAAGCCATAAAAGGAAATGTTCTTGATAATAGGTGTTATTTCACTATTTGCATGAAATATTTATGGTGATTCAACTGAAGAAATAAACTAATGGATTCAGCACCACTCTCTAGTTGATTTTCTTCCTTTTAAATTTCAACTCAAATTTATCTTTTCCATAAAGCCTTCCTCTAATCCCTCATCCCATCTCAATCAGAAGATGCAATAGTGAGTCATATCCTACTATGACAACATAAGAAAAACTGATTTCCCATAAATCCTGGCTTAAAGGGCAAAATACCATTCTTCCGCTGAGTGTGACAAATTGCAATGACATCCTTCTTTAAATACAGATTCTTGATGCTCTACTCCAGATTTTGAAGAGACTTTTGTTTATCTTGTTTGCTTGTTTGTTTGTTTTTTGTCCCTTTCAGGCTTAAATCCCATTGTTTTATTGCCTCAATTTTTGTCATTGCACGTGAATGGGAACCTGCTCTTTAATCATCATCTCATTCTCTCCTTTCCTCCAGTTTTAATCTTGATTCCATCTTCTCCTGTCTCCTTTGGAAGATTTCTCACACAATAATCTCTATTCTCCCTCTCTTCCTCTCCAATTTTCACTTTCTCCCTCTCTAGTGGCTCCTTCCATATTACCCTCAAGCATGAACAAATCTCTTCTATCCTTAAAAAAAAAAGCTTCTGACTTCAAAACCAGCACTTTCTATTGTACTACCTCTTTTTCTTCTCTCAGTGATTTCATTAATTTACATGGGTTTAATTATCTCGATTTTTAAAATACTCAGTTCTACAAATCCAATGCTAGTCTCTCTCTCTCTCTCTCTCTCTCTCTCTCTCTCTCTCTCTCTCTCTCTCTCTCTCTCTTCTGAGCTCCAGTTCCTTATCACCAGATGCCTATTAAACATTTCTCAATGGATGTCCGAATGCTCATATTCATTAAAAGGAAACATGAAGATGCTCGGTTCACAATTTTTTATTCTCTCTTACTCCACATATCAATTCAATTCTTTTCACCCCTACCTCCGAAACATTGCTCACATTCATCTCTTTCTCTTCACTCATACATTCCTTATAAGAATTTAGATACTAATGTGGATTGTTGTAATAATTTGCCTCACATCTTTCCCATTTTAAATCTGATCTCTGAAAATTTGCCAAAATAATTTTTACTCAAGTGAAAGTCTGACCATCTCATTTCACTATGCTGCAATCTTCAATTGTTCCTTCACCTTGAGAATCAAATATAAAATCCTCTATTTGACATTAACAGTTCTTCACAACCTGAACAGCCTTATTTTTCAGTTATTCCACTTCAGCCATTGCATTAAATTTTTTTTTTTTTGCAAGTCAATGATGTGTAGTGACTTGCCCCAGGTCACACAGCTAGGTAATTATTAAGTATCTGAGAACAGATTTGAACTCAGGTCCTCCTGATTCCAGGGCTGGCGCTCTATCCACTGTGCCACCTAGCAGGACCATTTCCAGTTGTCCTGATTCCTATCTGGTCACTAAACCCAGAGGGATCTGGAGTAAAAAGTGAGGCTGGTGACTTAGCACAGCATCTCCTCACTCAAATCTAATTCATGTGCTTGTCATGGCATCACCTCCATGATGTCGTGGTCTTCTTTGAGAATGAAGGACAAAACATATATCATTTACATTACATTTATTATATTACATTATATTATACTACATTATATTATACTATATTGCATTTTAATCCAACCAAACTGACCTTCTTACTACAACTCAATCTGACAGCTTCTGTCTCGATGTCTTTATAGGGATTGTGCCTATGACTGGGATAAATTTCATCATCTTTGCCTCTTGGAATTCCTGTTTTCCTTTAAAACTTAGTTTAAACACCACCTTTTAAATGATGAGTCCTTTGATCCCCAAAGTTGCTAATGCCTTCCAACCAAAATTGTCTTTTATCCATTTATCTATTTTGTTTATAGCTATAGTTTTATCTCCCTTACTTGGTTGTAAATTACTTGAATACAGGTTCTGTTTTATTTGTCTTCCTATCTCCAGCACATAAAACTGTGCATAGCAGGAATGTATTGATTGATGGATTAATGACTCTGGTATAGGATGATAATGACTTAACTACTAACAATCTCTAATATCTGAAATATTATCTATAACTGCCACCAGGTTGGAATCATTTTACCTCACACTTCAAGGAGATTCTAATGAAGGAGAAATGAGTGATGCAGCCAATAAAGATGAGAGTTCTTTGAAGGTGAAAAATTCACGACTAGCCCTGGAGATGGTAAAGCTCAGGGTTTTTTATTTCACAAGCCTGCAAAATTCACAGATAAAACATTTTCCTGGAGAGACAATAAATTGCTTGAGGTCAGGCTAAAAAACAAAGGTCTATAAGAATGTCTGAGGAAAAGAGAGAAAAGAAAATAGACTTAAGAAGTCACTGGGCTTAAGGTCTGGTCTCAGGGAAGTGTGGGTCAATCTTTTATAGTCTTGCCCACATCCTGTGCAGGGAAGCATCAGGGAAAAGCAGGTAAAAGAGGGATCCCCACCCCCTCAACATGATTGAGATACTCATTTTGGAAGACTTGAGTAGGAAGCTGGAGGAAGGATAGACAGGTGAGGTTGCTCTTATCTTGGCAAATTTACATTTAACAATGAAGTTACATTGAAAATGTGCTGCTGAGAGAACCTCAGACAAGCACAAATAACATTTTCTTAATATTAATCTCTTTTAGGGGCAGCTAGGTGGCGCAGTGGGTAGAGCATCAGCCCTGGAGTCAGGAGGAACTGAGTTCAAATCCAACCTCAGACACTTAATAATTACGTAGTTGTGTGGCCTTGGGCAAGCCACTTAACCCTATTGCCTTGCAAAAAACCTAAAAAAAATTAATCTTTTGTTTGTTTGTTTGTTTGTTTTACAAGGCAAGGGGTTAAGTGACTTATCCAAGGTCACACAGCTAGACAATAAGTATCTGAGACTGCATTCAAACTCTGGTCCTCCTGATTCCAGGGTCAGTGCTCAATCCACTGCACCACCTAGCTGTCATATTTTCTTAATATTAAAAACTAGACAGATGTTTCTGCAACTCGAGACAATTTTGGGACCTTGAATTCTTTCAGGAATTTGGGAATGGTTCTCTTTTTCTGGAACTTCTTCAAGTTGAAATGGAGCTTGTCAACTTAGTTGTGAAAGGCTATTGACTATGAGGTCACCATTTGAGATGCACAGTCTGGAAGAGACAAGTCTCAGAAAAAGATTAAACAAACAAAACTAAAGAGGTCTATTTAACAGAGACCCAGTAAGGAGAAAAGTCAGGAGGTCTATAGAAAACAAAAGTTATATCCCATGATCCTAAGTCAATATCAGAAAACATTGACTAAAACATGGACTCTAAAACAACACAAATTCATTAATGATTACCACATCAAATTGAATTGTAGCCAAAAGTTCAAGGAAGATATAAACATATACATTGGATAATCATTCTAGGACACCACAAGTCCAAAAGATGATTTGTAATAATTTTTCCCATTTTAACTTTAGCCACCATTAGAAAGAACAAAAACTAGCTGAAGGATGGATCCCTTTTTTAAAAGCTTTTTTTAAACCAAATGTCAATGTTCTAATATAATTAGTCAGCTGATATTTCTTTTCCTTAAAAAAAGTTTGCGATAAAAGTTGTGATAAATCATATCCTGATGTCACAAATCTTTAAAAAAAGGACAAGATTAAATATTTGCTTGTTGTTAAGGATTTAGAGGATGGTAGATCAAATGGTTCACTCTTCTACTTGATTAATGAGCACCTGGCAAAATATTAATAATATGTTCTAAAGCACATACATAAAAGGACATGTTCCTTATGTATTTAGATATCTGTTCCAGGCAGAGGTCACATAGATAATCCTTTGCAATGAGCCAGGCTCTAGGTATGCCAGGTGAGACATTCTTTTAAGAGAATCCTATCTCAGAATGCTATGGCCCTTCCTTCAAAGGCCACTCCACCTCCAGTATTAAATGCCAAGCTCTTTTGGCTAGTAACCTAGTGGGCATATTGTGATTTTTTTAGTTTAACATAACTGATATCAGATAGATCAACTGATAACAATATATAAATTGTAATATAGAAATTTCTTATAATCAGAGCTTCAAATGGCTTCAGCTCTAAGGAATCAGATTGTACCATGCCATGATTATGAACTATGTCAGCAAAGAGATCCAGAGAAAAATTATAATTAATTCTATCACTCACTACAACTGTACCTAAGGACTGTGCTGTAAATGAAATATACTAAAGACTTGGGATGCAAATATGCAATAATCACATTTAGAACTTTTTTTAATAAAAAACAATTCTTTATACAATAAACTTGTTTAATTATTAACTATGCTTAAAATAGATATAAATACAAATCAGTGCTTTCATAATTCTTTTAAACCAGTGGAAAATCTTTGGAGACTTTAAATTTTTAACATGTGTTTTATTCCAAATGTAACAAAACAGTAGTGGGAACACCCAGATTAGATTTCACTAAACTTAATCTTTTCATTATTGTGTTATACATAAGCCTACAGATCTATCACAAATTCAGTATATTGTTTAGTGATCCCAGAGAGGGGCCACGATCTTTGATACTTCCCCTACAGAGTAATCAAATACTAATTTCAGGCTTCAGTATTATTACAGTAACTCCAAATAGCTTATACTTTCACAAAAGATAACTAAATAATTGTAAGTGTAATACCTCTAAAACTTAAATAAAGGTGAAAGAAAATTAAGGCAGTTACAATAGTTGATGACATAACTGATAAAAACTTATAAACATCAAAGACTAAGGGAGACTATTAACCTTCTTATTTCTCAGTAAATAACCTTACAGAGGGTTACACAATATTAAGTTGCCCTACTATTCCTCAAAGCCCATCACACTTATACAATACTGTCTGATTAGTTGTCATCTCTTCTTGGACTTTTAAATGCATCTTAAAACAATGTAAAGACTAACAGAATGCCTTCTGTGGGGGTGGGGAGGGAAGCAAGAATGGGGGGGGAACTCAAAATAAAAAAAATCTTTCTTAAAAAAAAAGCATCTTCAAGGCAGGATGTGTCTTCCCTTGCAATTAACATAAGGAGAAAAAGTCCTCAATCATGGTTTCTTCAAAGCTGATCATATAGACTGAGTAGTGACAAGAGAAATTAAGCTTTTACCACCAGGAACCAATAAAATTAATATTACTTGAAACTAGAGCAATAATAACTAGCTGGCTTATGCCAGGCACTTTACAATCACATAAAGATGAAACAGTAAGTCACCCAGTATGATGAACAAAATCTCAAATAGATACACTTTCCCCACTTTTATCTATTTTCAAATAGCAAATGTTAAGTAAGTTACTCTAGTTTTTTTGTATATATACCTCCTTACAGCTCACATATATAGCTATATATATAATATATATATAGATATATTCTCTTTTATACACATGTGACAGAAAACAAAAGTTTTACAAACTTTCTGGGCCAAAAATACCTTGAGAAATTGTTGACAACATAATCTCCAACCTGCTACATTTCTCCTAGCAAATCTGATGATAAAGGAATAAATCATTAGATGTTGCTATCAACAGCACAATTTTAAATTTCCAAAAATTTAGTTTGAATCTGACCTTATACAAAAACTTTAGGTTACCTTGTACAGGGGACAGAGCCAAGATGGAGGAGTGGAGGCAGGAATTCCTAGCTCTCCCCCAGAACACTTTCAAATGCCTTAAAATTAAGACTCTAACCAAATTCTAGAGTGGTAGAACCCACAAAATAACTGAGAGATAGAATTTTCCAGCTCAAGACAACTTAGAAGATCCATGGGAAGAATTTGTTTCACCGGGATTGGAAAGGGCCACAGCACAACCTCTGCTGGACTGAACCAGTTTCAGCCTTCCAAGAACAACCTGTAGGTGTCTAAATCCTGGGACCACCTGGGTCCACGGTAGCCAGAGTAGTTTGCAGACCTTTCGACCCAGAGATTTCCAAGGACAACTTAGAAGATCAGCAGGAAAACTCTGCCAAACCAGAGTAAGTACAGAGTCCAGGTCAGTGCAGGCCTCAGCAGTCCTGACCTAGGAACCAGAAGTAGGTTGGTGGAGTCACCTGGCAGCTGCTTCCAGATTGCTCAGTACACAGATGGTAAGGGGGTCAGGGGAGATTGCAGAGTCTCTCTACTATCCCTGGGGCAGGACTCTGTTGCTTTGCCCATATTCAGATCCAGGTCACAGTTTGGGAACCTATACTGTCATAGCAGAGCAGGGACCCCCCTCACAGCTCCAGGGTGGAGGGGAGTGCTTGTGGTCATCCACAGACCAGAATAGAGAACAGGAGAGCAGTCAGAGCCTCTTATAAAAACCTTGAAAGAATTGAGGTCCCTAGGGGCAGGAGAGGGGGGTGGTCCAAAAACCCTCAAAAGCTTGGAAAAATACATCCTCCTCCTTAAAAGCAGAGCCTTGACTTAACAAAAAAGTTAAAATCAGGTCATAGGCTGGGGAAATGAGCAAATAACAGAAGAAAAATAATCTGATCATAGACAATTATTTTGGTCCCATGGAAGATCAAAATATACACTCAGAAAATGATAAAGTCAAAGCTTCTATATCCAAAGACTCCAAAGAAAAGCAGAATTTGTCTCAGGTTATGGAAGAGCTCAAAAGAGATTTTGAAAATCAAATAAGGGAGGTAGAGGAAAAATTAGGAAGAGAAAGGAGAGCAATGCAGGAAAATCCTGAAAACTAAGTCAGCAGATACCAAAAAAATACTGAAGAAAAAAGATCTTAAAATCCAGTTTAGGTTAAAGCCAGTACAAAAGATCAAGGAGAAGAAGAATACCTTAAAAAGCAGAATTAGTCAGATGGAAAAGGAGATAAAAAAGCTCTCTGAAGAAAATAATTCCTTCAGATGAAGAATGGAGGGGGACTGATGACTTTTTGAGAAATCAAGAAACAATAAAACAAAACCAAAAGAATGAAAACTAGAAGAAAATTTGAAATAACACATTGGAAAAACAGATCCAAGAGAGATCCTTTAAAAATTATTGGGCAAGCCACTTAACCCCCTTGCCTTGCAAAAAAACTAAAAAGAAAGGGGGGGGGGGACGGCTAGATGGCATAGTGGATAAAACACCGGCCTTGGAGTCAGGAGTACCTGGGTTCAAATCCGGTCTCAGACACTTAATAATTACCTAGCTGTGTGGCCTTGGGCAAGCCACTTAACCCCATTTGCCTTGCAAAAATCTAAAAAAAAAATTATTGGGCTACCGGAAAGTATGACCAGGAAAAGAGCGTAGACTTCATTTTTCCATAAATAATTCAGCAAAATTGCCCTGATATCCTAGAAGCAAAGGGAAAAATAGAAATTGATGGAATTCACTAATCACCCCCTGAAAGAGATCCTTACAAAAAACTCCCCGGAATATTATAACCAAATTCCAGAACTCCCAAGTCAAAGAGAAAATATTTCAAGCAGCCAAAAAAAGAAAAGGAATAATTCAAATATCATAGAGCTACAGTCAGGATTACACAGGATTTATAAGTGCATAGTGTTTGAAATGTGATATTCCAGAAGGTAAAAGAGCTTGAATTACAACTGAGAATCAACTACCCAGCAAAACTGTACTTCCTCTTTCAGGGGAAAAGATGGACATTCAAGGAAATAGGGGACTTTCAGACTTTACTGTTGAAACAACCAGAGCTGAACAAAAAGTTTGATCTTCAAGTACAGGACTCAGGTGAAGCATAGAGAGAGAGTGGATGGGAAGGGCTAATTATAAGGGATTTAATGATATTGAATTGCTTGTATTCCTGCATGGGAAGAAGATACTGATAATTCATATGAACTTTCTCATTTATTAGTATTTAGAAGTATATTTAGACAAAGCACAGGAGGGAGTTGAATTTGAAAGGAATGTACTGCCAGAAAGGGAAAGAAGTGGAATAGCCTAAGATATTTTATGTAAAAGAGGCTGGAAAAAGCTTTTGCAGTGGAGTGGAAGGGAAGAAGGTGAGGGGAAAATGAGTGAGCCTTTACTATCATTGGAAGTGGCTCAGAGGAAATAACATATATATTCAATCAAATTCAATTCAAATCAAAAAACAACAAAAATCTATCTTTCCCTAGAGGAAAAAAGGAGAGAAAAGGGATGGGAGAAAGGGGATAGGAGAGGGGAGATCATGGGAGTAGGTAGTCAGGAACAGCATACTTTTGAGAAGGGACAAGGTGAAAGGATAGAGAGAATAAAATAAAATGGAAGTGAGGAGGAACAGGATGATGGAGGGAAATATAGCTAGCAATAGCAACCATGAGAAAAAAATATTGAAGCAACTTCTCTAATGGACTTATGATAAAGAATGTGATTCATTCCAGAGACAGATCTGAACATAGACTGAAATACACTTTTTTTTCCTCACACTATATTTTTCTTGCTTTGTGAAGGGCAGGAGGGATTATGTTTACTTTTACAAGACTATTATAGTAATGTGAAAATAAACTTATTAATTAAATGTAAATTAACTTGTTTAGAGGAAACAAGCATCATAACAAACCATTCATGTTCCAATCCTCATATCATAGGCCTCCAAGAGAATACTCAAAAATTCCAGAATCTCATTAATTAAAATAGGTTGAACAATTATTATAACATTACAATAAATTAGCTTACCAATGAAAATATTTCACAAAAATATTTATCACAAAGCTTCCAAATACCATGTTAAAGTAAGATTTTATACACAAACACCCATACTTTCATATGTAAACCACCACTGTCAGAGACAATGGGTGCTCAGTTTTTTTTAAGTCAAAGACAACCAGGTATAACTCATCTAAAGATTATGCTAAGCTTTTAAGGAGTTCATTAAATTAAGTAAAATTTACCAAACCAGGTAGTTTGAATTTTGAAATAGTTACATTTAATTAAAGGGACAAATAAAAAATACCATTATGGCTTATTGTTTTGCTATTAGCAAGATGTGACTTGCTTTAAAAAGCTTCCTGCAGAACCCTTTTTCTAGTTTAAACCTGATTTGGTAAATTGATTTATAAATAGAAATATTGTCTTTGCATTTTCTAATTGAGCTAGACCTTGAGACCTTAACAAGATGGCCCCCCAACTCAGGTTTTAATCTATTACTGCTAAGTAATTTTAAATTTCTGTTTTTTTAGGTTTCTTTGCGAGGCAATGGGGTTAAGTGGCTTGCCCAAGGCCACACAGCTAGGTAATTATGATGTGTCTGAGGCCAGATTTGAACTCAGGTACTCCTGACTCCAGGGCCGGTGCTCTATCTATTGCAGCACCTAAGTCACCCCCAAATTGGTCTTTTTAAAAAACATCCAAAACTCAAATAAAAAGGAATAATAAACATTTCAGAACTTTCATTTCATTTAGACTGGTCTAGAAATGAACTCAGTTGCCCATGGACACAGTTCTCAATAGAACCAAAATTACACATTGGTCCACTTGTGTAGTGAGATTTTAGGGACTCTGGCTAGCCCTCTAAACCCCAAGAACTCCAGAGAGATGGGAGAGACTAGAAAACAAGTCTCTTGTTAGAAAACAAACCACCTCCTGAAAAACCCAGATTTCTTAAGGGGGGGGGGAAGCCTTTTTAGTATCATTCACCAGCCAAAGGGGAAAAGGAGGGGAGGATTCATGTTAGTCCCCCTAAGGGAACTCTCTCCCTAGGTTACTACACACATATAAGACAGCTGGAAAAGAAAACAATAAATCTGAGATGTTGCCTTGTAGTCATCCTCAACAAATTAAATAAGCCCTGGTTATTAAACATATGGTTCCAATTCTAACAAGGTCCTCTTTCTGAAATTAAAAATATACTTGGTAAACTTATGGCCTACTTCAACTGATTTGTGAGCTCAGTCCAGGAGCTTAAATGAACCCTCAATGCTAACTTCACATCACACAGTAAAACACTATAAAGTTCACAACAAACTGCTGCATCTATAAAGAGGGGAGCCTTGATAATACATGTGTGGTCCTCGAGATTTCAAGCCACATGAAAACATGAATGGTCCTCAGAGGTCCGATCCAGAGCCATGCAAAACTGGGGTGTTGCAATAATGGAGTCCCATCTATTCTCTCCAGTCACCCCCCCCCCACAAATTCACACAATAGTTCAGTTTTCACAAACCAAAACTCTCTTTTCATAGGGAGAATTCTAGGAAGAGTGGGTTTGTATATGCATTAGCAATAGCAGAAGGCCTAAGGAAAGTTTATTGGTTTAGGAAAGAGGGAAAAGAAGAGTAAAGTTTTAGAAAGTTGTCTAAGAGTCCAATTTGGTATTATCTGGAAGAGATGAACATGGTTCAGGGGTCCCTCACCTTAAATCTGAATGCCAGATTCACTTCTCTTGTTGGGCTGCCAAAATGATGATGAGAAATAAGTGATGACACCATAAACATGAGAATTCTTTGAAAATGAAAAACTCAAAGGTATCTTATTATGAAAGGTATCTTATTATGAAATTTTGCTACCTCTTATATTTTATTTTTTCTTTAAGGATATGATTTCTCTCTCAACACATTCGATTTTGATCAATGTATAGCATGGAAACAATGTAAAGACTATCAGACTGCCTTCTGGGGGGTGGGGGGGAAGCAAGAGTAGGGGAAAAATTGTAAAATTTAAAAAACAATTTAAAAAAGAGTGAAAAACTCAGGACTAGATCTGGAGGTGGGAAAGTTCAAGGATTTTTTACGTTACAAACCTGTTAAATTCACAGATTAAACATTTTCCTGGAGAGACAATAAATTGCTTGAGGACAGACTGAAAAACAAAAATCTAGGTAAAAATGCCTGAGGGAAAGAGAGAGAAAGGAAAACGGCCTTAAGAAGTAGTTGACCAGGGAGTCTGGCTTCAGGGGAAGATAGGCCAAACTTTTATAGTCTTGCCCCACTTCAATACTTCAGAGGCCAGAAGCTGGAGGAGGCGGTAGAGAGATGAGCAGAGGTTGCTCTTATCTTGGAGAATTTATATTTAACAATGAAATTATAATCAACAATAGGAGGGAATTTACATATGATTGGGGCCCTAGGAAACCCTCAGAAAACATCAGACAGGTCCAAAACATTTTCTTAATATTAAAAACTAAATAGATATTTCTCCTTCAACATATTTCTCTATTCAGGTTGTGTTAAATAAGAACAGGATTAAAGATCATGCCAAAAAAATGCTTAGGAAATATATTTCCTTAGGATAAAGCCCTTTTGGTACATATATATATATATATATATATATATATATATATATATATATATATTATATATATATTATATATATAATATACATATATATATGTATATAAAACAATGCCTGACTTCTTTTGTTGATATACTTAAGTTTTTAATTTGACTAATATTTTTATCTTGATATATTCACAGTTCCTTCATGGCTAAGATAGTTCTGGATCCAACACTACTGTTGTGTTTGTGTGTGTGTGTGTGTGTGTGTGTGTGTGTGTGTGTGTGTGTGTGTCAGAGAGAGAGAGAGAGAGAGAGATGTGGTATGAGTCACTTAAATTTTCTTTTCTTTTCTTTTCTTGTTTTTTTAGGTTTTTGCAAGGCAAATGGGGTTAAGTGGCTTGTCCAGGGCCACACAGCTAGGCAATTATTAAGTGTCTGAGACCGGATTTGAACCCAGGTACTCCTGACTCCAGAGCCAGTGCTTTATCCACTGCACCACCTAGCCGCCCCCTAAATTTTCTTCTTAATGTAATCATTTACAAGATTGGGCAGAGTAGTTTCTGGTTGCCTATGTAAACTGTAAGCTGGATTCCCAGGGATTGTCTAAAATATGCATATATTTATTATTGATAGTACATTTAAAAACTGATGACAATACTACTGTTAATTTTAAGTCTTATTTACTATTTGAAATAAAACACAATATGCCAAAATGTGATTTTAATAATCATCATCATCACAATAATAGGAAGTTTAATAAAAATAAGTTCTACAAAAATTCTTTCTTCATAGGGAGAATTCTAGGAAGAGTGGGTATGGCATGGAAACAATGTAGAGACTGTCAGACAGCCTTCTGTGGGGGGGGAAGGGAAGAGGGGGTCAAAATTGTAGAATTCAGAGCCTTGCAAAAAATGATGGGTACATATTACTATTGTATATAATTGGAAAACAAATAAAATGTTAAAAAAAAGAATTTTTTTCATGTATATAAAAAAAAGAATAGCAGAAAACCTAAAGAAAGTTTATAGGCTTAGGAAAGAGGAAAAAGAGAAGCTTTGTGGAAATTCAGAGGAAGGAAAGCATATTGAAAAGAAGGTAGTTTTCTCTAAATCCTTGTAGGAATATCAAATTTATCTAACTAATCCAAAGGAAAACATTCACTAAAAGTTGGTTTGATTTTTGGACCAGACCTATGTCTTCAAAGAGGTTAAATCATTTTCCCAGGCTCACCCAATCAGTTTATATAAAAGGTGTACCTTGATTCCAGGGCTTCCTACCTGATTTTAAAGACAACTCTTCCCCTACCAGGCCATCTCTAATGAAAATTAAGTTTGGGGTAATTCTGTTTTAACTTACAAGGTTTCATGGGATATCATATATTAAGCAGAATTTGGAGTCAGGAAGAACTTTTCAAGCTCCGGCTCATGAAGGTTGTGTGATTATACAAATAATTTTAACTCCCAGCACTGATTGGGAACTCTATAAGACAATAAGTAGCAGAAAAATTGCCTATTTGATTTAGGTCTGGACCAAAGAAGATTGCTTGAAGTCTAAATTGTTACTTGGACCTATTAATTCTTTTCAAAAATTTTGGCTTTTATCTCCTTCTCTTTATTCATATAGTCACTATTCCATTTCAAGTATCTGAACAAAAATAGATAATTTTACATTTTAAAACTAAGTCAATATTGATGCAGAGAGACATGGGCTTAGGGAGTGTTGGGTTCAGTTGGAAACAAATTTTGTAAATCTTTTGTTTGCATTGGTAAGGGAATCTTCCTTCTTCTGTTTAGGCCACAGCCTGTGGGGCTGACCTGCAACCTGACTTTGGATTGCATTCTCTTTTGATGGGGCAGCCAAGGAGTGCAGGCACAGGAAATACTAAGACATAAGAGATCCCTCCCCAAAAGGCAAAATCTCCAATGCCGGATTGGGGTCACTCCCCTGTTACCATGGACTCTGGGGGGAGAATTTAAGGAGCTCTAAAGAAGGGGCTCACTCTCTTTTTACCTTCCAGACTCTTGCTGAGTCCTGGTCAGCTGGCCTGACCAGTTCAATCAGCAATCCACGTGGTCTACTCTTTAAACTCTTAACTTTTTTTTTAGTTTTTTTTGCAAGACAAATGGGGTTAAGTGACTTGCCCAAGGCCACACAGCTAGGTAATTATTAAGTGTCTGAGACAGGATTTGAACTCAGGTACTCCTGACTCCAGGGCTGGTGCTTTATCCACTATGCCACCTAGCCACCCCCTCTTCTTAACTTTTCTATAGCTTTCTTATGTGTTATAACTTCTTTTAATAAATCTTTATCTTCTTTTCATACCTGCATTCCAGGATCTGAATTGTGATTCTTCACAAACAGTAGTTGTGAAGAGGTAGAGCATTGTTGGTCTACACAGGGAAAAGGGGGGCCCCTTTGAAATCCATTACAAAAGGGGAACTGCCCCAGCCAATCACAAAACTGGGAGAGTTTTCCTAATCCCATTCCAGAGATGACAAACCCAAGATTAGAAGAACCCAGTTCTCAACTGGTCAAGAGCGACCTAGAGATCTTTACCTAATATAACTGAGTTTGTGCAATTAAGTAATTGAATATTATCATATCATGCTTCATCTGATGGGGGGAGGATCATATTAGGGACATGTTATGAGATGGGCAGACCTCTTAGATAGTAACTCAAACTCTGAGAGTCTATGAAAATCCAAGAGGGAGGGCAAAGAGTTTCTGAAGACTATATATTACCTGATATTCAAATGCTATCTCCTGCCTCATGCTAGGTGAGGTCCCTGTATCCTACAGGATTCATGAATAAAATCTACAATTTTCTCTCACTCTAGCAGGTTTTTCTTTCATTTATAACAGTATTGAACTCAAATTAGCAACAACAACAACAACAAAGAGCCCATAGAGATTGGTAAGTATGGATTGCTGATATCCTTTTGTTTTTGAATTTGACACCATTAGATTAGGGAACAGAGATATTGTAAATAAGCGTTTAAAGTGTTTAAAAGTGTTTAAGTGTTTAAAAAGTAGAAATAAAAATGCATCTTTTATAGATCATATGCAATGAAAATTAGTTCAGTTTTCACAAATCAAAGATTCTGACCAAAATGGAGACTTAGAAATGAAATTCTAAATAAAAAGTAAATCAAAGAATGAATCTTAGAAATAATTAGAAATATATAATATTAAATTATATTTATGAAAAAATATAAAATTCTAGAATGAAGTTGAATCAGGGCTGGGGGGGATTATATCCTTACATACATTAACAAAATTTTTAAAAGATGATTAATGGATTGAATATGCATTTTACAAGTGAGAAAAACAACAAATAAGGAAACAAAATAAGAATAAAAGAAGAGATATTAAAAATGAGAGAAGAAATAGATAAACAATAATTATAGAAATAATAACTAAGGAACAGCTAGATGGCATAGTGGATAGAGCACCAGCCCTGGAGTCAGGAGTACCTGAGTTCAAATCCAGTCTCAGACACTTAATAAATTACCTAGCTGTGTGGCCTTGGGCAAGCTACTTAACCCCATTTGCCTTGCAAAAACCTTTAAAAAAAGTAAATAATAACTAAAACAAACTGATACTTTTCAAATATTAATATAATTTGTAAACATTTAGCCCATCTGATTAAAAAAAGAAGGAAGAGTCAAATCATTATGCATAGCCAGATGCCACAAAAATTGAGAATGCAAAGAAATGAAAGAATACCTTTAAAAATATAAAATACTGAAATTAGAGAGATCATAAGTAGTCCAAGAGCAGGAAAATAAATAGAACTAACTTTAAAAGAAGTATTGGGAGGTGGAGGAAAGGGAGAGAATCTCTATTTGCTGATTGACATGGTAAACTATTTAGAAAATCTTATGCACTCAGCAAAGATTCTAATTGAGATAATAAATAGCTTCAGCAAAGTCACAGGATACAAAATAAGCCTTCAAAACTAAATATCTGGGGCAGCTAGGTAGTACAGTGAATAGAACACCAGCCCTGGAGTCGGGAAGATCTGAGTTCAAATTCAAACTCAGGCACTTAATTACCCAACTGTGTGACCTTGGGCAAGTCACTTGACCCTACTGCCTTGGAAAAACCAAAAAATAAAAAACCCAACTAAATATCATTTATATTTTAAAATAAATTCAAAAGACAAAAATGGAAAGGGAAATTCTATTCCAAAAATACATATAAAATATATGAAATATTTGGGGATCAGTTTACCAAATCACACAAAACACTTTAAAATTAATTCCAAAGAAATTCAAAGAAATAAAGAACAACTTAAATAGCTAAAGAAATTTTCAGTGATTGCTATTCAGTTGTGCAAAGAATTGGAAATAAACTAGATGTGATAGATTGAAATGACTAATCCTATTGTGGATTGATTGCAGCAGAATATTACTGAGGTACTGAATAGAATGAATAAGAGAAGCATTGAAAAATCCATATGAACTAATGCAGAGTGAAGGACAGAGTCAAGGAAAAATTCATAATGAATACATAAAGTAAATGGGGAAAAAATCACAAAAACAAAAGTGAATTTTTCACAATTATGAAGAATAAACATGACATTGAAATAAATATATGGGGATCAAAGACCGCTAAGAGAAGCCAGGAAGTTGCCTGAGAAGTTCCCAGTTTCCCTTCGAAATCAAATGAAGCCTCTACACAGATTCTGGAGCATCGGAATTCACAAAAAGATGGAATGAAACATTTTTCCAGCTCAAGATATCTTGGAGGGACTTCAAAAAAGGTCTGCCTCACTCAGATGAAGGGAGAGCACAACTCAGCACAATACAAGCACAGGTTCAGGGAAGCTAGTGGGAGGCTTTTAGCCACAGCACAGATCACAAAGATCCTTGTGTCCCAGCTTGGCAGACCAATGGTACAGCAGGTAAACAGTGAAGTCTGCAGTACTAGAACAGAAGGCAGATTGTGAGCCCCAGAACATCAGTGCAGCAGGTGGGGAACTGGGTTAGACTACTCCAGTTCTGGGAGCAAACTGCTAGCACCTGAGGCCCCAGCACAGAAGACCAGACCTCTGGTCCCCAGTACAAAAAAATTTAAGACTGTGTCCCCTGTACCCATGGAACAAAGCTCAAGTTTTAAAAATAAACCAAAAAAACAAGAGAACCCTAACTATTGAAAACAAAGGGAAAATGAAAATGTGTACTAGAAGATGAAAATGGCAAAATGACTACATGTAAACTCTCCAAGGTCAAAAAGTACTCTTGGAAGAACTCAAAAATAATTTTTTAAATCAAGTAAAAGAGAATTATGAAAAAAGAGTCAATGACTTGGGAAAGGAAGCTCAAAAATTGACTGAGGAAAATTACTCCTTAAAAAAATAAAATTGAGGGGCAGCTAGGTGGCACAGTGGATAGAGCACCAGCCCTGGAGTCAGGAGTACCTGGGTTCAAATCCGGCCTCAGACACTTAATAATTGCCTAGCTGTGTGGCCTTGGGCAAGCCACTTAACCCCATTTGCCTTGCAAAATCCTAAAAATAAATAAACAAACAAACAAACAAATAAATAAATAAATAAAATTGGTAAATAGAAAAAAAAATCCATTGAAGAAAACAATATCTTTAAAGGCAGAATTGGCCAAATGGAAAAGAAGATACAAAATCAGAAAAAAAAATAAATCCCTAAAAATTAAAATTGGGCAAGTGGAAGTTAATGACTTTCTGAGAGATCAAGAATCCATAAAACAAAATCAAAAGACTGGGGAAAAAAGAAGAAAATTTAAAATATGTCAAGGAAAAAAATTGATCTGGACAAAAAGATCCAAGAAAGATAATTTAAGAATTATTGGGGGTGGCTAGGTGACACAGTGGATAGAACTCCGATCCTGGAGTCAGGAGGACCTGAGTTCAAATCCGACCTCAGACACTTAATAATTACCTAGCTGTGTGGCCTTGGGCAAGCCACTTAACCCCATTGCCTTGCAAAAAAAAAAACAAAACAAAAAAGAAGAAGAAGAAGAAGAAGAAGAAGAAGAAGAAGAAGAAGAAGAAGAAGAAGAATTACTGGACTACTTGAAAGCCATGAGCAAAAATAGAATCTGAACAATCTTTCAAAAAAATGTCAAAGAAAACTGTCAAAATATCCTAATACAAGAGGGTAAGATAGTCTTTGAAAAGATCCACAGAGCCCCTCCTGAAAGAAATACCAAAATGAAACTTCAAGGAATATTGTAGCCAAATTACAGAATTACCAGCTCAGGAAGCAAATATTGCAAGTAGTCATAAAAAAAAAATAATTCAAATACCAAGGATCCACAGTCAGTATTACACAGGACTTAACAGCTTCAACATTAAAGGATTAGCAGACCTGGACTACAATTTTCAGGAAGCAAAAAAAACCTTGGATTACAACCAAGAATCAACTATCCAGAAAAATTGAGTATAATCTTTAGGGGGAAAAGATAGACATTCAACAAAATAGGGGGCTTTCAAATTTTCCTGATTAAAAGACCAGAACTGAACAGAAAATTCAACCTTCAAATGAAACACTCATGAAATGCATAAAAAGATAGAGAAAAGAAAAAAGCACATATTATTTAGTGAAATTAAACTGTTTACATCCCTACAGAAGAAGAAGATAATACTTATAACTTTTGAAAATTGTGTTTCTATTAAGATAGTTGGAAGAAGTATATTTAGACATAGGGTATGGGTATAAGTTGATTTTCATGTGATAATATTAAGAAAAACAAAAAAATAAAAAAGGATTAAACTGGGAGAGGAAGGGGGAGGGAGAATAGAGTATCACAGCACATGAAGAGGAACAAAGGATCTATTATAATAAAGGGAAAGAAGGGCCAGGTGTGAGGAAGCACTGATTGAATTTTTTTTTCCTTTCAAGTGCTTTATTCTGCTACAGAACAGTCAAAATGAAGATGTAAAGCTTTGTGGTTAGTTTAAATTATACACTCTGTAGATACTATAACCAATTTAAAAGTTACACATACAGCAATAGATGTCCAATCAGTTCATCTGAATTGATTAAACAACCCAGCTAGATTGCTGAAAACAAATCAGGCAAAACTGGAAAGTATTTTCCTCTTGTGCAACTTTTCTTTTTCTTTCCTTTTTTATTTAAAGCAATGTTTACTGGTGGGCACACAGTACTCCAGGTCCATGTTGGCTACTTTCCTCATCAGAGCTGTCATTATAAGCCGCCTTTCTTTGACCACCTGCAGAGCCTCGAGTGCTATCAAACTCCTGAAGATCTACCTCTTCTGTGTCACCAATCACACTTGGAACTTCAGGTCTAGCTGGAAGAAGGTCTTCAAGTTCCGAAAGTTTCTCTGGGCTGATCCAATTGTTTTCAGGAAATTGTACATCAAACTTTATGTAAAGATCACCTTTTTCAAAGGGATTACGATACTGTGGCATTCCTTCTCCTCGAACTACACTGACACAACCTGGTTCAATTACTTTGCCAGGTGGATACTTCACCACAATCTGACGGGCATCTTTAGGTGCTTAAATATGAACTGAAATCCACATAGTGCTTCAATAAGTCCTATCTTGTGTGTCATATGCAAATCATTTCCATCTCTATGAAATACCTCATGCTCCTCTTGTAGTAAAAAGAACAATGTCTCCTGGTTCCACTCCTGGGGCCTGGTCTGCTTCCCCACTAAATGTAATTTTCTGTCCATGTTTCATGCCTTTATCTACATAGACTTCAAGAATCTTCACTTCTTTTGTCACCTTCTTTCCTTCACATTTTTTACAACGATCTTTCTCATTAATTACTTCTCCTTCTCCATTACAGTCAGAGCACACAGACTGCATCTGCTGTACCATCCCAGGAGCCAGCTGTCTTATCATAATTCATACACCTCGACCCCGACATGCACTACATTTCTGAACAGCTCCCGTCTTGCCACCTTGGCCACTGCATGTACTACAAAGAACATTTTTGCTAAGTTGCAGTTTGGTGGTCTTGCCATTATAAAAATCTTCTAAAGACACTTTGAGCGGATGCATCATGTCCTCACCTCTTCCTCTACCATTTCGACTTCTATTTTGATTACCCATAAAACTGAACAATCCTCCACCAAAAATGTGAGAAAAAATATCATCCATGCCACTGCCTCCACCACTAACCTTCTAGAAGGCCTTGCTCTCCATATCGATCATATTAACTCCCATTTCTCAGGGTTTGATAAAACTTCATATGCAAAACTGATTTCTTTAAATTTGTCCCCTGCGTTTGGATTCTTATCAGGATGGTATTCCTTAGCCAATTTTCTATAAGCCTTCTTCAGTTCGTTCTCGCTGGCGCCCGGAGGGACCCCGAGGATGTCGTAGAGCTTCGTGTTGGCAACGTTCGCCATCGTGGGGCAGAGGGCGGGAGATGGCGAGAGGCGATGGTGAACGCGGGCCCTCGAGAGGTGGCAGCGGCAGAAGGCCGAGGAGAAGGAGACGTCCTGACTGAATTTTATCCTCAGATTTGACTCAAAGAGGGAACAATATAAACTCTCAATTGAGTTTAGAAATTTATCTAACCCTCCATGAAAGTAGGAGGGGAAAGGGAAAGAAAGGGGGACTCATAGAATGGAGGGCAGACTGAGGGAAATGGTGATCAGAAGCAAACTGCTGGTGAAGAGAGATAAGGTGAAAGGACAGAGAAAAGTATAAATGGAAAAAAATAGGAAGGAGGGAAATTCAGAGTTAGTAATCATAACTGAATGTGAATGAGATGAACTCTCCCATAAAAAAGAGGCAGATAACGTAAGAGATTAAAAAGCAAAATCTTACAATTTTTTTTTAATAAGAAATACACTTGAAGCAGAAAGATAAACACAGAATAAAGGTAAAAAAGGCTGGAATATAAAATGCTTCAGCTAAAGTTAAAAAAAAATCAGGGATAGCAATCCTGATCTCAGACAAAGCAAAGGCCAAAATAAATCTAATTAAAAGAGGTCAGGAAGGAAACTACATCTTGCTAAAAGGTACCATAGACAATGAAGTAATATGATTATTAAACATATATGTGTATATTTACATACACACACACACACCAATTTGTATAGCATCCAAATTCTTAGAGAAGTTACGTGAAATAGCAAAAATATACTAGTAGGGGACCTCAACCTCCCTTTTTCAGAATTAGATAAGTATAACTATAAAATAACCAAGAAAGAAGTCAAAGAGGTGAACAGAATCTGAGAAAAATTAGAGGGACAGAAAGGAATATATATATATATATATATATATATATATATATATATATATATATATATATATATATATATCTTTCTCAGCAGTACATGGCACCTTCATAATGATCATATATTAGGGCATAAAGGCAGAAATATTAAATGCATCTTTCTCAGATCATAAGGCAATAAAAATTAGAGGTAATAAAGAGCCATGAAAAGATTAGTTTCAAATTAATTTTTAATTTAATAACCTAATCATGAAGAATGAATGGGACAGACAACAAATCAGTGAAACAATAATTTCATCCAAGTGAATGACAATAATGAGTCAACATACTCAAACTTTATGGGATACATCCAAAGCAGTTCTTAGGGGAAATTTTATATCTCTAAATGCCTACATGAATAAAATAAAGAATAGATCAATGAATTGGGCATACAACTAAAAAACTTAGAAAAAGAATAAATTTTAAAATTCCAATCAAATACCATACTAGAAATTCTGAAAATCAAAGGAGAGACTAATAAAATTGAAAGTAAGACAACTGTTGAATTAATGTATAAAACTAAGTTGATTTTTATATGGGGTGGCTAGGTGGTGCAGTGGATAGAACACCGGCCCTGGGGTCAGAAGTACCTGAGTTCAGCCTCAGACACTTAATAATTACCTAGCTGTGTGGCCTTAGGCAAGCCACTTAACCCCAACTGCCTTGCAAAAAAAAACCTTAAAAAAAAGAGTTGATTTTATGAAAAAACAACAAATACATAAACTTTTGGATAATTTGATTAAAAAAAGAAAAAAAAAATCTAAATTTTCAGTATCAAAAATAAAAAGATTGAATTTACCACCAATGAAAGAAAATTAAAACAGTAATTTGGAGCTATTTTGCTATCTGAAAAATCTCACAATCTTAGTGAAATGGATAAATATCTTTAATAAAAATATAAATTGCCTAGATTAATAGAAGAGGAAATAAAATACTGAAATAAACTAATTTCAGAAAAATAAATTTAACAAGTCATTAATGAAGTCCCTAAGGAAAAAAATTCCCAGGGCCAGATGAATTCATAAGTGAACTCTACCAAACATTTAAAAAAACAACACTATATAAACTATTTGGAAAAATAGGCAAAAAAGGAGTGCTACAAAATTTCTTTGATGCTATATGTATGATGCTGATATGTAAATAAGGAAGAGACAAATGAGAGAAAGAAACTCATAGACCAATTTCCCTGATGAATTTTTTTGAAATATTTTATTTATTTTGAATTTTATAATTTTCCCCCCATCTTGCTCCCCCCTCCCCCACTCCTTGCAGAAGGCAGTCTGCTTGTCTTTACATTGTTTCTATGGTATGCATTGATCTAAGTTGAATGTGATGAGAGAGAAATCATATCCTTAAGGAAGAAACATAAAGTATGAGATATTAGCAGAATTACATAGTAAGATATATTTTTTTTAAATTAAAGGTCTTTGATCTTTGTGCTCTGTGGCTTGGACACCCATGATCCCTGAAGACAGAACTTGAGGTAAGTGTTCTTCCCCTAACTTCTCTTTCTGGGTTTTGCTGATGGGTTTCCATTAAGAGGTTTGTTTCATATTATATATGAGGGAAGATCAGGAGACCTTAGCACAGGACTTGGCTTCTCTCCACCATCTTGGCTGGAAGTTTCCCTGATGAATATTGATGGAAAATTTTAAATTAAAATATTAGCAAAGAGATTACAGTAATTTATCATAAAGATAATATACTATGACTAGGTGGAATTTATATGAGGTATGGAAGGCTATTTCAATATTAGGAAAGCTTTCAGTACAACTGACAATATAAATAACAAAACTAAAAGAAGAAATCATATTATTATCTCAAGATACTAAAAAAAGATTTTTTACAAAATACATTGCCTATTCCCTTTAAAAACACTAGACAGCATAGGAATAAATGAAATTTTTATTAAAATATTATATAGTATCCATCTAAAACCATCAGCAAGCATTATAAGTATTAGGAATAATGGGGACATAAGATCAGGGGTTAAACAAGGCCTATTATCACAACTATTATATTAACTTTAGCAATAATAGAAGAAAAAGAAATAGAAGAAATTAGAATTGACAATAAGAACACAAAACTATCATTCTTTGAAAATGATATAATGTATACTTAGAGAATCTTAGAAAATCAACTAAGAACTACTTAAAACAATTAACAGCTTTAGCAAAGTTGCAGGATATAAAATAAAGCCAATCATCAGCTTTTCTGTATGTTACCAATAAAGTTCAGCAACAAGAAATAGAAAGAGAATTTCTATTCAAATTAACTGCAGACAATATAAAATATTTGAGAATCTATTTGCCAAGACTTAATTTTTAGGAACACCATTATTGAAAACTTTTCATACAAATAAAATCAAATCTAAATAACTGGAAAAATATCAACTGTTCATAGGGTAAGTCAAGCAAATATAATAAAAATTATAATTCTACTAATTATACTAATTCATAACACTCAAACTACCAAAAATTATCAAACTGGAAAATATAATAATAAAATTTATCTGGAAGAGCAAAAGATCAAGAACATCAAGAAAATTAATGGAAGAAAATGCAAAAGAAGGTAGCCAGCCATACTCTATCTAAATCTACATTATAAAGCAGCAATTATCAAAACTATTTGCTACTGGCTAAGAAAAAGAGTGGTGGATAAGTGGAATAGATTAGATACACAAGACTAAGTAGTAAATAATTATAATAATCTACTGTTTGATAAACAAAAGACTAGTTTCTGGGAGAAGAATCTACTATTTGAAAAAAAAATTGCCAGAAAACTGAAAATTAGTATAGCAGAAACTAGGCATAGACCAACATTTCATATCCTATACTAAGGCAAGATCTAAATGAATACATAAAGGGTACCATAAGCCAATTAGTTGATTAAGGTATCCTGTCAGATCTGTGAAGAAAAGAAGAATGTATGACCAAACCTGAGATGGAAAACATAAATGAATAATTTTGATTACACTGAATTGAAAAAAATGCACAAACAAAATCAATACAACCAAGATTAGAAGAAAAGCAGAAAATTGGAAATAATTTTTAAAGCCAGTGTTTCTGATAAAGGTCTAATTTCTAATATATAAAGAGAATTGGTCAAATTTACAAGAATACAAGTCATTCTCCAACTGATAATGGTCAAAGGCTATGAACAGGCAGTTTTCAGAGGAAGAAATTAATGCTATCTATAGTCATATGAAAGAATGCTCTGTCTATTATTTAGAGAAACAAATTAAAACAACTCTGAAGTACCATCTCATAACTATTATATTGTTAATATAATAAAAAGGGAAACAATTAATGTTGGATGGAATATGGAAAAACTGTGACATTAATGCACTCTTAGTGGAGTTGTGAATTGATCCAACCATTCTGGAGAGCAATTTCATACTATGCCCAAAGGACAATCAAATTGTACATATCTTTTGATCTGGCAATATTACTAGATCTTTATTCTAAAGAGGTTATAAAAAAGTGGGAAAGATCTACATGTACAAAAATATTCATAGCAGCAAAGAATTTGAAATTGGGGGGGCAGTGCACATCAATTGGACATTCAACTGTCGAACTTGTTCAGCTTGAGCACACTGTAGTATGTGGAATATAATGAATGTTAATGTTCTATAAGAAATGATGAACAGTTACACTTAACAAAAACCTGGAAAGACTTACATAACTGATGCGGAGTGAATTGAGCAAAACCAGGAGAATATTGTACATTTTAAAAACAACATTGTACAACAATTACCGATGAAAGACTTAGCTCTTCTCGGCAATACAATGATCAAAGACAATTCTGAAAGATTTGTGATGGAAAATGGATCACATCCAGAGAAAGAACTATGAAATCTAAATACAAATCTAAGTATACTGTTTTCACTTTTTAATTTTTTTATGGTTCCCCTTTTGTTCTGATTCTTCTTTCATAACATGACTATTATGGAAATATGCGTAACATAATTGTTCATGTATAACCTAAATTAGATTACTTGCTATCTTAGCAGGGAGAGGATATGGAAGAAAATTTGTTTTATAAAAATGAATTTTGAAAACTATTTTTACATATAATTGGAAAAATAAAGATATTGAGAAAAGAAAAAAGAAAAAATGATATGAGAAGATACCCTATCCATATGCAGAGGCAAGAGGTCATGTGAGAATGATACATTGCACCTGTTTTCAGACTTTTTGAACATATTGATTAGTTTTGCTTCTGGAATAAGTATTCCGGATAAAACAGTGAAAGGAGTGGTTAGTTTTGGGATGAGAGACTGAGGCCCTAGAATTTGAGATTTAAATAGAAATAATGCATCAAGCAGTGGAAGGAGTTTAGTACTTGATTGAAAGTCAAGAGGAATGCAGAATCATTGACACAGGGGAGGTAAAAGGAGAGGAGAGTTTATCGATCATTAAAGAAAGAATTTAAAATAGATTTTGTCAGCTGATTTTGGTCTTACTGTCCTCCCTTTTTAAGGAGGTATTTTTAAAATTTATTTATTTTGAGTGTTATAATTTTCCCCCTAATCTTTTTTCCCTCCCCCTTCTCCAACACAGAAGGCAGTTAGTCGTCACAGTTTCCATGGTATACATTGATCTAAGTTGAATATGATGAGAGAGAAATCATATCCTTAAGGAAGAAAAATAAAGTATAAGAGATAGCAAGATGGGCAGCTAGGTGGTGCAGTGGATAGAGCACCAGCCCTGGGTTCAAATCCGGTCTCAGACACTTAACAATTACCTAGCTGTGTGGCCTTGGGCAAGCCACTTAACCCCGTTTGCCTTGCAAAAAAAAAAAGATAGCAAGATCAGACAATAAAATATCAGGTTTTTTTTTCCCCTAAATTAAAGGTCCTTGGTCTTTGTTCAAACTCCACAATTCTTTCTCTGGATACAGATGGTATTCTCCATTGCATTCAGCTCCAAATTGTCCCTGATTGTTGCACTGATGGAATAAGCAACTTCATCAAGGTTGATCATCATCCCCATGATGCTGTTAGGGTGTACAGTGTTTTTCTGGTTCTGTTAAGCCATTCCCCAATTGAAGGACATTTACTTGATTTTAAACAGGGCTGCTATGAATATTTTTGTACAAGTTATGTTTTTACCCTTTTCCCTAATCTCTTCAGGGTATAGACCCAGTAGTGATATTGCTGGATAAAAGGGTATGCACATTTTTGTTGCCCTTTGGGTGGAATTCCAAATTTCTCTTCAGAAAGGTTGGATGAGTTCACAGCTCCACCAACAATATATTAGTTAAGGAGGTATTGTTTTTATTTTTTTTTTTAAAGAAAGATTTTATTTATTTTGAGTTTTACAATTTTTCCCCTAATCTTGCTTCCCTCCCCCCCACCCCCACCCCTGCAGAAGGCCATCTGTAAGTCTTTACGTTGTTTCCATGGTATGCATTGATCTAAGTTGAATGTGATGAGAGAGAAATCATATCCTTAAGGAAGAAAAATAAAGTATAAGAGATATCAAAATTACATAATAAGATAATGGGGGTTTTTTTCCTAAATTAAAGGTAATAGTCAGCGGGCGGCTAGGTGGCATAGTGGATAAAGCACCGGCCATGGAGTCAGGAGTACCTGGGTTCAAATCTGGTCTCAGATACTTAATAATTACCTAGCTGTGTAGCCTTGGGCAAGCCACTTAACCCCGTTTGCCTTGCAAAAAAAAAAAAAAAGATAGCAAGATCAGACAATAAAATATCAGGTTTTTTTCCCCTAAATTAAAGGTCCTTGGTCTTTGTTCAAACTCCACAATTCTTTCTCTGGATACAGATGGTATTCTCCATTGCATTCAGCTCCAAATTGTCCCTGATTGTTGCACTGATGGAATAAGCAACTTCATCAAGGTTGATCATCATCCCCATGATGCTGTTAGGGTGTACAGTGTTTTTCTGGTTCTGTTAAGCCATTCCCCAATTGAAGGACATTTACTTGATTTCAAACAGGGCTGCTATGAATATTTTTGTACAAGTTATGTTTTTACCCTTTTCCCTAATCTCTTCAGGGTATAGACCCAGTAGTGATATTGCTGGATAAAAGGGTATGCACATTTTTGTTGCCCTTTGGGTGGAATTCCAAATTTCTCTTCAGAAAGGTTGGATGAGTTCACAGCTCCACCAACAATATATTAGTTAAGGAGGTATTGTTTTTATTTTTTTTTAAAGAAAGATTTTATTTATTTTGAGTTTTACAATTTTTCCCCTAATCTTGCTTCCCTCCCCCCCCACCCCCACCCCTGCAGAAGGCCATCTGTAAGTCTTTACGTTGTTTCCATGGTATGCATTGATCTAAGTTGAATGTGATGAGAGAGAAATCATATCCTTAAGGAAGAAAAATAAAGTATAAGAGATATCAAAATTACATAATAAGATAATGGGTTTTTTTTTCCTAAATTAAAGGTAATAGTCAGCGGGCGGCTAGGTGGCATAGTGGATAAAGCACCGGCCATGGAGTCAGGAGTACCTGGGTTCAAATCTGGTCTCAGATACTTAATAATTACCTAGCTGTGTAGCCTTGGGCAAGCCACTTAACCCTGTTTGCCTTGCAAAAAAAAAGGTAATAGTCTTTGGTCTTTGATCAGACTCCACAATTCTAGGAGGTATTGTTTTTTAATCATGCTATCTGAGTCACAGAAAAGTCATGAGTGTCCATCACTTCTGGCTAAGTATATTTTCTCTAATAGAGTTACAATTCTCAAGAGCTATGAGAGTCTTTCTCCCAGGTATATAGCCAGGGATATAGACAATTTCATCTTATTGGATAGTGATTTTTTTCTTTACCCCCCCCCTTTTTTTTTTTACCTTTTTGTGTGGTTTTTGAGTCTCCTATTTGAAGTTCAAATTTTCTATTAAGCTCTGGTCTTTTCATCAGGAAAAATTGGAAGTCTCCTATTTCATTAAATATCCATCTTTTCCCCTGGAAGAGAAGGCTCAGTTTTGCTGGATAATGAATTCTTGGCTGTATTCCAAGTTCCCTTGCTTTTCAAAATATCACATTCCAGACCCTTCGATCCCTTAATGTTGATGCAGCCAGGTCCTGTGTAATACTTACTGTGTGGTTTTGGTATTAGGTTGGATAAAAATCCAAAGATGAAGGTGTATAGAGGAAGCAAGGATAGTCAAAAGTTTAAAAATCAACAGCATGTGTCATTTTGGGGATCATTGCTAATTAGATAGAGAGCAATTTCATTTGGATTGGGAAATCAGATTACAAATGTTTGAGAAGGCAATGAAAAGAAATGGAGATATTGAGTGAAGTCAGATTTTTCTAAGAGTTTGCTGAGAAAAGGGATATGGAATGATAACTTAAGGAGATGCCAGGGTCCAGTAAAAGCAGTGTTTTATTTTGGTCTTTTTTTTATTTTTTTAAGATGAATGAGATTTGAGTAAATTTGAAGGTGTCATAAACGAAAGCTGCAGATAGTAAGAAGTTGAAAATTTGAGAAGAGGACAGCTGGATAGAGCACCAGTATTAAAGTCAGGAGGATCTGAGTTCAAATCCTCAAACACTTAATAATTGTCTTGCTGTGTGCCCTTGGACAAGTCACTTAACCCTATTGCCATAAATAAAAATTTAAGGAAAAGAACATTTGAGAAGGAAAGTTTGGGGATATTATCTGCTAGAATGGGATAAAATCAGAGGTACATGTTAGCTATGAGAAAAAAAAGGTCTACCCACTTCTTTTTCAGAGCCTTGGGGAAGGAGGAGAGATTAGCATAAGAGATGAGAGACAAGAAAGGGATGAGAGACAAGAGAGCCCACAATGAAAATCTTTAATTTTCTTAATAAAATGAGAGGCTAGGTTCTCAACTGAGAAGCAAAGGGGAGGCTTGAGGAAAGTAAAGGTTTGAAATAGCTTCTTGGGGAATGAGATAGGAAATCATTTAGGGAGAAGAAAAAAGATTACCTTTGCTGCAGTGAAAGTAATATAACATGAATTTATAGCATATCCACTTAGCATGATTTTGATGTTTCTGGTTATATTCAGTATTTTATTAGTAGAAGCAAAAGCTGCAGATAGTGAAAGTTGTAGATAACAATTAGTGATATCTAGTGATAGGACTAGAACAGAGGACAGAATTGAGTTGAAATTATGATTACAATTGGAAAAGGAAGAAACCAATGACAGAGCAAGGCTCATCAATCAATCAATCAATAAGCATTTATTAAGTGCCTACGAGGTGTACAATACACACAAAAAGTACTGTTGTAGTGAAGGGAATGGAATTCTTGATGAAGGTGAAGAATAGTTTTAAGATATATGGAGATGGGAAATGACAGGAGATTATTCTCAGATAATGGAATATCAATTTGTGAGTGGAATACATGGGGGCAATAATAAGTTATCCTGTGGCATCCTTTTAAACAGTTGAGATGGAATGAAAGAGGTCTTAGGATTTAAGGAGACTGAAAAAATAGGTATGCGAGTTTAAGGCTAAGCATCAGAAAGATGCTTTCTGAGAACAGAAAGTAGGGAGGAGAAGAAGATGATAAGCCAGATGAAAAGCTCCTTGAGAAGAATGATTGGGGGGGGGGGCAGCTAGATGGCACAAAGGATAGAGCACTGGCCCTGGAGTCAGGAGGCCCTGAGTTCAAATTGAGATGTGTGACCTTGGGCAATTCACTTAATACCATTGCCTTGTGAGAGACAGAGAGAGAGAGAGAGAGAGAGAGAGAGAGAGAGAGAGAGAGAGAGAGAGAGAGAGAGAGAGAGATGTGGGGGAGGTGTAAACTCTACCTAACTGAAATACAAAAAGTAATGCGATTTTAAGTGACTTGAACTTCATACAAGTAATGGAATAGAACACTGAAAGCTTGCAGGTCCCATCCTGAATTGTGAAAACAAGAAAATATGAGAGAAATAAATGAGAGTTATGGAAGAAAGATATGAAAAAAGAATTAATAACATGGAATAACAGTAAAACCTTACTCAAGTAAATAACTTCCTGAAAATTATAATGAACTAAATAGAAACTACTGACTCAATGAAAATCAAGAAATTTTAAAATAAAGTCAAATACTGAAAGTTAATCAGAGGAAAATGGAAAATATCTTATATCATAAATAACTGACCTGGAAAACAGATCTGGGAGAAATAATTCAAGAATCATCACTGGGTTACCATGACTGAAATAACATCATATTTTAAGAAATCATGGAAAAAATTCCCCAGATCACTTAGAAGCAGAGGGAAGAGTAGAAATTGAAAGAATACATTCAAAAAGAATGCATTACACAAACTTTGGCAGCCACTACATAGGACTGGAAACTTTGGAATGTCATATTCCAGAAGGCAAAATATCTAGACTTATAACCAAGAATAACATACTAAAAAACTAGAAAATCAAAATGTTAAAAACCTCAAATTAAACACTAAAATAGGAATCCTTTTAAAATACTTTTTTATGACTTTTATATTATATTCATTTTCCTGTGTGATCCTCTCATTGATGCCTCACTTATAACAAACAGTATGTTAGACTGCTCAATAATATTAAGATTCAAGTTTGAAAAAAACTTCAAAATTGATGTTATACAAGCTTCAATTCAATTGGTCTCAAGTCAGTCCAATGGTAAAGTGAAAAAATCACTTGAATTGGATACAGAAGTCCTAGGTCTTAAATCCATCTCACCTGAGCACTGAATATATATACTACCCTGGGAAAATTACTTCAGGTTTCTGGTCCTTGTTTCTACATTTGTGAAATGAAAGACTTGGAGTATATGAGTTCTTTTTTTTAAATTTCCATTTAATTAATTTATGTATTTTCATATTACTACAACAGTCTTGCTGTAAAAGTAAATATAATCTCCCCTCCCCCAACAATGATAAACCTCAAGAAAAATAAAGTGAGAAGAAAAAAAGTGTACTTCAGTCTGTGTTCAGATACCATCACTCTGTCTCTGAGATGGATTGCATTCTTTATCCTAAATCCATCAGAGAAGTTGCTTCAATATTTTTTTTCCACAGTTGCTATTGCCAGCTTTATTTCCCCTAATCCTCCCCACTCTCATTTATTCTGTTCTCTCTCTTTTCACCCTATCCCTCTTTAGAAGTGTGTTGTATCTGATTACCTTCTCCCATGATCTTTCCTCTCTTCTAAGAACAACATTCCCTCTCCACTCCCCCCGACCCCTTTCTCCCATCCCTTTCCTCTTCTTCTTTCCTCTAGGGTAAGAGATTTCTATATCAATTGAATGTGTGTGTGTGCTATTTCCGCTCTGAGCTAGTTCTGATGAGAATAAAGGCTCACTCATTCTCCCTTCACCCCCCCAACTTCCACTTCATTGCATTTTTCTTACTTCTTTGATGTGAAATATCTCAGTCCATTCTACCTTTCTTTTCCCTTTCTCCTAGTACATTCCTTTCTCACCCACTGACTTCTTCTTTATAATATACTATACCTTCATATTCAGCTCTCTCCCATACCTTGCCTATTTATGCTCCTTGTAATTGCTCTAATAAATGAGAAAGTTCATATGAGTTATCAGTATCATCTTCCCTTGCAGGAATACAAACAGTTCAACATCATTAAATCCCTCATAATTTGCCCTTCCTATCTCTGCTTCACCTGCATTGTTGTTGTAGATCAAACTTTCTGTTCAGCTCTTGTCATTTCAATAGGAAAGTCTGAAAGTCCCATAGTTCATTGATTGTCCATCTTTTCCCCTGAAAGAGACATTCAGTTTTACTGGGTAGTTGATTCTCAGTTGTAATTCAATCCTTCTGGAATATTATATTCCAAACACTATGAACTGACAAATCCTCTGTAATCCTGACAGTAGCTCCACGATATTTGAATTATTTCTTTCTGGCTCCTCGAAATAGTTTGTCTTTGACTTAGGAGTTCTGGAATTTGGTTATAATATTCCTGGGAGTTTTTAATTTTTAAGATTTCTTTCAGGAAGTGGTCAGTGAATTCCCTCAATTTCTTTTTTACCCTCTGCTTCTAAGATATCAGGGCAATTTTGATGGATTATTTCTTGAAAAATGAAGTATTTTCCTAGTCATGACTTTCAGGTGGCCCAATAATTTTTAAATGATCTCTTCTGGATCTGTTTTCCAGGTCAGTTGTTTTTCCAATGAGATATTTCACATTTTCTTCTGGTTTTTCATTCTTTTGGTTTTGTTTTATTGTTTCTTGATTTCTAACAAAGCCATCAACTTCCCTTAGGCTCCAGTCTATATTTGAAGAAGTTATTTTCTTCAAAGAGCTTTTCTGATTCCTTTTCCATCTGGCCAATTCTGCTTTTTTTTCTCCATTTCCATTTCTTTGTATTCTTCTTCTTGATCTTTTGGAATTTTTTTTCCCATTTGACCTAAACTGGTTTTTAAGATGTTATTTTCTTCAGTATTTTTTGATATCTCTTTCACCTAGCTGCTGACTTGGTTTTCATGATTTTTCTATATCGTTCTCATTTCTCTTCCCAATTTTTCCTCAACCTCCCTTATTTGATTTTCAAAATCTTCTCTGAGCTCTTCCATAGCCTGATTTATTTATTCTCAGGAAACAAATGCATTTATAATCTATGTAAGTTGTTATTGAATTCTGGTTCATTCCAGGTCCTGTTTTTAGATCTGAAATTTCTTCCACTTAACAGTTTATAGGCATTTTCTTTAACACTGCAAATGTTAAAAATGTCTTTTTTAGAATTTCTCATGTAGGTATAAAATAATTTTTTACATAGGCATAAAAAATATAAATTACAAAAACCAGTGACCAGAGACTTCTCTCTGGCAGTACCTTTGTTTAAGCTGCCATATGTGAACAGTCATCATTTGTATCAAAGAAGATAAAGGCAGTGGCTTATCCTTTAAAGGAATCAGCAACAGCAGCAGTAGGGAGGGAAAACTGTATAAGGAAGAAAAATTAGAGACAGTTTCAAGTGCAACTGGGCTAACAGCAGCCATGGTGGGGGTGGTGGGAGGGAGTGAGCAGCAACAAGAGGGTGCCACATAAAGAGGAATATTAAGGATTATAATTGGGTTGATGCCCTGAGGAAATGAGCAACTAGCAGGGGAAAAGGCCAGGTTTACATAAAGGAGAAGGGCAGGTATACATATGCTAAGAAAAGAATAAAGTTGATAGAACATTGGCCCCTAACCTGAGTTCAAATCCAGCCTCAGACAATAATTACCTAGCTGTGTGGCCTTGGGCAAGTCACTTAACCCCACTGCCTTGTAAAAAAAAACAACCTAAAAAAAGAGTAAGGGAGGAATTAGGGTGATGCAGGGGAGAGACTAAAAATAGGTTCATGTGCTTCAGCATCTCCTCCCCCTCATTCCCCCCAAGATGAGGGTAGTCTCTGAGACTGTCAGCAAGATACACTGGATGGGAGTCTCTAGACCCCTTCTTGGTAAGATAGAGCTTCTATAAGATAATTTTGAAAAATGGGATAGCGGTATGGGCAGGCTTTGAGTAGGTTGTGTGAAATAACTTAAACAATGGGATGGGGGGGGGGTCAGGGTTAATGTAAGACCAGCTCATGAAAAGGTTAATTATTTAACATGGTGATCACAGAAGGAACAGGTTAATTATAAAACATAATTTTATATGTTCTCTAATATTCTCTTATATTTATTCTGCTACGTATTTTCCCCCCCTCAAACAATTTGGGAGTGGGGTAAAAGTCTCTTCTGAAAATTGATTCCTGTTAATAAGGGGATATAGAACTGTTCCTCCTAGCAGGTCCTGTTTGGAGAGGAGTCGAGATGAATCTGGAAATTGGCTGAGGCTGAGGCAGAGGTGCTGCCCGGGTCACTAGTTGGAGTTGCACTGCTTCTAACTGGAGGAAACAATTCTCACAAGATTAAAAAACAGGGACCAAAAATGAGTAAGAGGAGAATTATTAGGAGTGGGATGAGTATAATTGTAACAGGAACTCCACCCAGAGAAGGACCATGGAGAGATGAGGTTCTCATGGACCTCCCACAGCTATGTGGTCTTTTCCAAGATATACACTCATGCTAGAGTTCAACCTGTTGGGAATTGCCAGTATACTGTAGCAATAGCAAAATGAAAGAACAATACAGAGAAGTATAATTTTTTAAAAAAATAGTATTCCATGATCCTGATAAGATTGAAGTCAATTGGTGGTTGAATCAGTGTATCGAGAATATATCTTGTGGCAGCTCCCCAAGCAAGGTAACACTGGTTTTGTTTTGATTTTTTTTTTCAGCATATAGGGTACACTGAGCAGTAGTAGGATACCCTTTGCATGCACTCATGTCTTTCATTATTTTAATTGTTTATTAAAGATATTATTTGAGTCTTACAATTCCCCCCCAATCTTGCTCCCCCCCCACAGAAAGCAACCTGTCAGTCTTTACTTTGTTCCCGTGTTGTACATTGATTCAAATTGAGTGTGATGAGAGAGAAATCATATCCTTAAGGAAGAGACAAGAAGTCTAAGAGGTAACAAGATCAGACAATAAGATATCGTTGTTTTTTTTTTCTAAATGAAAGGGACTAGTCCTTGAACTTTGTTCAAACTCCACGGCTCTTTATCTGGATACAGATGGCACTCTTCTTTGCAGACAGCCCAAATTTGCTCCCAATTGTTGCACTGTTGGAATGAGTGAGTCCTTTAAGGTTGAACATCACCCCCATGTTGCTGTTAGGGTGTGCAGTGTTTTTCTGGTTTTGCTCATCTCACTCAGCATCAATTCATGCAAATCCCTCCAGGCTTCCCTGAATTCCCATCCCTCCTGGTTTCTAATAGAACAATAGTGTTCCATGACATACATATACAACAGTTTGCTAAGCCATTCCCCAATTGAAGGACATTTACTTGATTTCCAATTCTTTGCCACCACAAACAGGGCTGCTATAAATATTTTTGTACAAGTGATGTTTTTACCCTTTTTCTTCATCTCTTCAGGGTATAGACCCAGTAGTGACATTGCTGGGTCAAAGGGTATGCACAATTTTGTTGCCCTTTGGGCGTAGTAGTTCCAAATAGTTCTCCAGAAAGGTTGTATGAGTTCACAGCTCCACCAATAGTGTAATAGTGTCCCAGATTTCCCACAACCCTTCCAACAATGATCATTATCCTTTCTGGTCAAATTGGCCAATCTGAGAGGTGTGAGGTGGTACCTCAGAGAAGCTTTAATTTGCATTTCTCTAATAATTAATGATTTAGAGCAATTTTTTCATATGGCTATGGATTACTTTGATGTCTTCATCTGTAAATTTCCTTTGCATATCCTTTGACCATTTGTCAATTGGGCAATGGCTTTTTGTTTTAAAAATATGACTCAGTTCTCTGTATATTTTAGAAAGGAGTCCTTTGTCAGAATCATTAGTTGTAAAGATTACTTCCCAATTTATTACATTTCTTTTGATCTTGGTTACATGGTTTTATCTGTGCAAAAACTTTTTAATTTGATGTGATTGAAATAATCTAGTTTGTTTTTCGTGATGTTCTCCAACTCTTCCTTAGTCATAAACTGCTCCCCTTTCCATAGATCTAACAGGTAAACTAGTCCTTGATTTTCCAATTCGCTTATAATATTGTTTTTTTATGTCTAAGTCCTGTAACCATTTGGATCTTATCTTGGTAAAGGGTGTGAGGTATTGGTCTAATCTAAGTTTCTTCCATACTAACTTCCAATTATCCCAGCAGTTTTTATCAAAGAGGGAGTTTTTATCCCAATAGCTGCACTCTTTGGGTTTATCAAACAGCAGATTACTATAATCGTTGCCTGCTATTGCACCTAGTCTATTCCACTGGTCCACCACTCTATTTCTTAGCCAGTACCAAACAGTTTTGATGACTGATGCTTTATAATATAATTTTAGATCAGGTAGGGCTAAGCCACCTTCTTTTGTACTTTTTTTCATTAAGCTCCTTGAAATTCTTGACTTTTTATTTCTCCATATGAATTGACTTACAATTTTTTCTAACTCATTAAAGTAATTTTTTGGAATTTTGATTGGTAGGGCACTAAACAGGTAGTTTAGTTTTGGTAGAATTGTCATTTTTATTATATTAGCTTTACCTATCCATGAGCAGTTGATATTTGCCCAATTATTTAAATCTAATTCAATTTGTGTGAGAAGTGTTTTATAATTGTTTTCAAAAAGATTCTGAGTCTGGGAGTGACTAGGTGGTGCAGTGAATGGGGTGGCTAGGTGGCACAGTGAATAGAGCATGGTCCTTGGAGTCAGGAGTACCTGGGTTCAAATCCGACCTCAGACACTTAATAATTACCTAGCCATGTGGCCTTGGGCAAGCCACTTAACCCCATTGCCTTGAAAAATCTAAAAAAAAACCCCAAAAAACAAAAAAAAAAGATTCTGAGTCTGGCTTGGCAAATAGACTCCCAGGTATTTTATATTGTCTGAGGTTACTTTGAATGGGATTTCTCTTTCTAGCTCTTCCTGCTGTATCTTGCTAGACATATATAGAAAAGTTGAGGATTTATGAGGGTTGATTTTATAACCTGAAACTTTGCTAAAATTGCTAATTGTTTCCAGTAATTTTTTGGATGATTTCTTGGGATTCTCTAGGTAGACCATCATGTCATCTGCAAAGAGTGAGAGTTTTGTCTCTTCCTTCCCAATTCTAATTCCTTCAATTTCTTTTTCTTCTCTAATTGCTGAAGCTAACATTTCTAATACAATATTGAATAGTAGTGGTGATAATGGGCACCCTTTTTTCACCCCTGATCTTATTGGGAATGCCTCTAGCCTCTTCCCATTGAATATAATACTTGTTGATGGTTTCAGATAGATACTGCTAATTATTCTAAGGAACAGTCCAGTACATTCTCTAGTGTTTTTAGTAGGAATGGATGCTGTATTTTGTCAAAAGCTTTTTCAGCATCTATTGATATGATCACATAATTTTTGATAGGTTTGTTGTTGATATAATTGAGTATACTAACAGTTTTCCTAATATTGCACCAACCCTGCATTCCTGGGATAAATCCTACTTGATCATAATGTATTATCCTAGCAATAACTTGTAATCATTTTGCTAAGATTTTATTTAAGATTTTTGCTTCTATATTCATCTGGGAGATAGGTCTATAATTTTCTTTCTCTGTTTTAACTCATCCTGGGTTAGTTAACAGCACCATATTGGTTTCATAGAAAGAGTTAGGCAGAGTTCCATCTTTCCCTATTTTTCCAAAGAGTTTATATAGAATTGGAACCAGTTGTTCCTTAAATATTTGGTAGAATTCACTTGTGAATCCATCAGGCCCTGGAGATTTTGGGGTGGGGGGGAGTTCAATGATGGCTTGCTGAATTTCTTTTTCTGAGATAGGGTTGTTTAGGTATTTAATCCCCTCTTTATTTAATCTGGGCAACTTATATTTTTGTAAATGTTCATCTATTTCACTTAGATTATCAAATTTATTGGCATAGAGTTGGGCAAAATAATTTGGAATTATTACTTTAATTTCCTCCTCATTGGTGGTGAGTTCACCTTTTTCATTTATGATACTAGCAATTTGGTTTTCTTTTTTCTTTTTTTTTAATCAAATTGACCAGGGGTTTATCAATTTTATTGGTTTTTTCATAATACCAACTTTTGGTTGTATTTATTAATTCAATAGTTTTTTTGCTTTTGATTTTATTAATTTCACCCCTCCCCTTTCTTTCCCCTTTCCCCTTTCCCTTTTACCCTTTTCCCTTCCCTTCCTTTTGTTAGTTCCCCTTTTTTCCCCACTCCCCTTCCCTTTCTCCGTCCCCCCTCCCCTTTTCCCCTTTTAATCCTTGAAAGGTTAGATGTTTTTTAAGGTAACTAAGTATGTGTAAATTGACTTTAAACCAAATCTGATGAGAAGAAGATTCAGGTGTTTCTCATCTGCTCCCTTCTTAACCTCTATTACCATAGGTATTTTGTATCTCTCAGTGTAATAAGATTTACCCCATTCAATCCCCTCCCTCCTCCTGTCTCCTTCCTGTCCCTTTTTAAGGAGGTAGTGTTTTTTAGATCATTCTATCTGAGTCATAGAAAATTCTGAGTATCTGTCACTTTTAGCTATGTACATTCTGTCTAATAGAGTTAAAATTCTTGAGAGTTATTAGAGTCTTTCTCCCAAGCGAGGTTAAAGCCAGTTACATCCCATTGGATAGCAGTCTCATGGATAGGTCATGAATGTCCATCACTTCTGGCTAGGTATATTCTCTCTGTTAGAGTTACAATTCTCAAGATTTATGAGAATCTTTCCCCCCATACTGGAATATAGCCAGTTTCAACTTATTGGATAGCAATTTTTTTAACCACCACCCCCTTTTTTTTTTTACTTTTTTCATGTGTCTCTTGAACCTCCTGTTTGATGACCAACTTTTCTATTTAGCTTTGGTCTTTTCATCAAGAATTTTTGGAATTATTCCATTTTATTAAATGTCCATCTTTTTTCCCTGGAAGAGAAGGCTTAGCTTTGTGGAATAGTGGACTCTTGGCTGCATTCCAAGCTCCCTTGCTCTTCCAAATAGCTCCTTCCAGGCCCTTTGATCCCTTAATGTTGATGCAGCCAGGTCCTGAGTAATCCTTATTGTGGCTCCTTGATATTTAAATTGTTTCTTTCTGGCTGCTTGCAGGATTTTCTCTTTTATCTGATAGTTCTGGAATTTGGCCACAACATTCCTTGGTGTTTTCATTTTAGGATCTTTGTCTGGAGGGGAAAGATGTATTCTTTCAATATCTACTTTGCCCTCTGGTTCCATGATATCAGGGCAGTTTTCCATCACTAGATCCTGTAATATTAAGTCCAGGCTTTTTTTCTCTTCCCTGTTCTCAGGAAGTCCAATAATTTTCAGGTTGCCCCTCCTCGAGCTATTCTCAAAGGTTAGTGGTTTTGCTGATGAGGTAGTTTACATTTTCTTCTATTTTTTCTATTTTTTTGGTTTTGTTTAACTGGCTCTTGCTGTCTCACGGAGTCATTAGTTTCTACAGACTCCATTCTTCTTAATTTATTTGTTTGTTTATTTGTTTATTTATTTTAGGATTTTGCAATGCAATGGGGTTAAGTGGCTTGCCCAAGGCCACATGGCTAGGTAATTATTAAGTGTCTGAGACTGGATTTGAACCCAGGTACTCCTGACTCCAGGGCCGGTGCTTTATCCACTGTGCCACCTGGCCATCCCTCCATTCCTTTTTTTAGAGAGGAGTTTTCTTCATTAACCTTTTGCAACTCCTTTTCCAATTGGTCCATTCTACTTTTGAAAGAGCTTTCCACCCAACCAATTGAGGTTTTGAGAGAATTATTTTCTTTTGTGCATTTGACCAGTGGAGGATCTGAGAGAATTATTTTCATTTTGTATTTGTCCAATTGATGGTCTGAGAGATTTATTCTCATTTTGTATTTGTCCAATTGTATTTTTTAAGGATTTGTTTTCTTGTTGCAAAGTATTCATTGTCTCTCCCAGATTTTCCAGTTGATTTTTAAACTCCTTCCTTATTTCTTCAAGGAAGTCTTTCTGTGTTGAAGACCAGATGTATTCTTCTCAGAGGTTCTAGGTCTTTCTGAGTTAGGGTCATTCCCTTCCAAGAATTTTTCTATGGATCCACTTTCCACTGACCCTTCTTCATTTTGCTAAGACCTTGAGTTGGGTAGGGGCTGGTTCACAGGGACTTGGTACCACTAGAGGCTTTACTCACTGAGTGCAATTTCTCTGGCTGGCCAGTAGGAGGTGCTGGTTTTTCTAACTACTTTCATTTCAAACTTTGAAGAAAAATAGCTTAGTAGATTTTAGCAACATAATTTTTATATGGATTTTGGGGTAATGACTTTGTGATGGATTCTCTCCTAACACAAAGACTCTAGAGGGAATTTCTAGGACTTCTCACTTCTTGAGTTACATGTCCTTATCCACCTAGGTACTTAAGTCTCTAGAACTTCCCAGAGGTAATTATTATCTCCTTTTTCTTGAACTCAGACTCACAAGATTTCAACAAAAAGGTTTATTGCATATGTCTGTATGTATATAAATTTTTATATATATATATATATATATATATATATATATATATATACGTGTGTGTGTGTGTGTGTGTGTGTGTGTGTGTAAAGGGCATGTGAAATATACCTGTATATGGTTTTAGATAGATATAAAAGTGTAAAAGGCATATGAAAGGCTCACACTGAAGTTCATAGAGAATCAAGAAACCTCTAATCATTGGTCAACCTTAACCAGATATTTGGTTCTAAATTCCAAGAATTAGAGTAGGTATTACCTTGAGTGGTGCCAGGCAGAGAGGCTGTTCACTCTTAATTTTCAATACTCTGAGATTGTCCATGTTGCATTTCTCTTTTGATGTAAATTAATCTTTAGTTACTGCTTCTCATTACAATAAATCTTTCCATGGGTGGCATAGATTCTCTCAATGCTGTCACTGTCTTCCATTGCCAATAGGTTTGTTGGGTTCTCTCACCAAAGCTGTTCAACTCTTCTTTGCTGACTTCAATAATTCAACTCTCTTCCAAAAGTTACTGACTGTTTTCTCTCCAGCTTTCAGGAAGAAGTCCAATGGAATTAGACTAATAACATTATCGTTCTTTTATTCCACTATGCCAAACTGCCTTTGAAATTTTCTGGGCTGTTTACAATCAAATCCTATAATCCCACCCACTATTCAAGGATTTTTATTCGTGCAGCTAAAGGTACAACCTCTTCTTGAATCTTAGAGAAAAGTCTGTTTTTCTTTTCTTTTTTTTAAACTCTGGGATAAGTATGTCTCCTGTTCAGCTCAGCACCTTCTACCTACTTGAGATTTAGAGCTATATTTCCCTTCTCTTTCTAGCTGCCTTTTCATCTCCCATCTTCATCTTATTTTAGAGTAGCTAGAGCCAGGATATTACAGATCAACTGAGACTTTTTCCTTCAATGATCTTCCAAATGAAGGGATCAGGGTAAAAGGGGACTTTCAATGGATGTTTCAAGTAGAAGTCAATCACAAATGTGAGGATTTGTGACTTGAGTACAGACAGGATATCAATAATCAAAGAGAAAATAATTACAGAATGAAATACTTTTGATTAATTCATCTTATTCCTCAAAATAGTTCTGAAGATAGCTAAGAAAATAGTCCAGAATGTCTCCAAGTCATCTTGGGCCCCTCAGCTTGATAAATTACAAACTGTTAAAGAAATGACCCCAGAATAAGGACACAAAAGGCCAAGAAATGCCTAGAATGACTCAGAAGTCAGAATGGAGGCCAGATAAAAAGTCTGCCAAATCAGCTTCTAAGCAAAACAAGTGCATGCTTGGAAGTCAAGTGGACACTGTTTTGGTTGACAGTTTATACAATATTTAAATGGTCTTTGAAACTCTTCCCAGCTATCTTTGATGTTATTAACACTTGTAAATCCTGACTTTTAGAAAGAATAACAGCAATAGCAGCATTTGAAGATCAAAGCCCAACTCATTTTACCAACTTTTTACCATAGTAAAATCCTGAAAAGTTTTAACATCCCATACAGCTGTGAATTCCTTCGCCTTTTCAGTGGCCTTAAATTTTCTATCTTCAATCTCTAAATCTTTAATAATGGGTAACAATACCATACTAAAAATATCACTGAGGAAAAAGGCAAGTCCATTTGAACCATGACATATCTTCCTATCTCCTTTACCTCAATTCAGCTTTTTCTTTCTGTTTAGAGTGAGGCTGATGCTGATTTGATTTTTCTCCAACCTATACTTTCTCTCTAATAAAAAGAATGTTGAATATGATTCATAATTTAATTTCCCATGTAGAGTTCATATACATATATATGAATAATAAATAGTACATACTATTGGTAAATGGATAAATTGGGATTTGTTGTTCAGAGACAAATATATCCTTTTAGTCTTGAGAGGAATATGGATTTATCAGTCTTTGAGCTGGAACATTTACTCAAGTCATACCTGAAAGTTTATAAAAGAACACCTACTTTGTGAGAAAATGAGGGGAAAGAGAGGAGGTTCAAGAGCTTCACAGCACAGATTGTGGCGAAGAGTCACAAGTCCCATTTGATACTTTTAATGAGGTAAGCTTGAATGCACAGAACAATAGATCCAAAGAGAAACTAAAAGGAGACCCCCCCCAAAAAAAACAGGCTGAAAAGAGAAAGCAAGAGAAAGATTGAGTAGAAATTGAAGACCTCAGCAGACATCTTGAAGCAGAAGACTTCAATTAAAGCTACTGATTGTACTCCTTCAAGACAGAAGAAATTCAAAGAAAGCTCTGTTTTATCCCCCTACTCCCTTCCCTATGCCTTTCTTGTAATAATGTATTTTGTTCATTTCTTGTACCTAAAATTTTCCTATATGCTTCAAATATAAAGAGGCCAAGGATTGGCTTATGATCAATAAAATATTTAAATTAGGATGGAGACAAAAACCTCTGCCTGAATATTAGGAATTTTCCTAATTGGAGATTTTAAACTACTCTTTATGAGATATAAATTCATATTTGCATGTATGTATGTATGTGTATAATACTGCCTACCTTGAGTTACGTGTATTACACTTTCACTTCTCCCATCCCCCCAGGCTTTCCCCTTAAGGGGGTTTGGGCTATGTCCAGGTGCTCTAAAACAGCTCCACAGCTGCCACCAATGATGTTTCCTCAAGTCTAGGTGAAGTTCCCTCCCCTCCAGTTCCATTAAGCAGCTAACATTTAAATCAATTTTTACAAAGGCATATTCATGTCAAAGGGTATAATCAGAATATACAAATGTTCTTCCAACATGTGAGATACATAATCCCCCCCCCCCCCCTCCACAGTACCACAGTGTCTGGGGAAAGAAAGGGCATTAGGCTATTTTAGCTTCATTCCCAATGAGCATAATCCCAAACTCCAACACCCAAATCCCCTTGGGACTTTGGTCCCAGGCACCCTGGCTTCTATGAGGTTCTCTGCCAGGTTGACTGATTGTAATACTCCACCTGGAATCTGGTTCCAAAGTCACTGTGGCTCAAAATCCTGGTCTAGGAGATCCAATGGGATCACTGTCAGTACCTGAACCTGAGAAAAACAAATGAAATTAAACTAAAACAAACACTCCCAGTCTTATTTAAGGAAGCAGGGGGGAAAAAAGAGGAAGAGGTTTTTCCATCTCTCATGGGTTCAGTTCATGGTGCCAGCACTAATAAACTGTGACCTTCACCTTCTAGGGAAAAAAAGTGGGCAGGAAAGAGCAGGAGCCAGAAAAAGAGACTGTTCTGTCTGGCCAATTTTAAAGCTTCAACTTTTCTGGGTGCACAGGCACTCATGTAGTAGGGAGCTTCCATGATAAATGTGTTCAAATAAGCCCTATTTTATATATATATATACATATATATATATATGTATATATATACATATATATATAAAACATAGATATACATAGATATATATTTATATCTGTTATGTGTATATAAAAATGGTATCCATTTTGTTCCTCTAATTATAATCAGGGCAAGAGATAATTTATTAATTTTTAAATCTATGTGACAATTAGGTCAAACAATTTATAAAGATTATATATTTATTCTAGAAGTACTACAATGTTATAAAACTTGAGAGAATCAGTCCAATGTCATCCATAAAGAGAAACCTTTGAAGAATTTTGCCATCTATGGGGAATACCTCTTAAACATGTTCTTGAACTTTTCTATGACAGTAATTAAACATTATCTTCCACTTGTATGCATCATCTAATATTAATGATCAATGTGTCATCAAAGAAAAGTATTTATTATGATTTTCCAGTATCCTTTTATAATTTTTTCATTTTTCTTTTTGTAAGGCAATGGGGTTAAATGACTTGCCCAAGGTCACACAGCTAGGTAATTATTATCTGTCTGAAATCGTATTTGAACTCAGGTCCCTCCTGACTCCAGAGCCAGTGCTCTATACACCTAGCTGCCTCCTTTTATAATTTTGATATAAAAGTGAGAGATATCTTGTTGTAAGAAGGTCTTTAAAGTGGTAATTTTCAGTACTGAATCAAATGCTTTATAGTCAAACAATAAGCATAGAAAGATCTTATATTTGCTTCATATTTCAATCAGTTGTGTGATAATAAAGATATGACCTCCTATTGTAGAATATTGCTTGCAAAAGTATCTTTTCTGTACTGATATCTTCATCTAGGATGTCCTTGATACCTTAATTACAGTCAATAAACATTTGTTAAGTGCTTTGGGCCAGGTCCTCTGTTAAATGCTGGAGATATGAATAAGAAAAAGAAAAGCAGCCTCTGCCTTCAAAGAGCTTACAATTTATTGGGGAAAGAAAATACAAGAAAGGAAGATGAAAGAGGGTGGGAGGAGTAACACCCAGAGGGTACCTAAAGTGAGAAAATGAGGTTGAGGAATTGAAACCAAGCAGAGCAGGTAATGAGAAATGAAAAATTTAGCAGGAAAGTTCTGAGCCTCTATAAAAGAAAGCCTTAGGACTATGCTCTGCCCTTCAGTCAGAAGGGAAAGGCAAATGATGGTATTGGTTTGCTGTTACTGTGTTTCCCCATTCCATTGGTTTTATAGATTCTGCCTGATACTCCTCAAATGGATACTTCTCCACTAGACTTCTGAAGAATCAATTACTTGGCAGACTCTTTAAACATGATCTGAATCCATCACAGTTGAACAAAGCTAAACCATATACTGCTTACCAACTTCACCTTCTTGCTTAGCTACAGTCCTTGGTCATCTCTTCAGTGAAAGAGAGGATGCCGCCATACTTTTATCTTAAATCCATGGGCTTTTTGTTGCTACATTCTCTTTAAAGAAAATCAAAAACATTTACCTAGGTCCAACAACAACAGCAACAACTTCTCAAGTTATCCTGTCTGTCTTAGATTTTTGACCATGAAATGCGTCCTTTTCCTATTAGAGAAATCTTAGTCTCAGGTGCCAGTCTTTAGAACTGATAGCCGCTCCTGCTCCTTCCTACTCCTCCTCCTCCTCGTCTTCACCATCACCATCATCTTCCTCCTCCTCCTGCTGCTGCTGCTGCTGCTTCTCCCGTTCCAAGGACAGACCCTCCTGGTGCCTCTTTTGTGAAGCAGCAGCTGAGGAGACCCCCGGACCCGCCGTGGCCCACGAAAAGCCCAAAGAAGGAGTCAAGACTGAGCTCAACGACCACATTCATTTGAAGGTGGCAGGGCTGGATGGGTCGGTGGGGCAATTTAAGATGGCACACACCACTTAGTGAATGAATGAAAGCCTATTGTGAACGACAGGGCTTGTCAATGAGGCAGGTCAGATTCCGATTTGATGGGCCACCTATCAATGAAACAGACACACCTGCACAGGTGGAACTGGAGGATGAAGCTGCAATTGCATGTATTCCAGCAGCAGACGGGAGGTCTTCACTAAAAAGAGACCCTGCAACTCTACTCCAGAACTGTGCTCCCAAGGGAAACAATACATTCACAATTAGAAAACCAAGATTTGGTTCATCCACATCCTGACTACTGCAGTGGTTTTCCTCTCTTCTTTGATTCCCTTCCCCCCATTCCTTTATTGTACATAAAGTCACTGGTGTATGTGCACAGGCATAATGCGTATTTTTTTTTAAACTAAATAGCCGATGGTATGTTTTGATCAACATCAAATGGAGATGGGGAGGGGAAAAACAAACTGGTTCTGTGAAAATGTTTTCTCCATTAGTGGCATGCTCATTCAACTTTTATCTTTATATTCCAGTAAGTTATTTTGCTCTCACTGTTTAACAACAACAACAACAAAAAAAAAACCCACAAAAAAAAATCCCTGAACACCTTGTTTTATTGGATAATTTCAATGTTTTTCTTTTATCATTGTAAAACCAAGGACGATTTTATAACTTTTTTGTACAAAGCTGTTACATGTAGGGCAATCTCTGTCTCTCAGTAGGGATAAATTACTATAAAGAAATTGATCCTAGATAGTTTTCCCTTCCAAGTCAAACATCTTGTTGTTTAAATAAACTTCTTGTTTAAAATAAAAAACAAGAACTGATAGCTTATTCCTTTAGCCTTTGTCTTTTGGATTAACTGTCTGTCCCTGGGCTTATAAATTAAGGTCTTTTTCAATTTTTCCCTCTCCCCTGCTACTCATCTCACATCAATCAGATATCTTCCTTCACCATTGACTACTACCTTTCCTGATAAGCATAAAAAGATGCCCTTTCCTACCAAAACTGACCTCTTTGATCCTATCCCCTCTTAAATTCTCCAACAGATGGTCCTTCATGTATCATTCTCACTCTTTCTTATCTCCAATCTCTCCTAATATCTTCTTCCTTATTGTCTACAAATATGCCCAGATTTTTTTTTACACCCTTTAAAAATTCTCACTTGATCTTCACTTGCATTATAAAACTGTCTATACTTAGGGTTCTCCATTTCCTCTTCCCTCTGTTTTCTAAACCCTGGCATCTACTTCACCATTCAAAGAAACATGCCTGATCCAAAGTTACCAATGATTTATTAATTACCAACCTCTTATGCAGCCTTTGACAAGTCCATCTCCCTTTTCTTAATATCTCTTCTCTAGGTTTTCAGAACACTATTATCCAGTTTCTCTTCCTACCTGACTCCTTTGCTTGAAAAAGGTCAGGAGTGCTAACTATCCTTTATGATTATCTCTATTGCTAATTTGGTTAAGATTAACTCTGATTAAGGGCAGCTAGGTGGCTCAGTGGATAGAACACCGGTCCTAGAGTCAGGAGGACCTGAGTTCAAATCCAGCCTCAGACACTTACTAAATTACCTAGCTGTGTGACCTTTTAACTCCACTGCTTTGCAAAAACAAAGAAACAAAAATTTTGTTAAAATGCAAAATAATATGAAGAAGTACAACCTAGCTGGCTCTCCAAAACTCTTCTATAAAAATCTAGAAAATGTCCTGGACCAAATTCTGTTGCAGACATGAAAGAAAAAGTAAAAGATCTCAACTTTCTCCTCCCAGAACAAGATAAATCATAAAATAAATGAAAAAAAAGTTAAGGAGATGAATAGAATTTTAGAAAAAGTAGCTATGATAGACTTCGGAGAAAATGAAATGGGAATAGAAAGGAGAGTACCTTTTTTTTCCAACAGTACATGACACCTTCACAAAAACTGACCATGGATTGGACATAAAGTAATACAGGAAAACAGAAATATTACATATACCCCTTTTCATACCACAATGAAATAAAAATTACATTGAATTGACCTTCAAAGCATAGAATATAAACTAATTAATTGAAAATGAAATAATCTAAAAAAAGAAAAAAAGAAAATGGAATAATCTGATCCTAAAGAATGAATCAAATTAAATCAGAGAAAGAACCAATAATTTCATTAAAGATGAGACAAATGTATGATTCAGCCAAAGCAGTAATTAAGAGGAAATGCTTATATCTCTAAATGCTTATATCAACAAACAAGAGAAAAAGATCAATAAATTGTGCTTGCAAAAAAAAAGAAACCCAGAATAAAACAAAATTCTTCAATTAAACACCAAAATAGAAATCCTGAAAATCAAATTTTAACAAAATTTAAAGTTAAAAAAATTTAAATATAAATCAACAATATAAAAAAAACTAGGAGCTGCTTTTATAAAAAGATGCAGGGCAGCTAGGTGGAGCAGTGGATAGAGTATTGGCCTTGGAGTCAGGAGTACCTGGGTTCAAATCTGGCCTCTGACACTTAATAATTACCTAGCTGTGTGGCCTTGGGCAAGCCACTTAACCCCATTTGCGTTTTGCAAAAAAAAAAAAAAAAGATGCATAAACCATTAGTTAATTTGATTTTAAGAATAAAGATGAAAACCAAATTATCAAGTTCAAATGAAAAGGATGAATATCGCACCAATAAAGATAAAAACAATTAGGAACTATTTTGCTTAATTAATCTGACAATTCCAATAAATCTGACAGTCTAAATGAAATTTACAATATATTTACAAAAATATAAATTGCCCACATGAACAAAAGAGGAAATATAATATTTAAATAACTCTTTAGAAAAAAAGAAATTGAACAGGTCATAAATGAACCCCCTAAATTTAAATCTCTAGGAAAGATGAATTTATAAGTGAATTTTACCAAACACTCATATAATTAATTAATTCAAATACTATATAAACTATTTGGAAAAACAGGCAAAGAAAGAATCCTACAAAATTCCTTTTATGACACAAATATTGTTTTGATATATAAAGAAGAGCAAAAACTATAGGACAATTCCCTTATGGATATTGATGCAAAAGTTTTAAGTAAAATATTAGCAAGAAGATTACAATATATCACAAAGATCATATTATTATGTCCAGATGGAAGTTATACCAGGAATACAGAGCTTATTCAAAATTAGAAAATTATCAGTATAAATTGAGCATATCAATAATAATTTTTAAAAAATCATAATTATCTCATTAGATGCAGGAAAAACTTTTGACAAAACACAACACTCATTCTTTTACAAACTATATGAAGTATAGGAATAAATGGAACTTTCCTTAATATCTATTTCTATCTATATCTAATATCTATTTAAACTCAAAAGTCCTTAGTCCAATGTCCATAGACCTCTTTATATGACTTCATATAGAGATCTGGATTGGGAAAATGACTCCTTGCAGTTTTTTCTTGGATTTCCTGATCTGATGTATTTTCCAGATCTGTTTGGAGAAAGTTTTTTTTTTTGGCGAAAGGGAGGGAATGTGGAACTTATTGTACTTATTATTATTATATTATCTTGGTTTCAAAACCTTCTATGGAAAAACTAGCCTAACTCATAAGGGGGCAAGGGTTAGGATATTGCTTCTACCCCCAAAATGAAAAGGAGAAAGTGAAACACTGTGTCATTGTCCCAGTGTCAGAGCCTGTGCTCTGGGGGGGTTGCTGCCACTTCAGTATGATCTGGGGGAGCCAGGAGAATAATTTATATACCATAACAATATTGTAAAAACAGGCATAGACTTACTAATTCTTACCAATGCAACAACTAACCATGATTCCACAGGACTCATGAACTCATGGTAAAATCTTTAAGCTACCACCTGACAGAGAGGTGATAAGAGTCAGATAATTTTGAGACACACACACACACATACATACATATATACATGTGTTTGTGTGAATATATAGAGAGATAGATAATATGGGAATTTATTTTGCTTGATTACAAATTTTTACAAGGACTTTATTTTTTTCTTTTTCAACTGTGAGTAGGAGTGAGATGAAGGGGGAAAAACTTTTCATTAAGAGAAAAATAAATTTAACTAAAAAATATAGCGTGTTCTGGTGGACAAGGAGTAGCTATTTTGAGGGAAGGGATATATGTGATGATTTGTCCAATGACACTCATAGAGCTCCTCCTATGGGTGCCTAGAAATGATTAGGTCTCTCCAAGGCAAAAAAAAAAAGCAGACTAGGAAATTGTGCACTGGAAGAATGGGATAGAGTTGTGGAGTCATGAAGAATAAGTTAAGTGTAATTATGTTGGAGACAAGCACTACATTTGATTATCACAGACAGGATGACCTCTCTTCCCATCTTCCCACCTTATCAATGGCCTATTGAGACCCCTATTTTGGAGAGCACTGATATAGAGAACTGAACTAGCAGTCAGAAGAAATATGCTCTTGATCAAATTGTTCTTAACAAAGTGAGTAACTTTAGACAGTTGTTTCTCTGTGCTAATTAAATCTTATGTCATTATCACCTGATTAATTTTCAGAACTGTTGGAAAGATCAAGGGAAATGATAATCATTCATTCATGAAATATATTGATAGATTTATTAAATATTTTGAAATGTATCAAGAATCATGCAAACACAAGATTTTGTTTTAAGAAGAAATCTTTTTAATTGCCACACAAAAAATATTATACATATGACTTTTATTTTTGCTTTACCTAGAATTTTTTTAAATTTTAGAATTAACTCTTATATCATTTCTTCCATAAATTCTTCCCTGATTCTCACTCCTAATCCCCTGGCATGAAATACAAACCAAACAGCCTCTTTTATTACACTTTCAACAGTCAAAAAAATCTTATTAATTGCCAAGAATGTGCCAAGAACTAAGGATACAAAGACAAAAATTAAAGTCCCTTTCTATTGGGAAGACAATAAGTCATAAAATATTGAATGAAAGGAAGATATAGGCTCTAATTTCATCTTTGATTTAATAGTTGTTTGATCCTGGCCAACTTTCTTGGACTTAGCTACTAAATAATAGATGTGTTTTTTGTCTTTGAATTGAAAGTTACCACACCAGTAGTTTGTTATATTGCCAAATTCATAGTTCCTTTCAATATTCACTTTCACACTGTACTTCGTATTAGAATTTCTGGTATACAGTTTATCTTCTCCATTAAACTGGAAACTACAATAGAACAAATAATGAATAAAAAAATCCACTAGATTTAGAGTCAAAAGACCTCTGTCTGATTTACCATTTGTCTGTGTAATCTTAGACAAGTCAATTTAACCTCCTTTAATTTGTCTGTAATGAGTAAGTGAAAAGGCACTATTTTAAACTTAAAATTCAAACACAAAAGCAAAGCTGTTCCTATTGGTGTAAGGCCCTTTATATAACAGGGGAGACACCATAACTGGGGGGGGGGGAATCTCCACAAAAAAATATTTTGCATTGGGAAATCAAAGGGATGATGAGTAATTTTTTTTAACCATCATATTTATTTAAATATTTGTAAAAGATAAAACAGCAAACAACCAAAAAAATAGAGGGAAAGGACTACTTTCTTTTGGAATAATAATAGTAATCAATCAAACCCTTATGCCACTTTAAGTTACACAAGACTAAGGATACACCTGGATAGGAATTTGATTTTCATGATATGTAAAATTAAGTGGTAAATTCTTCTTCCCCCCCTTTCTCTGAACAAATTATAAACTTTAATGGGACAAATTCCAACTAATATTCTCCTAACCATTTCTCATTTTATAATTAACCCAAATCATACTCACTGCAAGAGGAAATAAACCGAAAACTTTAAGTATGAATAAACCATAATGAATTGTTAATCTTGTATAGTCAATTCAGCATTAAGTCTAATTTGATCTTTTAAACATTTCGTGAAAAACATCTGTCAAGACTTCTTTGGAAGAGTAATAAAACTGAACATATGCTTTGACCCAGTCATACCAATACTAGGCCTATATCCAGGAAAAAAAAAATCTTTAAAAATGGGAGAAGTCCCACATGTTCCAAAATATTTATAGCAGTTCTTTTTTAAGTGGTAAAGAATTGGAAATTGAGGAGATGTTCATCAATTGGGGAATGACTGAACAAGTTATGGTATATGAATCTTATGGAGTACTGTTCTATAAGAAACCATGAATAATGATTAGACTCTAGAGATGCATGGAATGAATTACAGGATCTGATGTTGAGCAAAGGGAGCAAAAAAACTGTGAGCTGATCAACTATGATGGGTGCAGCTTCTCTCAGCAGTTCAGAGGACAGCCCTGGAGACCTGTTATGGACAAGGCCTCCCACATCCAGATATTTAAAAAAAAATCCAAAAAGCCAAGGAATCTGAATGAACACTATGTTCACTTTTTAAAATTTTCTTATTTTTTCTTTCCTATCCCATGGTTTTCTTTTTTTTCCCTTAGTGCTAATTCCTCATATGTAAACATGCTAAACACAAACATACATGTGCAATGTTCACTTGAGGGGAGGGGAGATGGAGGGAGGATGGAAGAAAATTGTGTAATTTATAAAAATGCAATTGAATTGTTAAAAAAACCTTTCATAACATGTAATTAGAAAAATAAAATATCAATAAAAAGAGACTTCTTTGGAGGAGTCACAAAGTCCAATGGGCTGAGTACCAATGAGACACCACTTGAAACACACCATTACACAGCTGACAAGAAAGCATTTGGCACGGAGTTTTATTTTCAGTAGTCATAATTTCTTATAAAAAGCTGTTTTTCTTCATAACACTGAACACCTTGGGGCAGCTAGGTGGTGAAGTAGATAAGAGCACCAGCCCTGGAGTCAGGAGGACCTGAGATCAAATTTGGCCTCAGACATTTAAAAATTGCCTAGCTATGTGACCTTGGGCAAGTCATTTAACCCTGTTACCATAAATTTTTAAAAAAGATAAAAAAAATATTAAGCACCTTAACATTATTTCTGTTTCTTACTTCTTCCACAAGTGTCAATGGCTTTCCTTTAGGGATAGGCAGTGTACTTTTCTTTTCTTTTCTTTTTTGGTAAGGCAATGGGGTTGACTTGCCCAAAGTCACACGGCTAGGTAATTATTAAGGGTCTGAGGTTGAATTTGAACTCAGGCCCTCCTGACTTCAGGGCCAGTGCCCTAACCACACCACCACCTAGCTGCCCCCCCCACAATGTATTTTTCGACAACAATGCATAGGACTGCTATGATTTCTATTCCCAATGTATCAAGTAGAAAGGACAAAACACAGGCAAAAGGGAGGAAAGCTAATGTAGGTCTAGGGCAACCAGAACTAGCAGGCTCTCATACATCAGGAAAGCATAGCTACAAGCACAGCACTTACAAACTGAATGGTTTTATTCTTCCAAAGCATTGAAATTAGAGGTCTGGGTCAGGATGGATGGCATAATGGGGCAAAAAATGTAAAAAAAATGGAGTTGGACAAGCAAGAACTCTCAGGTTGTTTACAATTCTAAAGTTCGGTTATTCTATTCTTCTGTGTATCCCCCATCATCTAGCCTAGAGTCTAGTAGGAGCTGAATTAGATTATAGGAAAAGAAGACATCTACAACTGGAAGGGTTCTTAAGAGCTAACTAGTCTATTACAAATGAAGAAATGGAGGCCTACAAAGATTAAGTGAATTGCAAAAGGTTGAAGCTATTCATTATCAGAAGCTGGATTGTAACCCAGTCTTCCCATTTCAGGTTTGAGATTTGTTTAAAACAAACAATGATGCCCTGGATATTTATTTGAATAAATAAAAAATTGCCCTTGCTTTTAAACTTCATTTTTAGTCACATATTTTGTTTTCCACTGATCTTTTTAGTAGCAAGGTTAAAAAAATAGATCATTCTAAACATATTTTCCATAATAATGCATAGATTCAAAATATCTAATACACAAATCACATGAAAAAAGGACTGATACAAATATTCCTTCTAGCTCAGACAATTTTTCATAAGACAATGTGAAATTACATTAGGTTGCTCAAATATACATGATACTAAAAACCCAACAACAAAATGGAACAGATTCAATTAATTTTATGAGGGAGAAGGAAGAGAAAAAACTATGTACCTACAAAAAATAATAATCAAAATTAAAGTCTCAAATTCCAGTTTTATGTGAATTTCTCCCATGGGGATTTTATTCAATTATTTATTGAATTTTTTTTTTTTAGGTTTTTGCAAGGCAAATGGGGTTAAGTGGCTTGCCCAAGGCCACTCAGCTAGGTAAATATTAAGTGTCTGAGATGGGATTTGAACCCAGGTACTCCTGACTCCAGGGGTGCTTTATCCACTGCACCACCTAGCCGCCCCAGTTATTTATTAATTTTGAAGGACCTTGTAATCTGTGTACTATTCTTAAGATTTGAAGGGATTTGTAGGAATCACTCCATAGGAAAGGAATTATCAAAAGAAGAAAAAAAACTAGCTCCCAACATAATACATGCACTTACACTATTTTAAGTGAAAGGACAAAGATGAAAAAATTTTAAGCCATAACTGAAGGTCTCTAAATTGGAATATGAAGATAGTTTGAAATATAAACTTTGTGCCTTATACATTTATAAACTAAAACTGCAAAACTTAACTTTTTTGCAACATTGAAAATTTTTTTTAATGAATTAAGGAAATCTACAAAAGAAACTAGCTCCAATTCACTAAGTTTGATAATTTGTAAAAAAAAAAAAACTTTTACTGTTTGCATTTCCTCACATATATAAATTTTAAACTTTTTACTTCTTAAAAATTATTTTATCTGCTTTTTAAGAGACACAATGCATCTAAATTGCACTTTCCTAAAGTTAAATTATTTTTTTATAAATTTATTTTTTATTCTCATGTTGTACAAATTTTTTTTACATTAATAAAATATTCTTGTTTACAAATAAACAAAACACCCCTCCTCCCTCATGTATATAGATAGACTTGCTTGGGCGAAAAAAGTAAAGGGGAGAGAAAAAAATTAAAATAAAAAAATAATAGTAATAATTGTAGGTATGGCCAGGTGGTACAATGGATGAAGCACCAGCCCTGGAGCTACGAGCACCCGAGTCCATATCCAGCCTCGTAAACCCAGCAAAAACCCAGCCATGTGACATGCAAGCTACCCGATCCCTACTGCAAAAACCAAAAAACAAAAGGAAAAAAAAGGAAAAAAAAGACCCAAAATAAAATAAAATAAAATAGTAATAATAGTAGGGGTGGCTGGGTGGCAGACAGAGCATTGGCCCTTGAGCCAGGAGCACCTGGGTCCAAATCTGGCCCCAGACACCCAAAGATCACCCCCTGCTATGTGGCCCCAGGCAGGCCATCCAGCCCCACTTGCCCTGTACCCTCCCCCAAATAATAAAAAATGTGCTTGAGTCTTTGTTCCAACACCAACAACTCTGTCATGGGTGGATCTCATTCTTTACAATAAGTCCATCACAAAAGTTACTTCCATATTTTTCCACCCTTGCCATTGCTGATCACAACTCCCTCCTTTCTTATTTCTCCACTACCATGTACTCTATTTTCTCTCTCCTTTCACTTTGACTGCTGTAGGGTCACTGAGTGGTGCAGCAGACAGATCTCTGGTCCTGGGGCCAAGAAGCCCTGAGCCCCCATACCACCCCTTAAGCCCAGCATCCACCTGGCCCCATGGTCCTGGGCAGGCCTTCCAATACCAGCCCCTTGCAAGAAGTAAGAAAGAAAATGTGTTATATCTGACCACTCTCCCGCCATGGTCCATCCTCTCCTCCTTTATTCACATCCCCACCCCTTCCCCCTGCTCCCCCCTCCTTCTTACTCCAGATGTCTATACCCCATTGAGTATATTTGCTGTTTCCTCTCCGAGCCATCTCTGATGAGAGCAAAGGTTCCCTCATTCCCCCTTGCCTCCCCCCTTCCATATCATTGCAATAGCTCATTGTAATAAAAAAAAAATCTTATGTGAAATATCTTGGACTATTTCCCCTCTCCTTTTTCTTTCTCCCATTCCATTTCCCTTTTTTTCCTATTGACTCCATTTTTACACCATATTTTATCTTCGAATTCAGCTTTCTCCTGTGCTTCAACTATAAAAGCTCCCTCTACCTGCTCTATTAACTGAGAAGGTTCATATGAGTATTATCAGTGTCATTTTTCTATGCAGGAATACATGCAGTTCATCATCATTAAGTCCCTCATATTTTCCCTCTCCTCCAATCTCCATGCTTCACCTGAATCCTGTATCTGAAGATCAAACCTTCTGTTCAGCTCTGGCCATTCCAAAAGGAACATTTGAAATTCCCCTGGTTCATTGAAAGTCCATCTTTTTCCCTGGAAGAGGACATTCAGCCTTGCTGGGTAGTTGATTCTCCTTTGCATTCTAAGCTCTTTTGCCTTCCGGTATATTGTATTCCAAGCCCTACTAGCTTCCAATGTAGTTGCTGCTAAGTCCTGTGTGATCCTGAGTGCAGCTCCACGATATTTGAACTGTGTCCTTCTGGCTGCTTGTAATATTTTCTCTGACTTGGGAGTTCTGGAACTTGGCTATAATATTCCTAGGGGTTGGTTTTTTGGGATCTCTTTCTCTGGGGATCGGTGGATTCTCTCCATTTCTATTTTGCCCTCTGCTTCTAGAATATCAGGGCAATTTTCCTGTAGTAATTCTTTAAAAATGATGTCAAGGCTCTTTTCCTGATCATGAAGGCTCTTTTCCTGATCATGACTTTCAGGTATTCCAATAATTTTTTAATTATCTTTCCTAAGTCTGTTTTCCATGTCAGTTGTTTTTTCAATGAGATTTTTCACATTTTCTTCTAATTTTTCATTTTTTTTTGAAGTATTGATTCCTGATTTCTGGTAAATTCATCAATCTCCCTGAATTCTATTCTTTGTCTGAAGGATTTGTTCTCCTCAGCGTTTTCTCATCTCTTTTTCCATCTGGCCAATTTTGCTTTTTAAAGCATTCTTCTCCTCAATAACTTTTTGAACCATTTTGTCCATTTGACCTAAGCTGGTTTTTAGCATGCTATTTTCTTTAGCATTTTTTTGGATTTCCTTGACTAAGCTGCTGACTTTATTTTCATGTTTTTCCTGCATCTCTCTTTCTTTTCCCAGTTTTTCTTCCAACTCCCTCATTTGATTTTCAAAGGTCTTTTTTGAGCTCTATCATAGCCTGAGCCCAATTTCTGTTTTTTCTTGGAGTCTTTAGATGCAGGAGCTTGTGCTTCCTCATCTTCAGACCGAGTATTTTGATCCTTCTTGGGCTCATTTGCAAAATATTTCTTAATAGTCTTCCTTTTGTTTCTCTGCTCATTTTCCCAGGCTGGGCTTGGTTTGGGGGTGCTTCCTGAGCTTTTGGGACACTCCCACAAGGATCTCAGTGTGTGAGGCTCCCTCCTGGTGTGTGAATGACCATAAGCACCTCCCTCTGCCACGGGGCTGAGGTGTGGGGGGAGCCTAGGCTGCGATCAGGATCTGAATGTGGTCAGAGCCCCAGAGTCCTGTTCCAGGGGCAGAGGACAGAGCTCCCAGTTTCTCTTCACTCCCCTCCCTCAGCTCAATGGGCTCATGCCCTGGAGGCTCCTGCTTACTAGCTCTGCCTGCTTCTGTTCCTGGATCAGGGCTGCAGAAAGACCAAGCTGCTCCCTGTGTGCCCTGAGGGCTGGGCTCCACGTGCTTGCTCTGGCAGAGGTCCCCCGCTGTTCCCCTACTTTGTGCCCGGTGCTCCCCGGGGTGCAGCTCAGGAGACTCCCCCACTGCTGTGAGCTGAGACTCCCAGCACCCTGGGGCTGCCTCCCGGAGGCTGAAGTTCTTTCCCTCTGGCGGCCGCCCTTCCGACCCTCTTTCCAGGTTACCGTGAGTAGGAGAACTGCCTCACTGGGTCCCTTTGTGGGTTCTGTCTCTGGAAAGTCCTTAGCTGATGAGTTTTATCAGAGAGCTCCTGAGACTGGATCCCTTCTTGTCGCCATCTTGGCTCCGCCCCCCAAGTTAAAATTATTTTTAATAGGTATATACACTATGGGATATTGATTGTTAGAAGTCAGTACACCTCCTTATATATGTCCCTAAATCACTGGACCAATTCACAAGTTTACTAGAAATAGTGACTAATTTTATCAGACTTTTAAGCTTTCTTTTGACTTCTTCTGGACTTTTTCCAGATGAAAGACCTTCTTATTTTTAATGGAAGGTAAATGAAACATAAGTCTATAAGCAAAATACAGTTAGTAAAATGTAACCCATTTTCTTGGGAATTTATTTAAAAATCTAGTTCAAAATAACTTAATTCAATGAGTAAGCTGTGATTTTTTTTACATGTACTTTTTGGGAGAAATTTGGTCCAACATTACTTTAAAAGAAAAAAAAATCTTCCATGGTTCCTGATGTTCTTTCTTTCCAAGAGAACTGAAGATATAAAAAAATAGTGAAGTAAAACATTTGAAGAAAAATGGCAAAAATAATTCCTTCCTCTTTCCATTTTAATCTTAGCATAAAATCATATCTAAAATAGGTCATGAACCTTCTTAGATTCTTATTAATGTCCTGATACAGCAGTTTTCTAAAAATTCTAAAGACAAAATATTGGTTACCATTTTAAAATAATTTTGAATTCTCATATGTGAGTTCAAACAAAATAAAGGATCCTATTTTGAACTCTCAAATGTGAGAGTTCAAACCAAATAAATGATCCTATACAACTTTAGCAGAAAAATACAATCAGTCAGATGAAGTTAATTTTCTCTATAGATAGCAAGAAACACATGAAGAAATTGGTTTTCAAAAAAATTTTTTTTCATGATGGTAACATATTACAGAAGATCCTTTTATGATACTGACATTGACCCTACACTGTTCCAAGTTGTAATCCCAAGGTAAAGAAGAGCATAAGTGCTTGCAGCTGCAGAGGAACAGGGGCTCTGGTCACTTTGGGGAGGATGGGGGAAGAGTGCTTGTGGACACTGGAAGTAGGGACACTGGTCTCAATTCCAGGAGAGAAAGGAGCATTAGTGTTTTCAGCTACAGGAATGTAAAGGATCTAGTCATAGTTACAGGGCCAAAAGGAATGCTAGCATTTATAGATTCTGAGGAAGATCCTTCCTAAGAACAGTAGAGGTCAGGAAGGGAATGACCACACCTTTCCTTAGGTCATACCATCTTGGAACTACCAAAAACATATAGACCTCTAGAACTAGGTCTGAAAACAGGTGAACAAAAGAACTGAGTTTGAGAGTGTCCTCTTCACTCCAGGATTAGAATTAAAATTAAAAGTTAAAAAAAATAGGCTGGAAAAGTGAGCCAAAACTGAAAAAAAAACTTACCATAGAGACTTAATGGTGTTAAAGATCAAGATACAAACTCAAAAGACAATGATGTTAAAATAGGTATAAGTAAAGTCACAAAGATGTGAATTGGACACCAGCCCAATAAGAATTCCTGGAAAAGCTCCAAAGGAATTTTTTTGTTTTGTTTTTTGCAAGGCAATGGGGTTAAATGACTTGCCCAAAGTAACACAAATAGGTAATTATTGTCAGAGGACAAATTTGAACTCAGTCCTCATGACTCCGGGGCCAGTGCTCTATCCACTGTGCTACCAAGCTGCCCCATCCAAAAGATTTTAAAACTCAAATTTGACAGGTAGAGGAAATATTGGGGGGGGGGGGGGGAAAGAAATGAAATATGCAAGAAAACTATGAAAAGTCAATAGCTTGGTTAAAAAAAAAATCACACACACACACACACACACAAATACTGAAGAAAATAACATTAAAAAAACCAATAAAACAGTATAGGCCAAATGGTAAAAAGAAGCACAAAATTATTCATTCAAGGAAAGAACTGCTAAAAAAGAATTGTTCAAATGGAAAAAGAGGTACAAAGGTGTACTAAGGAAAATAATTCCTTAAAGATTAGAATTAGACATAGAGAAGTTAATGACTCCATTAGACAGCAAGAAACTAAAAAGAAATTTTTTTAAAACTACAGAATAAAAAGTGAAATATATTGGAAAATCAACTGACCTCAGTGTTTAGATTATTAGGTTGTTAGATTATCAGTGGACTAGATTAGGAATAAATGACCATAGTAATCTAGTTTGACAAAACCAAAGATCCAAGCTTTTTGGGACAAGAACTTATCACCATTTGACAAAAATTGCTGGGAAAACTAGAAAACAGTTTAGCTGAAATGAGGTATTAACTAAAATCTCACACAATTTACTGAGATAAGGTCAAAATGGGTTTATGATCTAGACTTAAAGGGAATCATAAAGCAAATTAGGAGAAAGTGGAAAATTTTACCTGTCAAATCTATGGTTAAGGAAAGAATTTATGACCAAACAAAAAGACAGAATACATTACAGAAATACATAATTTTGATTACATTAAATTAAAAAGGGTTTGCACAAACAAAACCAATGCATACAAAATTAGAAAGGAAGCAAGAAACTGGGGGAAAATTTTATACCAAGTTCCTCTAATAAAAGCTCAAATATTTCCCAAAATGACCTCAGAAATAAGAGCCACTCTCCAAATGATAAAAATCATCATAGGATTGTGAAGTCAGTTTTCTGAAGAAGCCAAAGCTATCTATAGTCATATGAAAAAAACTCTAAATCACTAATAGAAAAATGCAAATTAAGATAGTTCTGAATTATCATTTCATATATATATATCAGATTGGCTAATATAACAAAACACATGTTGGAAGTGATAAAGAAAAATCAGGATAATAATTTACCATTGGTAGAATAGTGGACTAATCCATTGTGGAAAATAACTTGGAGGGCTACAAAACTATGCAAATTCTTAGACCTAGCAATGCTACTTTTAAGTCTGTATTCCAAATAGAACAAAGAAAAAGACTTTTAGGAGCAAAATATTCATACCATAATATGTTGACAAGAATTAGAAATTGAGGGGATATCCATCAAGTAGGGAATGTCTGAACAAACTGTGGTATATGATGGATGGAATATTTTTATCTTACTAAAAATGAGGTTCCTTTCAGAAAAACTTGTAAGGATTTATATGAACTGATACAAAGTGGGCAGAACCAGAATAATATATAGTTATAAAAATATTATATAATGAATGACTTAGCTATTCTTAACAGTGATGATTCAAGACAATGCTAAAGGATTTATGACAAAATATGCTATCCCCCTCCAGTGAAAGAACTGATGGAGTCTGAATAGATTTTTTTTTTTTACTTTTTTAGGGAGGGGTCTATATATTCTTTTGCAACATGGCTAATATGAAAATGTTTTCCATGACTGCACATGTATAATCTATATAAAACTATTTACCTTCTCAAAGAGGGGGCTAAGAGAGAAAGAATTTGAAACTCAAACTTTTAAGAAAATATTTTTTTTTACATTTTACATGTATTGAGAAAAAAATGTTAAAAAAAGATAGCAACTCAATAACCAGAAACAACTAGACCAAAAATATAAAAATGTTAACCAAAGAAAACAGCATTGGAGCACTATTTCTTAATTTTATTCATTCTCCTCTCTGAATACGGCATATAAAATGGAAACCGTATATGCTTCAGCAATTTTATTTTTTTAAAAACACATTTTACATGGACAACTTACAAGACAGTAGAGAAAGTCCTGATTTACATACTTTTATGCCATTAGGGTATCAAATTTTTTATTATAACATTCTGTGGTTTATGTGTTTCATTTAACTTCCAGTGAATTGAACTAGAAAAGTCAAAACAATAATGACAAGCAACCATATCCCTGACATTTAAGAAATAAAATAATATTTCAATTTTCTTATATTCATGGATTTCAAGGTGTTAAATGGCTCCCAGTTAAATTATGGATCATTAATGTGAGAAATTGTAGAATGCTTAATGACTAATAAATTAAATATACATCAATTTATTCAGCAAAGAACCTACTCACCAAAACTAGTTCAGAAGAAAGGTAGAACTTGGCTCTTACTTAGGACTGATTCCTTCAAGTTTTTTGCCCCACCTCATTTGGTTAAAGTGTGCTCTCCCATGAAACTGATTAAGAAAAAAAATGAAAACTTATCCATGACTAAATTCCTTCTCAAGGTTATGGTGTGTTTTTCAGTACTCATCCAAAACATCAGATTAAATTTTAAAATGGAAATAACCTAGCTTTGATCTTTATGTACATATAATTTGGAAATTTGCTCTTTATGCACCTGTAAGTTAGAAAGTTTTAAGCAGTCTCAAAGACTAAATTTAAAAAAGGAAACTAATCTAACATGACTACAAAAAAAAGGCGAAGAGCCACAAATACATTAATTTTGGCTTTTTTTTTCTTGGACGTCAAGTAACTCTGAAACCAAATATTTTGAGACATTTTTCAAAACACAATTTGCTAATATGGACAGAAGTGATAATCAGTTCTCATGATTATTCTATATCATATATATCTTCAAGTGTAGTTAATGTTTGAAAATGGCTCTAAAATTAGTATCCTGATAGTTCATATAACTAGACAAGGAATTCACTGCAATTAATACAAGTAAAACCTGCATTAAGTTGCTGACAAAACTAAAATTAGTGATAACACCAGATCACTACTGTGGACAGGGAAAAAGAAATTATAGTCAATTCTGCCCCAATGTTATCAAATGATTGATTCTATATTCTGTATGTTTCAATGTGGGTGAGATACAAATAGAAAGTACACCAACAGCTTCATTTTAGGCTAATCCTGCAGTAGGGGAAATTAGGAAATATCTAAGATGAATAGGGATAATAATATGGAGAAAAGTTTTAGAAATACCAAGTTGTCTGGACATACAGCCTTTACTAATTATTTTATAAGTACACTTTCACAACACATTTAAAACACACACACACACACACAGTCTCAAACTCCTGCTCATAATTTGCAAGTTTTATACCTTATGACCTTTTCATAGTTGACTAAATGGAATTGCTATATCATTATATGACATAATCAACTGACCATATGTAACTCAAATGGATAGCTTTAAGATGCCACTCTATATCAATCTAGATGCTTAAACAGATAACAAATATTGAGGCCAGATAAACTGTTTATGTCCCAATACCTTTTCATATTATAAGAAAAAAATGTGCTTCTGTTCAGATTATTTTTCAATCTAGCTTATAAAAGCTCAGCATAACCATTTTAATGAGTACTATTTTGTCTGATTTAGAAATTTAGAGTATTTTTGATCTAAAATAAAGTACTTATGTCTTTTAATAAAAATTATCATCATGGATTCTTTTTTCACCAATTTCATTTTCAACATTCATTTTTTTCTCATAATATCAATGTAGTTAAGAATCCAGATTATATTTCCTGGACTAATGAATGCTGGATCTCCATTTTAAACATTACTTTGAAGCACTGTAGAGTAAATAATTTTGGTAATCTGAAGAACAGCTGCATGCAGAGTATATTGTACTATGATAGCGCCAAACCCTTTATAAAAACCAAGCACTCCTTCTTCTTGTTTTATAGTATTGATACAGTCTCTCATTCCTTCATATTGAGTATTGATTGGAAGAACTTCATAGCCAAGGTCTGTATTGTCAATTATTGTACGTGTTCCTTGAATATGAAGACGGTGCAAAACTGTTTCCAGTGGGAAAAGCATAACATCAGAGCAGAGGCTGGCAGCAAAGCTTGCAATCAGTTCAGGAAAATAAGCATCCAACATACTCTGTACAGGACTGGTGCTTTCAGTTGGATGACTATGAGCATTCTTCCTTTTCAGAACCAGTAGGACAAACTTCTGGATGATAGAACTTATGATATAATGAAGAACTCCATGCAAAACAGTAGGAAAGGTTAAGGCAAGAAGTGGGAGCAACCGCTTGCTATGAGGCACTCCCATGCCTATCACTCTGCCAATTCCTTCTTTTACACATTCCAAAATTCCAGCATTATCCCGAATGATCTCACTCTGCAACCAAAAGAATGAATTAAGTTTTTTTAAAAAGATAAAAAAGATTTTATCAAACAAGTACCAAATAAACTCGCAAAGCTCCTTACAACTCTAAAATTCTGTTACTCTTAAGTTAGGGTACTCCTCCAAAAAATAAGGAACTGTTGGTTCGATTCTCAGTAAGGTCAACTAAGAAGGAATAGAGTTATGTAGTAAAAGCAGCTAAAATAAATTATTATTAGGAGCGAAGTTGTTATACAGATCACAAAGCTATAGGAATTCAAGGAAGGAACAGATGATTATGCAATCAAGTAATGTTATATAAATGAGATTATATTTGTCCTGGGGCTTTCAATGATAGTGAGAAGAGAACTGATAGACAGTAGGAAAAAGGACATTAGAATGAGAAATATAAGTATAGGGGAAAGAAAAATATACATAGAGGACACAATCAAGAAACTGGTCTTACTGGAAAAGAGAGTTTGAATTAAAGAGTATGAGGACACCAAGATTTTTGAATCCTAGGGTTTAAGAATTTGAATTGATTTTCACAATCACTAAGGCAAAAGTATAAAGCAGAAAATAAAATGATTAAATTAGCATCTTATTTTAATCTCAAAATGGTATGTGAAATATTATAAACTGACTTTTAAGTACTACTTTAAAAGTCCATAATGTTTTACATGCATTATCTCATTTTTCTGAAGGTAAGCATGATAGATAACTATCCTAAAGTTGAAGAAGTTGAAATTCAAATACATTGTGATTTGCCCAAAATAATACAATTGGTATGTGTCATAAATGGGATTAGAATCCAAATCTTCTCGGAGTGAGTCTAGCACTCTTTCACCATGCTATGTCTGGGGTAGAAGAGAAACAAGATGAAAAAGGATCTGATTTGAGGAGTGATGCCAGACAAGTAGAATAGTTAGGAAGCAGATGAAGGTCTGAATTAGGGTAGTAGCAAGAAAATGGAAAAGAGAAACGAATCTTTAGACACTGTGAAGGAAAAGTTGATAAGATTTGGTATCAGAATGGCTCCAGAGATAGCCAGTGAGAATGTGATGACTCACAGAACCTGAATTCAAATCCAAACTGTCAACTGTGTGACTTTGTGCAGTTCATATAATTCATCAGAGATTCAAGTTCCAAAACAATAAATGAAAAGATTAGATGGTTAATGAAATCCATTCCAGCTCTTAAAAAACTGTAGTTATGCAAAGGAAGAGAAGTAAAAAGTTAGTTGGAAAAATCAGAACCACTATGAGTTGTTAAGGTTCCCTCAAATTCTAGAATTCTATGATCAAGACATGAAGCAAAAAGAATAGTACGTTATTGACAGTAAAGGAGAAATCAGAAAGGGGAATCAGTTGTTGTGAAGGTGATTAGTTTGATTTTTTACATTAAATTTAAGGTAATGGGACAAAATGGTGATATGCTGTAGGCAGTTGAAAATGAGAAAATGAATACTAGGTGAGAGGCATAAGTTGAAAATAACTTCCAAAACCACTCTGGAGAACAATCTGGAACTATACCCAAAAGGATATAAATTTGTGCATACCCTTTGACCTAGCATTACGACTACTAGATCTGTATCCCAAAGAGATCAAAGAAAAAGGAAAAGGACCCATATATACAAAAATAATGACAGCAGTTCTTTTTGTTGTGGCAAGGAATCAGAAATTTAAGACATGTCCATCAATTGGGAAACGGTTGAACAAGTAATGGTATATGATAGGGTTGGAATACTTCTGTTTACAAGAAATGATGAGAGGAATGGTTTCACAAAAACCTTGGAAGATTTAAATGAACCGATATAAAGAGAAGTAAGCAGAACAAGGAGAACACTGTACATAGTAATAGCAATATTTTAACAATGATCAACTATCAAAGTATGAAATCCAGATAAATACTTGAATTTTACAAAGATACACAATGATTCTAAGCGAAGTGATAATATCTCTGGGTGCAAAGTGAAACTTTTTTTCACTTTTTTCTTGGTTTTTTTTGGCAACATGGCTACTATGGAAACATTTTACATGTCTTTACATGTATAATTTATAATGTCTTAATAGGTAGGGGAGGAGTTAAAAGAGGGAGAGAATTTGGAACTCAAAAAAATTAAAATGATTTTTAAATGTTTTGGAAGCCATCTGCAGAAAAAAAAAGATGACGAGACAAGGTCATCAAGGGCAAAATATCTGAAGAAAGGATTATAGAAGAATAGAGTATCAACTTGATTTGGAGGATACCTCTACAAACTAGTATGCTGAAGAACCACTAAAAGAAGAAAGTGGAAGGAGAAGCAAGAGATCATAATATATGATGGAAGCTAAGAGGGAAAAAATGAGAAAGTAACTCTGAAATACAGAGACTAGGTCACTAATGACTGTAGAGACAGCAATTTTAGAGATGTGATAGAAGCAACACTGAAAAGAGACTATAAGGTGAGGAAAGAGAAGATAGGTATTTAGAGAACTAATTGAGCTTTGTAGAAAAAATAAGGTAGAAAGGTAAGAAAAATAGTAGAGTATAAAGATGAGGAAATTTGTATGCTTAAAGCAAAGAGAAGAAACCAGTTAAGAATGTAGCTGAAAATGCTTGTTGGTGGAGAGAAAAGGGAAGGAAGAAGAAGTCTCTAAGAAATTAGAAATGAATAGGATCTAGAATATATGTTTGAGAGAAGAGAAAGAATTTATAATAAATAAAAGTCACGTTAACCAATCTGAATATCTAATCATCAATGTACTTGAGTCGCCATCTTGTGGTGAAAAATGACCCCCCAAAATGGCTTTTTAATGCCCCCCCCAGTTTACTTGAAAATTTTTCAAATACTTTCACATGTCATTATGCAAACATTAGAAGTCCATTTAGAGTGAACTACCTACCAATGGGGATCATTCTGAGACAAAAGTGAGAGATGGTAAGGATATGAACTAGAGTTGTGGCAGTGTGAGTGGTAAAGGGAAGAAAAGTTGTAAGAAAAATTACAAAAATGTAATCAACAAAATTGGGCAATTGCTTGGACATAAGATGAAAGGAAGAAGGTGGGATAAATGGATTTATGAGTCACCTGAAGGCAAGGAGATGAGGAATAAGTAGTCATCAAAAAGTAAAGGCAGGGGCAGCTAGGTGGTGCAGTGAATAGAGTACCAGCCCTGAAGTCAGGAGGATCTGAATTCAAATTTGACCTCAGACACTTAATAATTACCTAATTGTGTGGCCTTGGGCAAGGCACTTAACTCCTTTGCCTTGCAAAAACATGAAAAAAAAAGTAAAGGCAAAAAGTATAAAATGCTTTGTATATAAGTTTTGTAATGAATAAGTGAATGGGATAAGAGATATATATGGGTCAATTACTTGGAGTGTTTGAGTCATGCAAAAGTTTTTTATTTTGTTCTGGTATAGTAGAGAAAGGAGCACATTGATAGGTAGAACAGAAGAAGCTATGAAGAGGATAAGATTAAAGATGAGAGCTATAGATCATTAATGGCATCGCATAAGAAAAAAATTTTCAAATAAAGAAAGCTATCCAAAAGAATGAGCTGTTTTTGTAAGAAGGTTGCTTCTCAGAGGCCTCCAAAAAAAACTGAATCTTCAATTGTGGATACTTAAAGGGGATGTCTGGACAGGTATGGGTTGAATTAAATAATCACTGATTCATTCCAGATTAAATAAGAATAGAGACATAAGTAGAATGGTTAGCCTTAGCAAGGAGGAACTCTATCTTATCAAAACTACCTTATCAAATCAGAGAAGAAAAGTAAAGGATATGTAAATATAGGCAGTTTGAGGCATAGAGGGTAGAAGAGAAAACTCAAGACGTAGTTTTAATTTCCTCACAATAAAGAAGGCTAGGTTCTCCATCTATTTGGAGTGGGATAAAGAAAGGGAATATTGTTGGGGGTTTGAAAAAAGAGGGATAAGTCTAGAATAGTTATTGCTATGGAGAATATTAATAGGGCATCAATTGAAAATTAACAGGACCATTAGGCTCCTTTAAGATTTGAATCAATGTTCAAAACATGATTAATGTGGAAATATATTCAACATGGTTAGTCATGTATAATCTGTATTAGATTACTTTGTCAAGGGGAAGAGGGGAGGAAAAGAAGGGAGGGAGAAAAATGTGAAACACAAAATTTTATAAAAAAATGAATAGAGGGGCGGCTAGGTGGCACAGTGGATAAAGTGCCAGCCCTCGAGTCAGGAGTACCTGGGTTCAAATCCGGTCTCAGACACTTAATAATTACCTAGCCATATGGCCTTGGGCAAGCCACTTAACCCCATTGCCTTGCAAAAACCTTAAAAAAAATGAATATGGAAAACTATCTTTGCATATAGCTACAAAAATAAATCTATTAAAAAATAAAAGAATAGAGGCAGCTAGGTGGAGCAGTGGATAGAGCGCCAGCCCTGGAGTCAGGAGTACCTGAGTTCAAATCTGACCTCAGACACTTAATAATTACCTAGCTGTGTGGCCTTGGGCAAGCCACTTAACCCCATCTGCCTTGCAAAATCTTTAAAAAAAATATTTTTAAATAAAAGAATAGATATAAATTTATCATGAGTCCAATCACTACCATGTTTTGATTTCCTCCAATAATTCTCAGCAAATCAGAAAAAGGTGGTAATACAAGGTCAAAACACGTCATTCCCCAAATGATAAATGGTCAAAGGCTATGAACAGGCAGTTCTCAGATTGAAAAAAAATATAAATTCTCTATAGTCATATAAAAAAATGCTCTAGGGGTGGCTAGGTGACATAGTGGATAAAGCACCAGCCTTGGAGTCAGGAGTACCTGGGTTCAAAACTGGCCTCAGACACTTAATAATTACCTAGCTGTGTGGCCTTGGGCAAGCCACTTAACCCTATTTGCCTTACAAAAACCTAAAAAAAAAATGCTCTAAATCACATTGATTAGAAATGCAAATTAAAACAACTTTGAGGTACCACCTCACACCTATCAGATTGGCTAATATGCCAAAAAAGGAAAATGGTCAATGTTGGAGGGGATGTGGGAAAACTGGGACACTATTGCATTCGTGGTAGAGTTGTGAACTGATCCAATCCTTCTGGAGAGCAATTTGGAAATATACCCAAAGGGCAATAAAATTGTGCATATTCTTTGATCCAGCAATACCAGTACTAGGTCTATATCCCAAAGAGATTACAAGAAAGGGTAAAAACTTCAGAAAAGGCTAAAAAACTGAAGCTGAGTAAAGTGAGCAGAACCAGAAGAACACTGTACACACTAATAACTTGTGTGGTGTTCAACTATGATGGACTTGCTCATTTTAGCAGTAAAATAATCAAAAACATTTTTAAAGGACTTGTGATGGAAAATACCATCCATATCGAGGGAAGGAACTATGGAGTCTGAATGCAGACCAAAACTTCAATTTTTTCCCCATTTCTTTTTTTTTTTTAAGGTTTGTTTGTTTTTTTGCAAGGCAAATGGGGTTAAGTGGCTTGTCCCAGGCCACACAGCTAGGTTAATTATTAAGTGTCTGAGGCCAGTTTTGAACTCAGGTACTCCTGACTCCAGGGCTGGTGCTCTATCCACTAAGCCACCTAGCCACCCCTATTTTCAATTTTTAAAAATTGTTTTAGGGGCAGCTAGGTTAAATGAATAAAATTAAATTATAAAAAATGTTTTATAGATTATGTTGCTTTTCCCCTTCATGGTTTTTTCCCTTTTTTGACTTGATTCTTCTTTCACAACATGATTAATAAGGATATATGTTTAACATAGTCATACATGGTATAATCTATATCAGATTGCTTTTTGTCAAAGGAAGGGGAGAGAGAAGGGAGAAAAATGTGAAACTCAAAAACCTTACAAAAGGATAGAGCCAAGATGGCAGTAGGAGGACACCTCTCATAGCACTCTCTCCAAAATATTTCAAAAACCTTAAAATTATGAATCTAACTAAATTTTCGAGAGACAGAACCCATAGAAAGATCCAGTGAGGCAATTCTCCAACCCAAGGTAATCTGGAAAATAGTGGGAAGGCTGTGTTCCATGGGGTTGGAGAAGGCCCCAGAGAAGGAGCTTCGCCCTCATGGAAATAGCCTCAGGGCACCTGGGAGAGCTAGCTCCTGGCAGCAGAAGCAGTTTCCTGACCTGCACCCCAGGGAGCACCAAGCCCAACTTTGAAGATCAACAGGGAGACATCTGCCAGAGTGAGCATGAAGCCCAGGCCAGTCTGGCTCCCCTCAGCCCAGCTGTGGCACCTCAGCACAGCCCAGATCTCAAGAAACAGAAGCAGACCCATGGAGCCACCCAGCAGGAGCCACCAGGCAGCTGTGCCCTAAGCTCACAGAAGGTAAGGGAGTGGAGGGAAACTGCCAAGGTCTGTCCTCCGTCCCTGAGATAGGACTCTGGAGATTTAACCATATCTAGACTCTGGTTGCAGTCTGGGCACCCCATAGAGCAGGGATCCCCACTCACAGCCCAAGGAAGAGGGGTGAGCTAGGGATCATTCAACAGACCAGAAGAGCAGTTAGAGCCTCACATAATGAGGTCCTTGCAGGGATGTTCCAATAACACTCAAAAGCTCAGAAAGTACCCCCAAACCAGGCACAGGCTGGGGAAAAGAGTAAACAGAAAAAAAAGGAATCTGACCACAATTACATTGGTCCCATGGAGGATCAAATGTTCAGTCTGAAGATGAGAAAATCCAAGCTTCTGCAGCTAAAGACTCCAAGAAATATAGAAGTTGGGCTCAGGCTATGACAGAGCTCAAAAAAAGATTTTGAAAATCAACTAAGGCAGATAGAAGAAAAATTGGGAAAAGAATGAAAGAGGTGCAGGAAAAAACAGGAAAACAAAGTCAGCAGCTTAAAGTCAGCAGCTTAGTCAGGGAGATCCAAAAAAATGCTGAAGAAAATAACAAGTTAAAAACCAGTTTAGGAGAAGTGGTTAAATCCATTCAAAAAGTTACTGAAGAGAAGAATGCTTTGAAAAGGAGATAAGAAAGCTCTCTGAGGAAAACAAATCCTTCAGATGTAAGATGGAGCTAAAGGAAGCTTATGACTTTGAGAGAACTCAAGACACAATAATTCAATACCAAAAGAATGAAAAACTACAAAAAAATGTGAAATATCTCATTGAAAAAACTGATATGGAAAACAGATCTAGGAAACATAATTTAAAAATTACTAAGGTACCTGAAAGTCATGAACAGGTAGAGCTTTGATCACATTTTTAAAGAATTTCTACAGGAAAATTGCCCTGATATCCTAGAAGCAGAGGGTAAAATAGAAATTGAGAGAATTCACCAATCTCCCCCTGAAAGAGATCCCCCCCATAAACAACCCCCAGGAATATTATAGCCAAGTTCCAGAACTCCCAAGTCAAAGAGAAAATATTACAAGCAGCCAGAAGGACACAATTCAAATATCATGGACCTGCAGTCAGGATCACACAGGACTTAGCAGCATCTACATTAAGGGCTTGTAGGACTTGGAACATAATATTCTGAAAGGCAAAATATCTTGGAATGCAACCAAGAATCAACTATCCAGAAAAACTGAACATCCTCTTCCAGAGGAAAAGATTAACTTTCAATGAAATAGGGGAATTTCAAATGTTCCTGTTGAAACTGCCAGAGCTGAAAAAAAAGATTGACCTTTAAGTACAGGACTCAGGTGAAGCACAGAGAGGGAGGATGAGAAGGGTAAATTATGAGGGAATGATGATGAACTGCATGTATTCCTACATAGAAAAATGATACTGATAATACTCATATGAAATTTCTCATTTAATAAAGCAGGCAGGAGGAGCTTTTATAGATGAGGCACAGGAGAGAGCCGAGTTTGAAGATATAATATATGGTAAAAATGGAGTCAATGGATGAAAGGGAAATGTACTGGGAGTAAGAGAAAGGACAGGTAGAACAGGCTAAGATATTTCACAAAAAAGATATTTCATGTAGCTTCTGCAATAGTATGGAAGGGGGGAAGGCGAGGGGAAATGAAGGAGCCTTCATTCTCATCAGAAATGGCTCAGAGAGGAAACAGCATACACACTCAATAGGGTATAGAAATCTAGAAGAAAAAGCAAAGAAGGGGATGGGGGAGGGGGGAATATGAGTGATAGAGGAGAGGGTAGATCGTGGGAAAGGATAGTCAGATATAATACATTTTCTTCTTAACTTTTTGCAAGGTGGTGGGTTTAAGCGGCCTGTCCAGGACCACGGGACCAGGTTGCTGAGTCACTGGGGTAGGATGTAAGTTTGGGGCCTCTTGGCCCCAGGGCCAGTGCTCTGTCCATTGTGCCACTCGGCTGCCCCACAGCACATTTATGAAGAGAAACAGAGTGAAAGGAGAGACAAAATATAATAGATGGTAGTGGGGAGGAATGGATGGAGGGAATTACAGTCAGCAACAGCAACTATGGAAAAATATAGAAGTAACTTCTATGATGGACTTACGATAAAGAATGTGATCTACTTGAGACAGAGCTGATGGTATCAGGACACAAATACATTTTTTTAATCTCTTTTCTTTATTTCTCATGAGGTTTTATATTTTTGTGGGGGGGTATTTATTTACTCAAACAAGAATTATTTTAATAATGTGAAAATAAATTAAACAAAATTTTAAAATAAAGAACCTACTATTTAAAAAAAAAACCTTACAAAAAAAATGATTGTTGGGGGCAGCTAGATGACTCAGTGGATAGAGTACTGGCCCTGGAATCAGGAAGACCTATATCAAATCTGGCCTCAGACACTTATCAATGGGGAAGTCACTTAACCCCACTGCCTTACAAAATAAAATAAAATAAAATAAGATAAATAAGATAACATAACATAAAATAAAATAAAATAAAATACTGAGGGGAGAGAAGTGAACAAGTAATTTTGATTCTTATGGCAAGCAACAATTTCTGAGTGCTAGAAATGACCTTAAAAAGACCAAAAAAACTACAGATTACCTACATTTATGATAAATCCCAAATGAGATGCTGATATCAGAGTTGATAAAGGAAACTGGAATGGCTAAGGGACAGAGAAAAACCTCAAAATTAGGACTGTGAAACTAGCCTGATGTGCAACCATCATCATCTAGAATGATAGCTAGAATATAACAATGTGATGAGAATATCAGTTGGGAAATACAATTTTGGCTCAAATGATGCAATGTTAATCTATACTATTCTTACATTTTCATACACAATTCAAGTTTACAAAATGTAATAGCTATATGTTAAACATCTGAAAAATAAATGTTAAATAATTACACAAACACACACAAACACACACACACACACACCACGTGCATGCACACAAATAAATATATTGATAATTTACCTGAACAGTTTCAATCAGGCTTGCTGAATAAAAAGGCATTGCGACCACATAAGTTAGGCTGTAGGGATCAAAATAAACATATCACTGTTTTGTAAACAAGACATGTTCTGTTAGATTTTAAAATGCTATTTAAATATTTAAACATATAATCAATTCTATGCAATTTTTCAACTATTCATAGATATAATATAAAGAAATTAACTTCAGAAAGCCTTAAGTATCACACACATTTTTGGTAATGAAAAACTTAGAAGTAACAACATATTAACAGCCCATAAGGAATACAGAGTCTATTTCCTGTCAGTCTGGATTTAATTTATCCATCTATATAAAACTTTCATGGTGATCTATGTAAATAATTTGAAATATTCATTCTACATCTTCAGATTCAGGAGTAGAGCTTCAGAAGTAGAACACACTGCCTTTATACCACAATCATTCACTCATGCCAATTCAAGTCTTCAAATCTCACCCAACAGAACAAAATCAGCCTAGAGAGGTAAATGAAATTCCTTATTGTTTAAAACCAATTAATTAGTTACATTATATTGTTGTTTGTCCATTTTCTTTTTTTCCCCTATTTTTGCAAGGGAAGGTCACACAGCTAGGTAATTATTAAGTGTCTGAGGTCAAATTTGAACTCAAATCCTCCTGACTCCTAGGCTGGTACTCTGTGTAGTGCACCACCTAGCTGCCCCTCCATACTGTTTAAAAAAAAAAATGACAGCTTTGTAAAGTTGTTTTGTCATCTATGTTTATTATACAACTTTGCTGTAAGACTGCACCATCTAAGTTATTAAATTCATGAGGGATTTTCCTAACTTTTATATACTAAGTCCTAACAAGAAGTAGCTTGTGTCTATACATATGTGTATATGAGAAATCTATTGGAAATTAATAGAAGTATTAGGCTCTTTAAGATTAGATACTACACCCTGGAGTCAGGAGTACCTGGGTTCAAATTTGGTCTCAGACACTTATAATTACCTAGCTGTGTGGCCTTGGGCAAGCCACTTAACTACATTTGCCTTGCAAAAAAAAAAAAAAAAAAAAAAGATTAGATACTACAAATTTATGGTAGTTATGGTCACTATAATATTTTGATTTTCTACAATAGGGTTTACAGTCTATATGTGCACACATGCATGCACATTATAGTGACCATCTCTACCATAAATTTGTAGTACATATATATAAATATATATTTATATATGTTTATGTGTGTCTATATATTGGCATACATAGATACACACACATATATACATATATGTATATATACCCACACACATATACGTGTTGGAGGGTTTCACAAGGGAGGCCAACAAACACACAAGTTTTTCCATTTCACAATCTTGATTATATGAAGAGTAAAGTTTTATTCTACAGAACTGATCACTGTTATGCTAATTATTAAAGTCCTTTATAGCATGCTAATGCCATTATAGAAACAGATTTGCTCTTTAGAGCCTTACTATAATCACACACATATGCATATGTATATATAGATATCTGTATATCAATCAACCATGTATTCTTAATTTCCTGAAAATGAAAAAAAAGTCAAGCTTACAATCCTTCCCTCTTCTGAAGTGCTTTTCCCACAAATATCAACCTTTTTTCTTTTTAGTTTTATTTATTTAAGGCAATGGGATTAAGTGACCTGCCCAAGGTCACACAATTAGGCAATTATTAAATGACTAAGGTCGAATTTGATCTCAGGATCTCCTGACACCAGGGCCAGTGCTCTATCCACTGCATAACCAAATGGCCCATATTTTATCAATCTTAAAAATTTATAAACAATCGTGAATCCTTCTATTAAGTTTATATTTTTTCAAACATCTGATACTGTAATAATAATAATAATAATGATTATAATGCTAACAACAACAACAACAATAATAATACCATTAATTGCTTCTGGCAAGATACTTACGCTTTAAGTAGAAGATGTTCTCCCACTTGTTTAGGACTCCACTTGTGAGAAAGTTCCCTAAAACCAAAGAGAGTTTAACTTATTTAATTAGTAGTTCCTGAATTAGCCTTAGATTCTAGTTTTTCTATGTGTAGTCAAGATATTAGAGAAAGTGATTATGATTAGGCTAATTTGTCACAGTGTTTCCACATATCTAAAACCATGGCAATGGTATATGGGGCAGAAAGAGAAGGAAAATTAAAAAGGGAGCAACTATATTTAGCCATTTGGATAGGAATTGGTATAGAGTTGGCAGACAAGAAACCAGGCAAAATAAAATTTACACTTTATTACAGTAATAAAAATGGTGAGAAAGAGAAGGGGGAAATTAGGAAAGTGAGAAGTGGGGGGGGGAACAAATGGAGGAGGGAAAGAAGGGGAAGAAAGGGAAAGTAAGTACAGAAAGGTGAGTAAGAAAAATCAATAAAGTATTAAGAGAACACAGAGAAGATCTGAAAGGAGAAAAAGGGAGGAAAAATAAAGAGCACCAAAACAAAAAAGGTGGAGAGAAAAAGAAAGAATTCCAATTTGTTTACCTCAGTCCTATCCTGTATTTCTGCTATATGTATCCAGCATGGTAATCTACAACCAACTAGTCACCATTAACATCCCCATTCCCATTCTTGAGAAGTGCTGTTTAAGTCACAAAATCTTGTGTGCTAGATCAACAACAAATTCAACTAGGACCTCATAAATGCATGGTGGTTTTTTTTAAATGTAATTTTGTTTAGTCTATAATAAATAATCACATTTATCACACAATTTTATTTCAAATTTTTTTCATGAAAAATTAAAGTTTTAACTAGTAGAATGGCCTCAGCTAGCTGTTTTTTTTTAATAGCAAAAGACTTCTGAAATTTTGAGAGGCACAAAAACACCCTCATTCAGTGACAGCAATGGATATAACATGAAGATCCCCAAAAGAGATATTCTTTCTATGACAGAAGTTCCTTATATAAGAAGTAAACTGTTCAGTCTGTCATTACTGTGGCAGTAAACCTATCAGCAAGAAAGATACTAAAGACCTTGAAAAATGATCTTGGCATAAAATATATGAAATTAGTACATTGGGTTCATTTTTTTTCTTTGAATGAAACACTAATTTTTCTAATATTTAACTTTAGACATTCATGGGTTCTTTAATTTTAGTTGTACTGGTATTTCAAGTCTATCAAACAAAGGTATAATTAAAAGATTATGTCTTTGTTCACAGTGGCCTAAGAGTTAAAAGTGCATGATTTTTCTGTGGCCTGGCACATATGAGAGAAACTTTTCCTTTCTTGAGTTTTTTCTGTGAATCTATCTTCTGTTTCTTCTATTTTTTTTTCTATGATAAACAACTTTCTTTCATTCTGTCCACTACTCTTTAACTGGAGGTGTCGCTAACATGTAGACCCAGCTTTAAAGCTACTTGACTGTAATGAATATACTTTCCAAGGTCATAGTGTATCAAAGGCAGTGTTGCAGTCTAAAAGATGGCATAAGCAGGTAGTGCATCTCCACTTTGGAAATTAGTCAAAATGTCCACTAATCTGTCGGGTGAGTCAATGAGTTCCAGAAAAGTAACAACATTCACTCCTTTAAATAAAACAGCCCTCTCTCTGAGGACATTTTGTCTTTTTGCTGTTTATAGTAAGATATAGCAACTGGTTTCCTTTCCTTTGAAATACAATTGTGAAAAAGATGGAGTGACTGATTTTGAGAAACCTGCACCAAAACAATCTTGACCCAAACACTACATAAGACTGGATATCCTTTTATGCTTTGAGAGGGTCCAAAAGAATAAGTCCTGTGTGAGACTATCTTTGTCCTATCTGCCAAATGAGACCCAATCCATATTAAATTCCACAGCATTTTGATAAATGCTAGTTCTTGATTTGTTTCTAGAGAACTGCATGTTTGAGAAGAAAATCATTAATTAGAAACAAAAAAAAAAACCTAGAGGAGAGGCTATTCTTACATCCAAGAATCTTATCTGAGATGAGGATGCCTTGCTTAGACAGCTAACATTGTCAACTTCCAGTTTTAAAATCATAGTCGTGATTATGGGTACTTATACCAGGTCTGTAGTTCTCACAGGGAAATCAGCAGATACTGGTGGTTCAGACCACAGTCTCTGACAGAGCAGATTTTCCTATTTTCCTGTTCTGCTGGCTTAGGGGAAATTACTGATAGATGATTGGCCCCCCCAGCATCACCACTGAGGCTGGTGTGACTGGGCCTTCCCTCCCCCTCCCAGGACAAGGCAGCCTGGGCAGTCAGCCAACTGTGATCACAAGAAGATACATGCAACTACTGGGTACCCAGTTCAGAACTTCTGCTGGCAATGTCAAAATGTTTGATGATTCATTAAGTCTCCAACTCTTCTTCCTTCTCTCAACAAATGACCAGACCTCCTCTCTCTTATCTTAATGAGAATGTTGAGATAAGTTGGAGTTCTTGCTTTATCTTTACCTGTCCTCTCAAAGTGAAGGTGTGCCACTAGCAAAGTTAGGCACTTCATATTTTCCTCTGATTTCATCTGAATGCTCACTCCATGAGCAGCACTGTCTATCATCTTCAATCTCTCTTTACTGATTCCTCCTGCTCAGGTCATTTCTATTCTAAAAAAGCATTTCCCCTTGACTTGTCATCACCTCAAGTTATAATAACATCTCCTTCCCCTTCCCTGTGACATAGAAATAACTTATACTTGTTGACCTCAACTTTCTCAAAACTTTTTCACTTCTTAATCCCTTGCAACTGGGCTTCGTTTCTCATCTCTAATGAAACTGCTCTTCACAATTTGCAAGTTACCTATTTTCTAGATCCACCAGTCTCTTCTTTGACCTTATTATCCTTGACCTTTCTTTAACATGGTGGACCACAACTCCATTTTTGATATTTTCTGCTTAGCATCTACTAAAGTACCATTTTCAGGTAAGAACCTGAATCCTTTCTGTATGAATGTTCTAAGGTGGTTCCTTCTCAATTTCCCAGCCTCTAAGTATAGCTGTTCCTTAAGGCTCTTTCTTTTCTCTCCTTTTCCTTATGTTCCTTGGTGATCTCATCGATTTTCTTGGCTTCAAATATAACTATATATATATATATATATATATATAAAATCATGATGTTTTGGGATAGAAACAAATTATACAAAATTTAGATATGATTTATCCTTTCCTCCTTTCCCATAGCTATTGTAGTCACCACTCTGCTCATTGTATAAGGAGCTACTCAGAGAAAAGGAATAGTTAGGATTACTTACAAAAAGAACATAAGTTGCCATTCCTGACTTAGAAAGTAGTTAGTTCTCCTTCACTAAGCTAAGAAATAGGGGATTTGCACAAAAGAACTTTCCTTCATCATAGCTAGTTTCAAATTTAAAGTAGAAATTTAAGTTAAAATAAATTAAGACTTTTAAAAAATATAGAAAGTCAATCTCATCAAAGAATGAAAAATATCCTCTTGCTTTGAATTTTCTTCCCCTTTTTTATTGATCTGAAATCATATCCATTGATCTAGGAAAAGCAATTTGCTAATAATTAGAGCAACAAGGGAGGCAGGCAAAATAGTTTAATAATCAAAGAGTTAGGAGAAGGGCATTTTAGGGATAAATAATATCTTGGAGGGGAAAATAATTGTAAATATATAGGTTCCTTGCAAAAACATTGCAAAATGTTCCCAGAGGGAGAGAGAATCCTATCTGGCAATAAGTCCTCATTCCACAATTAAAGGATGCTAGGCCATCTTGAGTTATGAGACAAGAACATGTTTAATTATAATACTAATAATTATAATACTAATAAGCAGTATGGTACTAACAAGTACTAATACACAGCTGAATGAGGCATCATCCGTCATCTAATCCATTCCTTACAAAAGTTTCCATTTCTTCCATAATATTCTGAACAAAAAAATATAATTAAGTAGCTGTTCTAACAGGCTCTGATTTCAAGTCTTATCTTCTTTCTGAATACATTCTTCTAATTCATTCACTCCAAGATAGCAAATTAGAAGATTACAGTCAAGTTTTCCCAACATTTCCCTCTGAGTCTCTTTAAAATAATGCCTCAAATGGAATAATAAAAAATAATAAAAGATCAGATGAGACATTCTTCTAAGTCAAAGACAATTTAGGAGGTTTGAAAAGAGAGATCTGTGACATGGGGAGAGAGAGACTGATTCAGAGCTCAAGTGGATACAATACTATGATGGAATCGGTGGTAAAAAAAAGCAGCAACGTTTTGGGGAACACTTAGGCTAAAGATGATAAGATGATTGGGAACTGCGAAGAACAAGATTACAAGGACCCCTGTTCTAGCAATAATATAGAACCAGACAATGGTTGGCAACTCCATTGCTTATACCCACTTCTGGATCAGAGTCAGGAGAAAGGACAGAAACCCTAAGGAACAGTATAGTATCACTTACTATCCCAAGGTGGAGCAATCCTGCAAACAAGTTTTGCTTGCAATTCCAGTGATGCAGGGCTCTAATTACTTCTGGTCCCAAAGGATCAGGGGTCCTAAGGAGTCTTTCTAGGTAAGGACCAGAGACCAGACCAGAAGAGCAGTGATCACAACTCTCTCAAAAGCACCAAAAAAACCTACAAACCCCTAGAATTTGCTCTGAAAACAACAGTGTGAAAAAAAGATTAAAACCTGGGTCAGTACCCCTCCTCTCCCATCCCCAATGCCAAGACCAGAGTGCAACTTAAATATAAAGTTGGAAGTCAAGAAATAGGCTGGGAAATTAGCAATCAAAAAAAAAAAAAAAAAAGTCTGGCCATAAAAAACTCTTATGGTGATAAGAAACATCAAGACGACACAAACTCAGAAGAAGACAACTTAGCTACAAGCAAAGTTTCAAGGCAAAGAGGGGGAGAAAAAGCTAATTGGACACAAGCCCAATTAAGAATTTCCAGAAATTATTTTAAAAATCAAATAAGAGATATAGAGAAAAAACTGAGTAAAAAAAAGAGCAAGGGAAGAAAATTATGAAGAGACTTAAAAGCTTGGTAAAAGACACACAAAAATTCTAAAGAAAATAACATCTTAAAAACAATTTGGACAGAATTAGAACAGACACATAAAAGAGATTATAAAACTTCACTGATCAAAATAATTCCTTAAAAAGAATTGACTAAATGGGAAAAAAAGATACAAAAGCTCACTGAAGACAATAATTCCTTAAAAATTAGAATTATGAAAGTGGAAGCTAATGACTTCATGAGACATCAAGAAATAAGAAAACAGTCAAAAGACTGAAAAAAAAAATCAAAGAAAATGTTAAGTATTTCATAGAAAAAAAAATTGACCTAGAAAATAGATTGAAGAAGCCATGATCAAAAAAAGAACCTTGGCATCATATTTCAAGAAATTATAAAGGAAAGCTATCCTAATATCCTTGAACCTGAAGGCAAGATAGAAACCAAAGGAATCTACCAATCACCAATGAAAAGTCCAGGGTGCAGCTAAGTGGCATAGTGGATAGACTACCAGTCTGGAGTCAAGAGGACACAAATCCAGCCTCAGACACACACTTAATACTTACTTAGCTATGTGACCTTGGGAAAGTCACTTAACCCCACTGGCTTGAAAAACAACAAAAACAAAAAAGAAAAAAGAATGAAAAATCCTCTTAAATTTCAGAGTCCCAGGGTCATGGAGAAAATGCTGAAAGCAGCCATAAAGAAACCATTCAAATACCATAAGGCTCACATAAAATTTACTGCTATTATGTTAGAGTGTAGAGTGTGTTTAGGGAAGACTAGCACTTCTGGTGTGAGGGCTGCTGAGCCTTTTCCAGGGCTGCTTTCCATCTCTGGAATTGGTTCCAAGAAGCCACAGCATGCACAGTAGTCAAATCTCAGTAAGCTGTTTCAGTATATGGGCTAAGTCAGATCAAAGGTCATCAAGGGGTTTTAAACCCTTCATTGAATTAGGGGGGTATCTAACCCCAAGCATGTAAGGTGAAATTGGAGAATAAGAACAATCTGTTCTATCAGTCATGAATTAGAGCATGGTTAGACATCAAAGATGCCCAGATCATCCACTGCATCCTGATCTATCACCAGTCATCTTGACTTTTGCCACTGGATTTTGATGACAGGTTGATGACTTCACACTTAAATCCAATTTATGTCTCAAATAAAAAAAAAATCCGTCACATCACCTTACCATTTTTACATATCAGAAAGTCCTATGGTAACAGGCAAGTGACAAAGCAACAGATGGAGATATACTGGGAACTGTACAACCCTGCACACAACTGGTCCAGGGGATAAGGCTGTCTTTTTTACTGGAAGCAGCTGTGAGATTCAGCAGCTCCCTGGGTATCTAAACAACCTTTTTGAAAGAACCACTCACTGATCATCTTCTGGAATGAGAGAGGGGCTAGAAAAGGTACCCTAAAAATTGTGTGCTTTACCAAACCTTGGCTTGCTTACTGTGGGAGGTGGGGAATCCCACCCTGAAGGTGAAGCACAAAACAAAGTACAAAAACTTCTGCAAAGTTGATTCCACTCATGATTAGTATATGGAATGTCCACCCACATAAATGGACAATATAAAATACAGTGGACCTGAAGAGGAACAGCTCTTGTTGGAGAACTTAGCAGAAAACATATCCATAGTAGTTGTTCTCAGTGAAGCAAGCTGGCAAATGAAGACTACTAGCCTGACAAAGTCAGTACTAGACACGTTTATGCTTTTTTCTGCAGTGACTAAAAGTAAAGGGAAGTGCTATGAGTTGGTATAAGTTTTGAAATCAAAACTAATCTAGTCAACATGCTTGTATGCATACCAAAAGGAACATATGACAGGTTCATGATAATGTCACTGGCACTTGTTGTAAAGTGCCATGCCACCATCATCAGTGCATCTCCTCCTACCATGATGAACCTTGATGAGGTCAAAGAAAAATTTTATGTGGACTTGGAGACCCCCATCATCATATGTGCTGAAAAAGGAAAGGCTTATATTTATAATTCTGGGTGACTTTAATGTTAAGAGAAGGCAAAGACTACCAGACATGGCAGGGAGACCTTGGAGGAATGGAATCAGATCAGCATTTACTATTGAAAACTTGTGTATCTCATCACCCACACCATCTTCCATTTACCTAAATACAATTAATGGATGCACTCTTGCTGCAAACAAAGGCATTTAATAGACTATGTCATTGTAAGGAGAAGAGAGAGATGGAATATGACAGACAGTGACTATGAGAGTGAAGGTGGCAATGTGTGGCATAGAGTGCTGGACTGATCCTGTACTTATCCTCTCCAAGCTAAATATTCACATTTAACAAGTGATAGCCTCAAGGCAAAACAATTACCAGAAGACATAATGCCAACTGATTAGAGAGTTTCTCTAAATGCAAATAGTTCATTGCTAACTTAAGAGAGAACACTTAGCTGGCAACAGTGGAGCAGAAAAGTAGAGGGCAGCTTTCAGAGATTTTGTATACCGGACTATAGTTACTCATTTGGGTCCAAACACTTGCAAACATTAAGCAAGATAGTTCATCTGTCTTTAAGAATGCAATATTCAACTCCATCAAAAGTAAGTGCAACTGAAGATTAGAGAGATCCAGGATTCTTGATGTAGTAAGAAGGCAGAAATTCAGTTTTATCATCATCACAATCTAAATTGCTTTTACAATGCCATGAAGGCTATTTATGGTCCTTTGGTGCAACTCAACTACTCTGTATTGACGGAGTCATATTGATTAGTGATAAGAAATGATCCTGGAGAAATGGGCTGAACATTTTCCAGAGCATTTCAACTGTCATAAATCAATGCTAGGGCCACTGACTGTATTTCAGTTTTTATTTTATATTAGGCTTTTATGAGGCAATGGGGTTTAGTGAGTTGCCCAAGGTCACACAGCAAGTAAACATCAAGTATCTGAGATCTGATTTGAACTCAGGTCCTCCTAACTTCAGTGCTTTTATCTATTGCACCAATTAGCTGCCCCTGCCTCTTTTTTTAAAGCTCTCTCTAGCCCACCTTCGAATTGAAGAAGTAAATGCCATTAGGCTTCTCTCATGTGGACAGTGCTTTTTGTGGATTCTATTCCAGGAGAGATTTATAAGGCAGGGATACTGGTTCATATAAAAGCTGAATGAAATTTTCTGGGTTATATGGAAGGAGGAGTTTATCTCCCCAGAATTCAAGGATGCCTCAATTTTCATTTCTATAAAGGAAAAAGAAATATATTGTCCTATGACAATCACTGGGGGGGGGGGGGTAGGGATGGTGGTGGAAGGAGCATGTCTCTCCACCATTGCTGGTGCAACTGCTGAAGCTGAGATGCATCGAAGTATGGATTGGTTCTCTGCTGCTTCTGCTAATTTTGGCTCAACAATTAACAGTAAGAAAATAAGAGGTTCTCCACTAGCCAACATCCATTCATGGAACCATCAGTTACAGAAAATGGAGAAATTCTGATTACTTGTGGGTAAGTCCATTTACCTTGGCAGTATACTTTCCAGGGATGTCCACATAGATGATGAGGTTGATTCATGCATTGCCAGAGCTAGCTCAATGTTTGGGAGGCTCTGAAGGAAAGTGTGGAAGAGAAGAGTTATTAGACTGCCTACCAACCTGAAGGTCTACAGTGCCACTGTGCTGACTTCATTGTTGTATGCCTATGATACCTGGATAATCTACCAGCACCATGTCAGGAAACTCAAACGCTTCCATTTGAATTCTCTTAGAAGGATTCTGAACATCTCCTGGCAGGATAAGATATCAGACACTGAGGTTCTTTCTTAAGTTCCACTGCCAAGCACTCAAACTATACTGCAGAGAGTATAATTCCAATGAACTGGTCATGTTGTTCCAATGCCAAATATACATTAACCTAAAAGACTACTTTATGGAGAACTCACATAAAGAAGGTGCTTACAGGTCAGAAAGAATGATACAAAAACACTCTTACTATTTCTCTGAATTTTAGGATTGTATGACACAGAAGACACAAGCAAAAGACCATCCAGCATGGTGTGCCAGTATCAAAGAAGGCATTATGCTTTATGAGTGAAGCAGAATCGCAATAGCTCAAAAAAATCATGAGATGCATAAATTTATAGACATCTCCATTTAAATGTTTGTATGGATTATTTGTGTCCGACCTATGGGAGTCTTCTGAGCTCAAACTGGGCTAATCAGCCATAGTTAGATACACTGTACCTTGTCTCTAACACAGCAATGTCATGTTAGTCCTCTTCAAGAAGGAAGGACAACCACCAATCATGTTAAAGGAACAGAATACTTGGAATATGATAATCCAGAAGGCAAAGCAGAAAATATTACAACCCAGAGTAGCCTGCCCAAAAAATTGAGTATAATCTTTCAAGGGAAAAAAAGATATTTAATGAAACAGAGGACTTTCAAGCATTCTTAATTAAAAGACCAGAGCAGAACAGAAAACCTGAGTCTAAAAACAAGACTCAGAAGAAACATAAAAAGGAAAACATGAAAGAGAAATAAATCATAAGGGACTGTTACATTCCTATGAGAAGATAATACCAATAAGTCTTAAGAACTTTATCATTATTAGGACAGTTATTAGGGCAGTTAGAAAGACCATAAGGCACAGTACTGAGTCGACTATACTGGGATTTTGAGAAAGAAGAATGCACTGGAAAAAGGTGGAAGGGAGAGAAAGAATAGGGAAAATTTGCACAAAAAGTTTTTCAGTAGAGAAGAAAATGATGGGGAGGTTGGGAGATGGAGGGCAATGCTCAAACCTTATTTTCATATGAATTGGCTCAAAATGGGAAGAATATCTATAAATACTCAAATGGTTACAGAAATCTATCTTACTCAACAGGTAAGCAGGAAGTGAAGGGGATAAGATGACGGGATGAGGGGGGTAATAAAAAGGAAGGCATGGGACAGATTACAGAAGGTAGTGGACAGAACCAATAAATATTTTTTTGATCAAACCATTAAACTTATTACAGTATTGCTACCCTTCTTTCTCACACATAGTATTTCCATAAAAAAATTTCAAGAAAGCTATGCATTTGCAAGCAAGTGAATTAAAAAAAAAACAATATAATTAAATATAGCACAATGTCCCTCTAAGAAAATCCAAAATATTTTTCTTCAATGGACTCAACTACCATATTTATCCAAACAGAAGACTAAGTATCAATTTTCTTGGGCAAGATACAAAATGAATTACAGAAATCATACACATATATATGTCAGTCCAATCATGACTCCATTTGGGGTGTTCTTGGCAAAAATACTGAAACTAATTCATTTTACAAACGAGGGAACTGAGGCAAACAGGGTTAAGTGATTTGCCCAATGTCTCAAAGTAAGTATCTGAGGCCATTTTAAATCAGGTATTTCTGACTCCAGTTTAAGCACTATTCACTGTGCCACCCAGCTGTCCTAGCTGTGTATATATGCATACAACATGTTATTTGTATTCAGCAAATATTTAATAATTAATAATATGTACAAAGTTCTATGCTAAATAAGAAGGGAAATACAAGGAAGAAACAGAATCTGAGCTCTCAGAGTTTCCTCTCTATAAGCAGAAAGAGATTCAGGCAATTATCTGTTATACTGTGATAAGTACATAAGAGAAATACAAAGCACCAGGAAAATTCAAGAGAAAAATAAATTCTGCTTCCTTCATCCCTTACTTAAATAAGATCACAGCCTGTACATAGATAAAAACCAATATACTGAGCCTGGAGACTAAGAACTCAGATTGGAAGGTTAGTAAGACCTTATGTCTTTACATGCCCTTACTAATTCTATTCTTGTAATTTGTCCTTTTAAAGTCAATACTATTACTCCAAAACACAGATTTACCAATTTATTTCTACTTTGTAACCCTTGCTTTATATTTGGGGAATATTTCCCACAGCATATACGCTGAGCCCATTACCATCAGTCACAAATATTTATTCTTTTCCAGATTACATTTTCATAGTTGTTATACCTCCAAGTAAATTTCTGAGAGTATTTAGCTTTAGGTATTAATTTATATTCTATTAATGCAATGATATACAAAAAAGGGTATGAGTGAAGAACAGATTTTTATTTTTTAAGAGTCAATATTCTGATGAAAATATTTGCTAGCCCAAAATTTATAAGTCAAAATATAAATGAAACTTAAAATTTTTTTTGTATGACAATATGAAAGAATTCATAAGGTGAAATACTTCACTCTAGTTTTTAAAAGGATACCTTGGCAAAGGTGTGAATTCACTGATAATTCCTTCAGCTCCAAGTGTGATACCCTGAACAATAAACGTGCTTCCCATTCCTTTCCAAAGGGCTCTTGGACCCTAAAAAAAAATTATTCCTATTAAAATCTACATAATAGGGAAAAATTATTTATTATATTGTAATAGTTACTGATGCTTTCCCAGAGAAATCATAATGGAAGGTCTTGACTCAATTTCTTTCCATACTCTTAAGATTTATTAAATTATTAAATTAAGATTTATTAAAATGAGCATCTACTATGTGCCTGGAACTTAAGTGTTAAGTGTTGAGGAAACAAAGATACAATTAATTCAGTCCTAAGGAGCTTATGTTACATTCTTACACATAAATAGTTTAGTTTTAGAGTCACAGACACTGTAAATTAAATATGAATACATATATTTCTAATTTTCCTATTTTTTTTAAAAAATTCTATTCTCCAGTGTGCTAATAATTCTAATAACTAGATGACGCACTGTCCACCTAAGCAAACAAGAACAATTTTTTTAAACTAAGGTAAATGAGTATTATATATATTATATATGTATTATACTATATATACAATATTATATATATACTACTTGAAATTTTTTAAAATGTATCAATCAAATATGTAGATTGACATACTCACCTGGGTTTTGTTGAAACTGTACATGATATTGATGACTGTAAATGGAGTAAGATGATAATGTCGAGCATGATAATTAACCTGTTAGGAAGATTTTTAAAGCTTTGTTATCAGTATAGTACAAACTTCATTTTCCCTTAAATACATGTAGATAAACCAATTAAATATGTTATTCATCTATTTCTATTTTAGCAAATAAAGAAATAGACTTGGAAAACAATTATTTCATTTTTTAAAAACTAAGAAGTAATTAAAATTCATTCAAACTTTTTACTATAGTAGAATATGCTTGTTACATAAAGTTATATGAAGTGACTCCTAATCAACCTAAGTTCCTAAAATAATGATGTTCTAAGTTCAAGTCATTCTCGGAGAATCTATAAATGAGTACTTTATAACAGGAAAGAGCCAATAATGTAACAATAATGTAAAAGAACTTAAAAATTCACCATTGATCAATAAAATGCCAATTCTTTTTCTATTCCAGGATCACAACCTTTGTATATTTTACCTTACTTTTAAAAAGATTCTATCTAAAACTTTTTTTCATAAGGCTACAGAGATAATGCTCCTCATATTCCTGTGTGGGGTGACTACATGAACTGAAGATAATGGATAATCAAAAAAGTCCAGGAGCCATTTATCAGATACTTGCAAAAAAGGCCAACTATATCTGTGGTTCCTCTTGAGGAAGGTATCTTTAATACAGAGGACATTATGGAATCAAGGAATTAAATAAATCATCATCATCATCATTATCACTCTCTCTCTAAAAATCAGAAGATTAGAGGGAGATAGTAAGAAAAGGACTAATTCAGCAACAGGAATTTATACTATGACTTCACAAAAACAAATCATTGAAGATGAAACAAATTTTCCATATTTAATGTTAGAATATTTTTTTAAATTTCCCTTAAATTCACAAAATTTGAAATTAAGAACTACATTTTGAAAAACACTATCTTTATGATAAAACATTTCATTGGAAAAAGTAAAAAATCAAAAGTCAGCCTTAATTCCTATTTTGAAGTATTGAAGAAGCCCACCTGTAATCTATAAGGTCAATTCACTCTATCTCTAAAGATCCATTTGTTCAAATATTCTATGTGTGTTGGGAGCCAGGGTCTCTAAGCTGTTTGACACAGTCGCGGCAAGAAGACTCAGGGCAGTCACACTGCCTGATGGAACATTTCCTTCTTCAATATATATAGGGATTCCATGTACACCCATATTTATAGGTCTATTATTGATTGCAAAACTTACTCATCCTAATAGTGGAATGACTATAAAGGAAGGATTTCAGAGAAATTCCTTGAATAAAACAGATTGTGAACTCTGTCCAAATTTAACAGGACTGCCTCTCCCTGAGACATACAAAAGGCTTCAGCATTATGAAATCTTTGGAAGACACAGCACTGGGAGTTCCAGGGAGATGCCAGAATATATACAGGGAAACCAGATACAAGATGGGTCAGATAGAATTCCAGGGAAATTAACAGTTTTGCTCCCCTTATCATATACAGGAATATATGATAAAGATGATGAGAGAACAGTTAGTATAGGTAACCAATATGTGAACTCTTAACAGCCTTAGTTTATTGGCAAAGAATAAAAAGTCATAGAAACCATAGTGTCTACCAACAAGGGCTGAAAGGAAAATTAGTTATTGAAGGAGTCAACGGATAGGTGGACAAACATAACTACCCTCACTATAGGTTGTCAAGGGAGCATATTGAAAACATTACATATGCGGTACAAAAACATAGAAGCATTCCATTAAACAAATTATATCAAAGATTATTCTAAGGAAAGTTCTGTTTAATCAATAACTTTACTATGCAGCAACAAACTAGGCAACAGGCAGGTTGAGGTCATCACGGTCTGAGGAGGGACAAGAAAATTAATTACATGATTGATAATCACACTTGTAACCACTACATGATCAAACTTGTAACCACATGAACTATGTGATTAATGATGAAAATTGTATACTTTTGTAACCAAGGAAATGATTTTAGTTTGCTTGTTTCATATGATTCTAAGACTATAAAAATAAATCTAAGCAGCTGACAGTCAGTCAACCTGCTCTTGCCTTTACCCACTTGTTGACTCAACTCATTTCGCCGACTCTATCCCTCCTGTCAAGTTCCAAGGACCCCGTGGAGGCTGGAGCCCCACATATGTGTTTATGGTTCTTTTTGTTGTTCTGATGAGGAAATAGGGTTATGTAATTTGCCCAAGTTCACCAATTAGTATTAAGTGTCTCAGACTGAATTTGAACTCAGGTCCTCTTGCCTCCAGGGCCAGTGCTCTATCCACTGAGCCACCTAGCTGTCCCCATGTGTTTATGATTTTAAGATGAAAACACTAGTGAAAAAATGTTATAGCAATATTGACAACTTAATATTTTAGGTCCTATCAATATGATATTTCACAAAATAATATATATACTAAATAATAATAAGTATACTAAAACAATGACTTATGGTACCTTCACTGATATACAGCACACAGAAAAAGGACTCTGGAGTGAGAATCAAAGAAAATGAGTTCTGATCCTGACTTTGCCATTTAACAACCATGTGACTGAAGGAAAGTTATTTAAACTCTCTGCCCTGTTTCCAATTCTTCAAAATGAAGAGATTGAACCAGAATGCTAAAGTCCCCTGTAGCTCTCTAATTCTAAGATACCAAATTCTAGTACAAATTTTAGGAAAAAAAACCACATGAAATAAGACAGTAAATATTTGTAGCCTGCTTTATCAAAGTTGATCACAAATCTTGGACATTTCACCTTCATTATCACCTATACTAAGTCAGCATTTAATTAAAATTTTCAAAAAGTAACTGAAATTATGCAATTACCTGACATTGGCGACGGAGAACAATGCAAGGATGAGCCAAAACATTTTCTGTAAACAGACTATAAAAACAGTTTTGAACATGTGTGTAAATACCCCAAAAATCTATCTTTTGTGAGAAGTACAGGCTTATAATATACAAATCAAAAATTGTTATTATCAAAAAGAACTAGACTGAACATAAAAATATACTTCAAAAGCAATGTACTACAAAAATCACAATTGAACTGCAGCTATGTAACTGAAACAATATGTACTACTCCTTTATGAAGAACAAAATGGTGGATATATGCTAAGCCTTAAACAATCACTTTTATTTCTCTAAGTCTTTATATACTGTGGAATCAGGTTTTTTTATACCCCAGAAGTCTTCCTCTGATTCCTCATCATGACAAAGAGGTGAAACTAGGTTCTCTGTTGTTCGAGAAATAACATAGTTAAGTTTGGCCACAGAGTGGCCATGTTTTGATATGTTTTGAGATCAAAGAAATTCTTAAGCTGCAGAGTATTATCACAACAGAGAAAGAAATTCCCAAATCAAAAAAAAACTTATAGACGTCCCAGAAATAGTGAGACATTATAAAATCATAAAACAATAACAAGCAAAAATTAATCTGGTAATTTTGTCATTTACTGAAATAATGGAAATATAAACAAATGTCTTTGTGTATAGCCAAGCTGATATCCAATTAAAAACTATGAATAAAAATACAAGTATGTCATAGTTAAAAATCTCCTAAACAATAAAATCATAGTCTATTAAATATACTCTATAAATGTTTATACTCTACTCACTATAGTATAAATTATTACAAATCTCAAATTAATCTTAAATAAATTATCATTATTATTTTATTCTAATGCTTATTCTTTCCACTGTCTGGGGGGGCAAAACTAAAAAATTATTTATTTGTTTGTTTATTTATTTATTCATTCATTCATTCATTTATTTATTTGCAAGGCAATGGGGTTAAGTGATTTGGCCAAGGCCACACAGCTAGGTAATTATTAAGTGTCAAACCATATTTGAACTCAGGTATTCCTGACTCCAGGGCCGGTGTCCTATCCAACGCGCCACATCTGATGCGCCACCTAGCTGCCACCAAAATTACTTTTTAAGAAATGAATCGATCCAGGAATTCTTACCATAGGATAAATCGCAAGTTTTATGAACTTGGATAAAGGAAAAAAATTATTTTAATATAGTTTCCTATGTAATTCCATATATTTTACGTTTATGCATTTAAAAACATTTATTTTGAGAAGAGGTTCATAGTTTTCATCAGACTTATAAGGGAGTTCATGACCCAAAAAGGTAAGACTCTTTGATCTAATCTGTATTCCTCTAATCACAAACTCAGAATTTCACCTATTCAATCAATTTCTTCAGCTTAAACATTATTCATTTTCTAATTAACTTAAAGCATATATTATATAAAAATAGTACCTTGCGAGTCCAATACCGAATCCAGCAAATCTATTCAATTGTTCTGAAGAACAAGAAATAAGATTATACATCACTTATGGTTGGGTAAACTGTAGCAACTTAAGAGTAATTTCTATTTTTTAAAATATTCAAGTAAATGACAAATTTGTACTGTCAAGACCCTGAAGTATTCCCAGACTCCTGGTAATTCCTGAATACATTTTCTTCTGTACACAATATAAAGCTAGATACACAACAGTTGATACCATTAAAATGTTAAAATTATTAATCCTGGGGTGGGGGGAATCACATAAAAGTCTCTTCTTTATAAGATTTTTTTCCCCCAGAAACCCAAAAATCCATTTGACTTGAGTTTTCAATTCACTCACTGATAGGCTTAGGTGTCCATTGGTGCCTTTTGAAAAATAAAACTCAATGGAAAAATATCCAGTTAGAAGTAGTCATGCATAGATGTTTGAAGGAACTTTTCTTTACATCTATATCTATCAGAAAAGAATATTTTTCGACCAGGATCACAAGGATTTCAGGGGACATTTTAATAAAACAGTCAAAAAGGGAGAATTCTCCTTGAACAAGCTTTTACTCTTATCTCCTTACTACTTCTTCCCTTTAAAAGAGTCAAGAGTATATATAAGGGAGTGGGAAATTATTTGGAAAGCAGAGTGTTTAAAAATGCTACGTTCATTCACACATTCACACCAGTCTCAAAAAGTATAAAAGAACAGATGCAAAGTTTCTTTCTTCCTCTTATTTTATTTTGTAAGAAATATCTTCTCCAATCTTTCCAGAAAAAGTAGTATCCAGGAAAGATTGTAGTGCCAATAAGGGAATGGAGAAATATCCAATAAAGCTTAAGAAACAAAAAAGATCAAAAACTGCTACTTTATTCTCTCTTTTGCAAGAAATCTCATGCTCAGATTCTCTAAGATCTAAGCTACATTGCATATTGAGTTATCTTATTCATCTTTGTAAGCCCAATAATGCGTAACAGTACCTATATCGGGGACTGAATAAAATATTGCCTAAACTGAACTGAATTGCTTGCTTAATAAATTATACCATTACCTACTGGCTCATATCCTTGCCACAATAACTTCATATGCTATTTCCAAGATAAGACACTGACTTTTTTAAGATAAGCTTTTACCTTCATCCTAATAATATAAATGAAAAAGACTTGCTTCTTTAAAAAAAAATGAGAATAGTTATAATTAAATTCATAGAGAAACAAAAAAAAAGACCATCAAGGGATTTAATGAAAAGAAAATGCAAAAGAAGGAGGCTTAGACTTACCAGATCTAAAATTAGACTATGTTCAAAAGAGACAGCAGGAAATGATTTTAGTATTCTGCTGTTTGATAAACCCAAAGAGTCCAGCTTCTGGGACAAGAACTCACTCATAAAAACTGCTGGGAAAACCGGAAGATACTATGGTAGAAACTTGGATTACACCAACATCTCATAGCCTATTCCAAGATAAGATCAAAATGGGTATAGGATTTAGACATAAAAGGCAATATTATAAACAAGCTAGGAGAACAAGGAATAGTTTACCTGTCAGATCTATGGAAAGAGGAGCAGTTTATGACCAAGGAAGAGATAGAGAACTCATAAAAAAAAAAAAAACAATTGAATAATTGATTATATTAAATTAAAAGGCTTTTGCACAAATAAAACCACTCTAACCAAGATCAAAAGAAATATAAATTGGCAAACAATTTTTACAACTAGTGTTTCTGACAAAGGACTCATTTCTAAAATATAAAGAGAAATGAGTCAAATTTATGAAAAAAAAAACCATTCCCCAATTGACAAATGGTCAACGAATAGGCAAAGGCAATTTGAAGATGAGGAAATCAAAGTCATATGAAAAATTGCTCTAAATCATTACTGTTTAATGTAAATTAAAGCATCTCTGAGGTACCACTTCATACTTTTCAGATTAGCTAATATAACCAAAAAGGATTAAAGATCAATATTGGAAGGGATGTGGGAAATCTGGGACATTAATGTATTGTGAGTGGAGCTATGCCAAAGGGCAATAAAAATGTGCATACCCTTTAAATCCAGTAATACCACTACAACCTGAAGAGATCATGAAAAAGGGTAAAAACATCACTTGTATGAAAATATTCAAAGCAGCTCTGTGGTAGCAAAGAATTAGAAATCAAGTGAATGTCCATCAATTGGGGATTGGCTGACCAAATTGTGGTATGTATATGTTATGGAACACTATTGTTCCATTAGAAACCAGAAGGATGGGATTTCAGAGAAGCCTGGAAGGATTTGCATGAGATGATGCTGAGCGAAATGAGCAGAACCAGAACATTGCATACCCTAAGAGCAATATGAGGGTGATGATCAAACTTAATGGACTTGTTCACTCCATCAGTGCAATAATCAGGGACAATTTTAGGTTATCTGTGATAGAGAATACCATCTGTATCCAGAGAAAGAACTGTGGAGTTTAAACAAAGACCAAAGATTATCCTCAATTTTTAAAAAATGCTGTCTTATGTACCACATAATTTTGCTATCTCTAATATTTTCTTTCTTCCTCAAGGAAGATGCTTTTTCTTTCACTACATTCAATTTTGATCAATACATGTCATGGAAAATGCAAAGATTATCAGATTGCCTTCTTTTGGGGGGAGGGGGGAGAGGAAAGGGGAAAAATTGTAAAATTCAAAATCTTATAAAAAATGATGGTAGAAACCACCATTGTATATAATTGGAAAAGAAATAAAAATATTTATGTAATAAAAAAATGAGACTGACTAGGATAGGATTATAAATTTAGATATGGAAGGAATTTTGGTTCATCTAGTTCAGCAACTTCATTTTAAACCTAAGGATTCTGAGATCCAAAGAGGTTAAGTAATTGTCCAAATTTACATATATCACACAAACTAAAATTGGAAAAACAAATCCTTTTAATTTCCAATCTAGGGCTTTTTCAACTGTACCACAAATATTTTCTAGATATTGATAGCTCAGGAATATTAGCCAACTCAATAAATCTTTGTGTATTTGTGTTGTGTTTATGAGTAGTACAATAAAACTTCAGATCACAAAAGGAAAAATCTTTACCTTTACCTTTCCTTCTGTAACACATGGACAAACAGATATGACCTTCCCTGAAGAGAAATCCACTAACTCTAGAGAAAGCTCATTCTACTTTCGAACACTTTCATTGTTAAAAATTGTTCCTTTTGGTTGGAAACTATATTCCTGGAAGACCAACTAGCATTAGAGGGACATTACTGGATTTGTAGGACTACTGCCTACACCCAGTTGTCCAAAGATTTGGTTAGGGAACTGTTATCTAGACTTAAGGGCCTACTACCTGGGCACAGGATGGGAGTTGGGGCTATAGAACCCTAGTTTACATCCTGAACAGACTAATAAGACTCCAAGCTGTAGTGGAAAAATTACCAATCACCCAGCTAAGGCCTTGGATTTACTGACTGATCAAGCCTTGCTAACAAAAGAGGCCATTATTCAACATAGATTGGTATTAGACTACCTTTTGGCTGAAGAAGGAGAAGTCTGTGGTAAACTGAACTTATCAAATTGTTGTCTAAAGATAGATGACAATGGGAAGGTGGTAAAGGAGATAACCAGGGATATCGGAAAGTTGGCACATGTGCCAGTCCAAACCTGGACAAGACCCTTTAGTACCTCTTTGGATGAATGGGTTTACTGCCTCATGGTATAAACAGTTACTGGGTATCTTACTACTGGCCCTGAGTGGAATAATCCTATTAAATGTGTGTCTCCCGTGTATGATCCAGTTAATAACTCAAATAGTACAAAATCAGCAAATTAGGACTGGTGTATGGCTCTAATAATGAAGAGGTAAAAATATTGAAAGAAAAAGTCAGTAGTGCTACTGAAGATGAGAATTATGAATTAATTTGAGGAAAACATTGCTGGTAAAGTGTGAAGACCAAGTTGTTACTACAAAGAAAAGGGGAAAGTTGTGAGGAATGAAGGGCATTGTTGATCTTCACAGGGTGTGTGTGTGGGGGGCTTTGAAATCTGTTACAAAAGGGGAATGGCCCCAGTCAATCACAAAAGTTCTCCTAATCCCATTCCAAAAATGAGAAACTACATTAGAAGAAACTAGTCCATAACTAGTCAAGAGTAACCTATTCTTGACCTTCTCCTTTTCACATGCTCAAAGAGATCTATCTGTTCTTGCTCATTAGGATAATGAACAGGGTGGGGAAATAAATAGGAACCAGTGTATCAATTAGATTTGTGACCCCTGCCTATGGTTGGCATGAAGGGGCAGGAATAAAGTCTTTCAAAGTGCATAAAAGAGCTTGTATGTTGGGATTTCCCTGCCCCTCTCTACCACCATGAGAGAGATGTGCCATTTTGTTAAGATAGCTTAATAAAAACCATTTTGATCACTCGGGGGGAAAAAATTGTTCCTTTATATTTATAACTCATTCCTCAAAATTGCCACCTTTTAGGACCAATCAAATCCCCTTTCACACAATAACCTTCCCAGGAATTGAAGGCAGACATAAATATCCTGTTCATTCAAGAGATCCTACTATAGACAGTTCTCTAACTACACTGGTTAGTTTCTACATATATACCAGTTTGCCTATGCAGTTTTGAAAACGTGATATCCAGAATAGAGCACAGTTCTCTAGATATAGCATAGGTAGGGCAAAAATGGGTCTACTGTATCTGAGACACTGTCTTTCAATGCACCTTAATTTTTTCAGCAGTCATTCATATTACTGACATTTTTAACCCATGAAAACTCCCTAATTTTTCTCACTGGACTCTATAACTACAATTATGACTATAATTAGAACAAGTCATTCAAACAAATTATTTTCATATTATAAAGTTTTGGAGTCACAACTCCAAATTTGAAACAGCCTTGGTGTAGGGATATTAGTTATGTACCTTTACCATTATCATCAAGGCAAGCGAGTTTTTTTAAATTGGCTGAAGTTTTAAAATTAACTTTAAAAAAAACATCAAAATGGAAAAAAACCTAAAAAAAAATTAAAAGGGGCAGCTAGGTGGCGCCTGGAGTCAGACCTGGTCCTGGAGTCAGGAAGGCCTGAGTTCAAATCCAGCCCTCAGGCACTTAATAATTACCTAGCTATGTGGGCAAGCCATTTAACCATATAGCTATATAGATACAGATATGTATGTATACATATATAAAATATAAAACTACATCGATATATAATAAAAATATATAGTATATTAAAATATGTAAAATATATAAATAAGTATTCAAGTCTAATGATCAGTTTCATGTTCACATGGGGATGGAAATTCTTTAAGATCTGTAGAGTTCTGGATGAAGATTTTTAAAAACTTCTGAAGAAGCAGAGAATTTTATCTAATGGTGACTCCAAAATAAAACAGACCAGACTTCCATACAAACACTACAAATTGTTAAATAAAACTGCTAAATAAAAATGGATAATCACAGAGGCATCGAATGTCCCTGGTATTACTGAAACTTAAAAGTGAAAATAATTAAGTACAATGGTACAAAAAAGCTTGGAAAGAGATTATCAGTGACCTTTTAAAAATGAATCTCGGTGAATTCGCTAGGTCCTGCGGTGGGGGATACAAGAGTAAATAACATTTTGGTCCTCTTGACGCCCTACTCAAAGCAATTTTCATTTTTTTTAAGTGTTAGCCACCTGACTTCCCGGGCTTCCACGTTCCTCAGCTTCAGAGACTTGGATGGGGAAAGAAGAAAATAAAGGAGAAGGGTAATTACAAAGTATGAAGGGCTCTGGGTGGAGTCTGGGGGGGAGGGGAGCGCCGGGGAGGCGATGCCGAGGGAAGGAGCGGCGGCCGCTGTCCGTCCACCCTCCCGCGTCCAGTCACCCCCGGGGGGGCCCGGTAGTGACCCCCCCGACCTCACCGTTGCTAGCCCCGGGCCCGCCGCTGCCACTGCCGGGGTAGGGCTCCTCGCCGGGCCCCCCGAGCGGGGAGGGGGCGGCTCCCGGCCCGTAGTACGGGGTCTTGTCGCCCCAGTGCAGGTTGCGGCTGCCGGGAATGTCGGGCGGCGTGGTCACCCAGTGGCTGGGCTCGGAGGAGGAGCTGAAGGACTTGGCGGCGAAGCTGGTCCCCCCGGGGTCCTCCCGGCTGCCGCCCCCACCCCTGTAGCCCAGGCCATCGAAGCCGTCCGGACGTCGCGGATGCATCGAACCGGACCGAAGAACGACGGAGCCGCCGGAGGAGGCCCTCCCGCTGCGCCCGCCCGCCGCCGCTTTCTCCTCTGCGTCCGCCGGGTCTGACAACCGGAAGTCCCCCGGTGCCCCGGAAGAAGAAGCCCCGGAACATCCACCCCCCTCCCCCGTCTTCCGCTAGGTTGCTGGGGGACGCGGGCGCCTCGTGGCTGTATCCAAAATGGAGTCCCGGAGCCGAGGGGCTGCGAAAGGTGAAAAAGAAGAGGCGTGGCGGGCCCGTGCGAGGGGGGAACCCTGCTTTAGGGTGTATCCCAGAAGGAAGGCGGCGGCGGGCGGGGGCGCGCACCCACCGCGTGGGCCGCGAGCGCCTGCAGGCTGGGCCAGCCGCGGCCTGGGGCACCCTGGCAGCCCCGAGCTTTGGCTCCAACAGCAGGCGGCCGTCCATGTCCAGGCCTGCCCCGCCTGACAGGCTGGGTTTTGAGGTGATTTGTTTCACTTTTCAGATACCTCTGTGCTTGCTGCTACACATCCTTCCGCGAAGTCAAGATCCACCGGAGAAAGGCAAAGACGCTGGGCCCACTCAAGTTATGGTTAGAAACACCCCCCCCCCAATCTTTGGTATTCTGAACCCGGGGAGGGGGGGAGCAATTTAGGACCTTATTTCCGCCTTGCACCCGAAATTCACATTATACTTAATCCAGACTGTTTAAACATAAATATGAGCCATTATTGGAATACCAAGATTGCAATTTCGTTTGAGTGCTTTATACTACCTGTTTTCATTAGCTTCTACAACTCCTGGAACAAAGTCGTCCTTTCTGAACCTCAACTTGCCTTACATCTATTCTTGACTCTCTTCCCTTTGCACCACCCCCCTTCAAGATTCCGACTGTTTTCATAATAGAACATTGAATACTTCTTCATTCTTACCTATATAACTGTTAATGGTCTTGATTTGAAATGGTAGGCAACTAGTAAATAAAAATGTATAAAACATATGTGTGCCAAGCGCCATAATGAACATTGTATGTATAAAAATAGACAAAAGACAATCACTTCCCCGAAGGAGCTCACAATTTAATAGGAAAGACAAAAAGCAAACAAATGTATGTACAAACTATAAAGGATGAATTGATGTTTATCTTTTGTTCTAGAAGAAGACCATGACATCAAGGGAGGTGAAGCCATGACATGCAAGTGAATTGGACTTTAAGTGATGGGGTGCTGTGCAAAGTCACCAGCATTACTTTCTTCTAGATCCATCTAGTCTGGTGGTCAGATATGGATCAGGACAGCAGGAGTTGGCCCTGGGTGCAGTGGGAGACCCTGGCCTTTTTAGGTCTTTCCTAGGCTACAGTTTGACTGAAATGATAGTGCCCATCCAGTAGTTAAAGTTAGGTAAGAGAGAGATGAGGAAAAGAGGCCAAGAATGACCAAAAAAAAAAATTAAGCTAGAAAGATAAGACCCTCAAGGTTTCTCAATGATTGAGGTAGGTAAGAAAGAAGAGAGACAAAAATCTGCCTCCATACAGGATAAATAGGAAATGAAAGAGAAAGGGCACTGGATTTAAGTCAGGTGACAAAGTGAACACAAAACTTAACTTGGAATCAGGGAAATGTCCTCTTCTTGAGTTCAAGTCTAGTCTCTAACACTATGTGACCCTAGGTAAATCACTTAACCCTATTTGCTGCCTGAATTTCTTATCTGTAAAATAAGCTGGAGAAGAAAATGGTACACTACTCTGATATCTTTGCCAGGAGATCCCAAACAAGGTCACAGAATCAGACACTACTGAATAGAGAAACTAGGAAATCTAATAGGTAGGAATAAGGAAGGAAAAATTGTAGGCATAGGGGACAGTCAATGCAAATTCCAAGAGAAATACATGGAGAGTGTTACTAGAACATCAAGGAGGCCAGTAATACAGGATTGAGTGGTATGTGATGGGGAATTAGGTTTGAGAAGCCTGGAAAGGGTAGGAAAGGGCTATGCTGTGATGGGCTTTGCTTGCCAAACAGTGGATTTTGATTCAATAAGGAACTTCTGGAGTTTATTGCTTTGAGAAAATTACTTTGACAACTGAATGGAGGATGGATTGGAGCTACCAGTAGGATATTGCAAAAGCCTCAGTATGAGATAAATGAGAGCTTGCACCAAGGTAGGGGCAATTTCACCCTTTTTTGACCTGGCAGAAATGACTAGATTAAAATGTATAATTTGTTCAGATGCAGATGGCAGGCTTCATTCAAAAAGAATTTCCTATTTTGAGTAATGCAGTGTTGGGTGCTGTGGGGGATGTAAAAGAAGACAAAGTGCTTTTGTCACAATCTAGTTTTAAAAGATCAATAGAGCAATATGACACCTTTTTCTTCCCTCTATTTCGGATGCTCATGCTGTTCCTCAAGCCTAAAATGGTCTCTCCCTCTAAATTCCAACTATCAAATAGCACAATTATATAAACCTTTAAGGTTTATAGAAAGTACTTTTCTCACAATTATTTTAAGTAGGAAGGAGAATAATACCTATCGGTCAAACATTAAATACTATGTATGTCACTGGGAAATTAAAAAGGAAAAAATGCTGACCGCACCTGCTCTCTAAGAATGTTATATAACATTCCACGAAAGATATACAACATGTAAATGTATTCTTTATATTGAAATTATTTTCTATTAATAGTCCGTCATTAGGCTTTCTAATTGCTCATTCAGGGATCAACCCTTGTAAATCAGTCAGTCTCCAAAAGGCATGACTGACAGAGGACACTGCCTTCACTAATACTTGGAGTATCTTATGCTCCTCAAGTTTGGGCAGGACCCCACCAGATAAGGAGACCTTACTTCTTTTTCAAGTGTAAACAATCTAATCTAGATGAATTCCAACCCCAAAGCAATAAGCCCATATCTTTGTACCCCTCCACTGGAGTTTAGGATAATCCAGTTCACGAAAAAGAAAACCATCCAGAGTGGTCCAGGTAGAAATGAATTCCTTTGTTCAGATTATTGGATACTGCTGAGTCTTATGATCAAGCCTAGTTCTCAACAGGAGTAGCTGAAGACTTTGGTGAATCAGGCATGATTTTCCCGTCAGGGGCATTCCCTTTTCTAAAAGTATATTAAGGTTTCCAATTTATGTCTTTGAATTTGGTTACCAAGAGAAACTACTGACCATCAATTTATCAATTTTTAACTAACTTATTTAATAAATTATTAATTACTCAAAAACTTTGTCTTCTGAATTTTTCATTCATTACAATAATTATATAAATACATTCAAGTTAGGGGAGGTCAGGCACTGAAATTGTGATCTAGAAAGTCTTTGTGTTTTAACATAGTCTGAAAGGAATGTGGAAAATTTTTTGATGTGGAGGTTAGAAGGGAATGCATTTCCAGGCATGATAGAAAGTACAAAGATATTGAGAAGGAATATGGAGTGTGGTGTTGTGAGTAGCAGAAAAATGGTTTCAGCTGAAGAATTGTAGAATGAGTTGAGAAAAGGAATGTATAAAGATACTGGGAAAATAGGTTACATCCAAATTGTGAACGACTTCAAAAGTCGAAGGAGTTTATATATGATCCCAGAAGGATTAGGGAACAACTGGAATTTATTGAATAAGGGAGTGACAAAGTCAGAGCTGTCTATGAGGATTATTTCCAGGACCTTTATTACCAGATCTCTGCAACAAGTTTCTCTGATGTAGGTAATATAAAGAACTGATCCAAATTTATAAAATATGCGAACCAATCCATAATAAATAGTCAAAGAATATAAATAGGTAATTTTGAAGGTTATCAATCATGAAAAATTCTATACATCACTAATAATTTGAAAAATACAAATTAAAGTATAAGGTTCTAGTTCACATCTATCAGACTGGGATAGAAAAGAGGAAAATGTTAAATGCTGGAGCAAAATGTTAGATTTTTCTGTGGGGAAATAATAGTCACTAGATCAAGCGTAATACAAGTAGTTTGACTATAGTACACAGTATGTGTAAGAGTATGAAATAATTCAAATGACATTAAATTTTAGTAAGGTGCATTTAAATTTCACAAATGTAGGAATAATATCTTTTAAAATACCCCTTAATGATTAATGTATAGCATAAATAATAATGAAAGGTTCCTGAAAAAATTTTAATTGGATGCTAATTCCTAAAGAATTGATGGATAAAAAGATAAATTATCTTAAAAAAAAGAACTAGACTGCCTTATTATGTGTTTATGTATTACAGACCCAGGGCAAGACACTGAAAATATAAATATTATAAAGTTGTAACTGTCATCAAAAGACTTACTACCATCCTTAAATAAAATTTTAATGGCAAAAAGTTCTTTAAAGCAATTATTAACACCTATGTAGTATTATTTTTTATATAAACTATTGACCTTATAAAATTGACCATAGCACATTTGGAAAATATCCTAACAAAAAAAACTTCATAATACTAGTAAAATAGACTAAGGCAGGTGTTGTAAGCTCAAAGACAAAGCCAGGATTCTAAGTTAAAAAGAATCAGATATTTGTGAGTCAATGTGCATTTAATAAAGGTGGTTTACTTTGTCCAAATACACCAAAGATATGCACAATGAGGATATAAATCAAAACACAACAGTTCTCTGCTTCTCTAGAAGGCCCATCTCCAATGGATCTGGTTAGTCATTATGGGAACCCACCAAGTCTGAGAAGCCTTGAGCTTATATGACTTGGGTTTTTTAATTGGCTATGTACTCCTTATATAAAATGAATTTATTATGTACCAGTACTACATCATAATAAAATTGGAAACATCCAATAGACATTAATATAGTATATGAATGAAGGGAAATTATAAAGAACTCTAAACCCAGATTAGATAAAATATTTCTGAAGAAGGTAAAGTCAGAGAACATTCAGTCATTGAAAACCTCCACTTAAATCCAACAACATACATGGTGTCTCAAATGATTTTCAGTGTGCATACCGAGTTTGAAATTTTGAAAAATCATTTTGAAAATGACACAAAGACATTAGTTGAATAAAATATTTCCACAGTAGGGGAATAATTCATGATCCACAAGAGATAGAGTCACAAAAGTTAAAATTAACTATTTATCATACAAAGTGTAAAACTTCTTCCACAAAGGAAACTAATGTAGCAAAAGATAGAAGCAGGTAAATGATAAGGGAAAAAAAAGCCTTTGCAGCAAGTCTCTCTGAGAAAAATCTTATCTGAGATATCTGAAATTGATCCAGATTTAGTAGAATCATTCCCCAGCTGATTACAAAACAGAAAGCAGCAAAAATAGGTAAGTTATATAGTCATTGCTTCAAATGATTCACAGTGAGTCAAAAAACTTTATCAGCATCCTTATCTTAATAGAATTTCCTCTTTAAAAAAATACTTCAGGGTGGCTAGGTGGCACAGTGGATAGAGCACTGGCCCTGGAGTCAGGAGTACCCGAGTTCAAATCCACTCTCAGACACTTAATAATTACCTAGCTGTGTGGCCTTGGGCAAGCCACTTAACCCCATTTCCCTTGCAAAAATCCTTAAAAAAAAATACATCACATGAAGATCAGAAAATGGGGGGAGGGAAATCTTTTATAGACAGTTTATTAGATAAAGGTCTCAAATACACAGAGAATTCTGTCAAATTTATTTTAAAATGAGTCATTCTCCAATTGATAAATGGTCAAAGGATATAAATAGACAGTTTTGGATGAAGAAATAAAAGCAATATAGCCATGTGAAAAAATGCTCTAAATCATTGATTTTAGAGAAATGCAAATTAAAACAACTTTAAAATATCTCTTCTGGTAGACTGACTAAAATAATAGAAGAGGAAAATGATAAATTTTGGAGGGCATTGTGACAAATTGGGAAACTTAAGACACTATTGGTAGAACTGTGAACTGATACAACCATTTTGGAGAGCAATTTGGAATTATGCCTAAATCTGTATACTTTTTATCTTAGCAATACCACTAAATGTGATCAGGTAAAAAGAAAAATATTTATAACAGATCTTTTTTTAAAAAATATATTTGTTTATTTTGAATTTTACAATTTTCCCCCTAATTTCCCTTCTCCCCACCCCCTACAGAAGTCAGTCTGTTAGTTTTTACATTGTTTCCATGGTATACATTGATCTTAGCTGAATGTTATGAGAGAGAAATCATATCCTTAAGGCAGAAAAAAATAAAGTATAAGAGATGGCAGAATTACATAATAAGATAACGGTTTTTTAAAAAAATTAAAGGTAACAGTTTGTTGCTATTTGTTCAAACTCCACAATTCTATCTCTGGATACAGATGGTATTCTCCATTGCAGATATCCCAAAATTGTGCCTGATTGTTACACTAATGGAATGATCAAGTCCAATAAGGTTGACTGTCACCTCCGTGTTGCTGTTAGGGTATATGATGTTGTTCTGGTTCTGCTCATCTCTATAGCAGCGCTTTTTGTCATGGTAAAAAACTGAAAATTGAGAGGATGCCTACCATATGGTGAATGTCTAAACAAATTGTGATATTTGATTTTGATGGAATAGTACTGTATTGTACAAAATGATGAACAAGTTGATTTTAGAAAAACCTGAAAAGACCTGCATAAGATAAGAGTGAAATATGCAGAAACAAGAACATTGAATACAGTAACAGCAATATTGTTTGAAGAATAACTGAACAACTAAGTGGTTCTGAGTATTATTCAAGCCAGTTACAAAGGGCTTATGAAGAATATCAGCCTCCAGACAAAGAACTGATAGAAGTATACATAACATAGTTTTACATGTACATACATATACATATATATAAATTTACACATATACATGCACATATGTATATATACACATATTCTATGTCAAGTGGTGACTCAAGTTTGGGGTGGGGAATTTAAAATGTAACAAATATAACGTAAAAAATAATTAAAATGTTTTATAAAGCATCACATGCCTATTATAAAAAAATACCAGACTCTTCCAAATATAAACTTATTACATGTTTATATATTCTTAGTCTTTTTTCTAAGACTTCTTAGAGATGCCTGATTTATCTTCATCAAGCTGCTGTCTTCTGTCCTTGCCCTAGGGCCTTCCTTCTCCAGCCCTCTAGATAACTTTCTGTAGTTCAGAACCACCTTAAAGTACCAATGCTATACCCCCACCCACCCACCCAAGATTGCCTATGGGCTTGCCTTTGTCTCCTACCTACTCCAAGTTGAGTCTCTTAGGTATCATTGAAGTTTCAATATTAGTACCTGTTATGATTGTTGTTTGTCCTTCATTCAAGAAGAGGATCAAGACCATGTGCTTGTGAATTGTATTTAAGTGAGGGAAAGCTGTGCAAATTTACCAGCCTCATTTTCTCCTCCACAACCATCAGGGCCCAATGGCTGGATATGGATCAGGAGATCTGGAGATAGCTCTGGATATAATGGGAGATGCTAGCTTTTAAAGCTAAGGTCTTTAACAGGTCTATTTGACTAAGGCAAAATAATCTATACTAGGTAAAAAAGAAGTGAAACAAAGAATGGCCTCTTTTACCTAGTCCAAAAAAAAAATCAGTCTGAGAGGGGAAGATTCTAAGGTTTTTGGTCAAAACAGAAACAATTGCTAGTTACATTCACTCTGAGCCAATCAAGCAACCCAAACAGAACCAGGTAGGGCTAGGCCTGGGACCTATTGTTGATTAACCAATGACAGAGTGATTTGGAGCCCATAAACCCCAAGATATTTTGCCAAATTTTAGGGATTAAAATTTACTTTGGGCTGAGTACCTACAGGCAAGGGTATGATACTCTATGTGGGCAGGAGGAAAAGAAAGAAGAGAAATTAAGAGAAAGGAAGGAGGTAGAAGGGACAGAGAGAGGGAAGGAGGGAGGAAGGAAGGAAGGAAGAAAAAGAGAGCCATGATGTCCAAGTGGCCAGCAGAAGGGCTCCTACTAATTCGTATAGGTTGTTTTTTGTCCTTTATTTTCAAAGAGGACCATGGCATCAGGGATATGATGTCTTGACATGCAAGTGAATTGGGTTTTAGTGAGGTGCAAAGTCACCAACCTTACTTTCTCCTCTGGAGCCACCTTAGTCCATTGGCTGGATACTGATAGGATGACTGGAGATGACCGTGAATGTAGTGAGAAACTTTGGTCTTTTTAGCTTAGGTCTTTAACAGGTCTCAGTTTGACAGAGGCAAAGCCCATTCAGTGATCTCGGCTATGTAAAAAAGAAACAAAACAAAGTCTCTTTTGCCTAGTCCAAAAATAAAAAATCTTGGATTAAGAGTTTGGGCCTTGAAGGAGGGCCATAAGCAGTTTAATTACCTGCCTCTCCATCAATGGACCATTCATCTGCCATGATAATCTGCTTGTATTCATACCTTAATGATGAACATACAGTGACCCTGTCATAATCTCCATCTCCCAATGATTCTTCAGTCCCAGCTAAATAGTATAGAGTATAGAGCACTGAGTCTGGAGTCAGGAAGACCTGTGACATGTGATGCTAGGCAAGTCATTTGCCCTCTCTCTGTTTCAATTTCCTTAATTATGAAATGGAGATAATAGCACAGAGTTGTTGTGAAAATCAAATGAGGTTAATATTTGTAAAGTGCTTAGCGCAGTGGTTGGCACATGATAGATTGTTTTTTTTATTAAAGATTTTATTTGAGTTTTACAATTTTTCCCCAATCTTACTTCCCCCACCCCCACAGAAAGCAATCTGCCAGTCTTTTATTTATTCTTATTTTGTACAAATAATTTTTTATACATTACTAAAATATTCTTAAGAGTAAACATAATACCCCCTCCCCCCAAGAAAATATAGATCCACATCCGTGATAAAGTAAAGGGAGAGAAAAAATTAAAACTAAAATTAAAAATAATAATAAAAAATAATAATTGTAGGTATGGCCAAGGTGGCGCATTGAACAGAGCACCGTTCCTGGAGCCAGGAGCACCCAAGCCCAAATCTGGCCCCAGACACCCAACAATCACCCAGCTGTATGACCCCATGCAAGCCACCCCAACCCCATTGCCCTACAAAAACCAAAAAAAAAAAAAAAGACCCAAAATAAAATAAAATAGTAATAATAATAGTAGGGGTGGCTAGGTAGCAGACAGATCACTGTGCCAGGAGTACCCAGGTCCAAATCCGGCCTCAGACACCCAACAATCACTCAGTTGTGCGGACCCAAGCAGGCCACCCAGTCCCATTTGCCCTGCAACACCCCTCAGAAAATAATAATAATAAAAAGTGTGCTTCAGGCGTAGTGGACAAAGCACCGGCCTTGGAGTCAGGAGTACCTGGGTTCAAATCCAGTCTCAGACACTTAATAATTACTTAGCTGCGTGGCCTTGGGCAAGCCACTTAACCTCATTTGCCTTGCAAAAACCTAAAAAAAAATGTGCTTCAGTCTGTGTTCCATCACCACCAGCTCTGTCTCAGGTGGATCACATTCTTTAGGATAAGACCATCACAAAAGTTACTTCCATATTTTTCCACTGTTGCCATTGCTGATCACAACTCCCTCCATTCATACTTCTCTACTACCATGAACTATATTTTCTCTCTCCTTTCACTCTGTCTCTGCTGTAGGGTAGTTGAGTGGCGCAGCAGACAAATTCCCAGCCCTGGGGCCAAGAGGCCCCAAAGGAACATACCACCCCTTACCCAGCATCCACCCAGCCCTATGGTCCCTGACAGGCCATTCAATCCCAGCCCCTTGCAAGAAGTAAAAAAGAAAATGTGTTCTATTTGACCACTCTCCCCGCCATGGTCCATCCTCTCTTCTATCACTCACATTCCCCCCTTTCCCCCTGTCCCCCTTTTCTCCTTCTTACTACAGATGTTTATACCCCATTGAGTATATATGCTGTTTCCTCTCCTAGCCACCTCTGATGAGAGCAAAGATTCCCTCATTTACCCCTCTCCTTCCCCCCCTTCTGTATCATTGCAATAGCTCATTTTAATAAAGAAAAATCTTATATGGAATATCAGCCTATTCCCCTTCTTTTTCTTTCTCCAATTATATTTCCCTTTTATCTATTGACTCCATTTTTACACCACAATATATCTTCAAATTCAGTTTTCTCCAGTTTCATCTATAAAAGCTCCTTCTACCTGCTCTATTAAATGAGATGGTTCATATGAGTATTATCAGTATCATTTTTCTATACAGGAATATATGTAGTTCATCATCATTAAGTCCCTCATATTTTCCTCTTCTCCTCCACTCTCTATGCTTCACCTGAGTCCTGTATTTGAAGATCAAACCTGTTCAGCTCTGGCCATTCTAACAGGAACATTTGAAATTCTCCTGGCTCATTGAAAGTCCATCTTTTTCCCTGGAAGAGGACATTCAGTTTTGCTGGGTAGTTGATTCTCAGTTGCATTCCAAGCTCTTTTGCCTTCAGGTATGTTATATTCCAAGCCCTAGGAGCTTTTAATGTAGTTGCTGCTAAGTCCTGTGTGATCCTGACTGCAGCTCCATGATATTTGAATTGTGTCCTTCTGGCTGCTTGTAATATTTTCTCTTTCACTTGGGAGTTCTGGAACTTGACTGTAATATTCCTAGGGGCTGTTGTGGGTTTTTTTTTTGGATCTCTTTCTTGGGGAGATTGGTGGATTCTCTCCATTTCTATTTTGCCCTCTGCTTCTAGGATATCAGGGCAATTTTCCTGTAATAATTCTTTGAAAATGATGTCAAGGCTCTTTTCCTGATCATGACTTTCAGGTATTCCAATAATTTTAAATTATCTTTCCTAAATCTGTTTTCCAGATCAGTTGTTTTTCAATGAGATGTTTCACATTTTCTTCGAATTTTTCATTCTTTTGGTTTTGAAGTATTGAGTCCTGGTTTCTCATAAAATCAGCAGTCTCCCTGAGTTCTATTCTTTGTCTGAAGGATTTGTTTTCCTCAGAGAGCTTTCTTATCTCCTTTTCCATCTGGACAATTCTGCCTTTTAAAGCATTCTTCTCAATAACTTTTTGAACTGTTTTATCCATTTGACCTATGCTGGTTTTTAACATGTTAGTTTCTTTAGCTTTTTTTTTTGGTTCTCCTTGACTAAGCTGCTGACTTCATTTTTATGTTTTTCCAGCATCTCTCTCATTTCTTTTCCCAATTTTCCTTCCATCTCCCTCACTTGATTTTCAAAGGTTTTTTTGAGCTCTGTCATGGCCTGAGCCCAATTTCTGTTTTTCTTGGAGTCTTTAGATGCAGGAGCTTGTACCTCCTCATCTTCAGATTGAGTGTTTTGAAGTATTTCTCAATGGTGTTCCTCTTTTTTCTCTGCTTACTCATTTTCCCAGCCTGAGCCTGGTTTTGGGGTGCTTCCTGAGCTTTTGGGACACCCCCACAAGGATCCCTGTGTGTGAGGCTATGTCCTCCCTCCTGGTCTGTGTGAATGACCATAAACGACCCCCTCTGCCACAGGGCTGAGGTGGGGGGGGGGGGCTGCTGTTCTATGGGGGTCTAGACTGTGATCAGGATCTGAATGTGGTCAGAACCCCAGAGTCCTGTTCCAGGGACAGAGGACAGAGCCACAGTCTCTACCTCCCTCCCTAGGCTCAGCATGTTCATGCCCTGGGAGTTCCTGCTTACCCACTCCACCTGCTTCTGGTTCCTGGATTTGGGCCACACTGTTGGCTGTGTGCCCTGAGGGCTGGGCTTCAAGTGCTCACTCTGGCAGAGGTCCCCCTTTCCCCCAAGTTGTGCTTGGTGCTTCCCGGGGTATAGATAAGGAAACTGCCCCGCTGCTGTGAGCCACGGCTCCCAGCGCCCTGGGGCTGCTTCTGGGCGGCTGAAGTTCCTTTGCTCTAGCCGGTCACCCCTCTGGTGGGCCACCCCTCCGACCCTGTGGAGCTGAGGCTTTCCGCTCTTTTCTAGGTTACCTTGGGTTGGAGAATTGCCTCACTGGATCCCTCTATGGGTTCTGTCTCTCGAAAATCCTTAGTTTATAAGTTTTACTCCAGAGCAACTGAGAGAAGGTCCTCTCCTGAAGCCATCTTCACATGATAGATTCTTAATAATAATTTTCTTCCTGTCTCTATTCCTCATTCCTAACTGTTCTCTCATCATTCTTATCCCCTCAACTTTGTTGGATATTTTTGATCAGTTGTGTCTGACTTTTTATGACCCAGAATCCATAGAACATCAAGCTATCCTCCCCTATTTCTCAATCTGTCCAAGTTAATATTCATTGCTTCCAACATATATATATATATACACACACACACACACACACACACACACACACACACACACACAGTCAGTTCTTCCAGTGCCATCCCCTTTTCCTTTGGCCTTCAATCTTTCCTAACATCAAGATCTTTTCCCATAAGTCCATCTTTTCATTATATGGTCAAAGTATTTAGGCTTCAGCTTCTGAATTTGACCCTCCAGTGACTAGCCTGAATTAAATTATTTAAGTATTGACTTATTTTACCTCCTTGCTGTGAAAGGAATTGTGAAAAGTCTCATCTAGCACCACAATTCAAAAACATCAATTTTGTGGTGCTTAACTTTCTTTATAGTCAGACTCTTAATAGTCATACATTGCTACTAGAAAAACCATAGCTTTGACTAAATGATATTTGTCCTTTGTTCTTGAAGAAGACCATGGCATCAAGGAAGGTGATGCCATGATAAACACATGAATTGGATTTGAGTGAGGGGGTACTGTACTAAATCACCAGCCTCACTGGAGTCATCTTGGTCCAGTGACAAGATATGAATCACGTCAACTGGCTCTGGATAGGAAGCAATCAGAGTTAAAGAGATTTGCCCAAGGTCACACAGCAAGTTAAGTGTCAAGTGTCTGAGTCCAGATTCAAACTCTTGTCCTCTTGACACCAAGGCCAGTGCCCTAACCACTGTGGCACCTAGCTGCCCCACTTTGACTATATAAAACTGTTGGCAAGGTGAAGTCTGCTTTTTTAATATGCTGTCCATATTTGCCATGGATTTTCCTCCAAGGAGCAAGTATTTTTTAATTTCATGACTACAGTCACCATCTGCAATGATCTTTAAGCCCAAGAATATAAAATCTGACACTGCTTCCATTTCTTCTTCTATTTATCAAGAAATATTGGATTTAAGGGGGCGGTTAAGTGGCAAAGTGGATAAAGCACAGGCCTTGGAGTCAGGAGTACCTGGGTTCAAATCCGGTCTCAGACACTTAATAATTACCTAGCTGTGTGGCCTTGGGCAAGTCACTTAACCCCATTTGCCTTGCAAAAACCTTAAAAAAAAGAAATAATGTGATCATTTCTATGATCTAAGTGTTTGTAAGGTCTAAATTTCAAGCCAGTTTTGACATTCTTCCCTTTCATTCTCATAAAAGGCTTATTATTTCCTCTTCACTTTCTGCCATCAGAATGGTACTGTCTATATATCTGAGATTTTTTTCTGGCAACCTTAATTCCAGCTATTGATTCATCCAGCCTAGAATTTTTCATAATGTACTCTGCATAGAAGTTAAATTAATAAGATGATAATATATAGTTTTGTCATACTCCTTTTTCCAAACTTAAGCCAATTGTTTGTTCCATGTTCAGTTCTGTGGTTTCTTGGTGTATATATTCAGGTTTCTCAGGAAAGAAGTAAAATAATCAGGAATTCCCATCTCTTTGAGGCCTTGCCATATTTTGTTGTGATCCACAAAGTCAAAGACTTTGTTTTTCTGCAACTCCCTTGCTTTTTCCATAATCTAGTAAATATTGTCAATTCGGTCTCTAGTTCTGCTGCCTCTATGAAGATCAGTCTGCTCTTCTTATAATTCTCAGTTGACATACTGTTTAAGCCTAATTTGAAGAATCTTGAACTTAACTTTGCTGATATGAACTGAGCATAATTGTTCAATAATTTGAACATTTCTTGGCATTGCCCTTATTTAGGATTGGGACATAACACTGATCTTTTCAATACACTGTTATATTTTTCAACTTTGCTGGTATATTGAGTGCAGCAGAATCTTTTAGGGTTTTAAATAGCTCAGCCAAAATTTTACCACCTCCAGTAGTCTTGTTAGCAATGTTTCCTAAGTCCTACTTGACTTTATCCTCCAGAATATCTGACTCTACATCAGTAACCACACCATTTCCATCTCAATCTCTTTCCTAACTATAGTGTCATCCCCTTCCACAGTGTTCTCTTTAAAACATTCTCCGTAGTTAAAAAAAAACTTTTTTTTCTAACAAACTTGTTTTCATTTTAAAATCATCTCCATCTTCTAACTCAGACCTTGATGACACAATAACCCTGGTCACGCTTTCCAGTACTGGTAGTACTTTTTACTTTCCTGACTAATTGTTCATGATAGGAATTTTGGAATGGTTTTTGCTATCTAGTGCCACTTTCAAATTCTCTGGCCACTCAGTGTTAACTACCTCACTCTTCTCTGAAGTACATTCAATTCAAATTTATTAACCAGTCAAGTTTTTTTATCTTTTATCTACTGACCACCAGGATACTCTACTTCCTTTTCTCAATGGTTCAGTGCCTGGCTCACATTCCTTCTCTCTTCCACAACTACTGCCTTTGGAACTTCAACATGTATATTAATACTGTTTTACTTTATTTTAGTTCTTTGACTACTCATTTTCCATGACCTAGTCCACATCAGGTACACAGAGATGTTCATTATTGACCTTATTCATCGTACACAATTGTTCCATTTCCATGGTCATGTTCATCAGTTCTAAAATTTCTTTATCCAATTACAGCATTTTGCCAGTCTAACTTTCCCTCTAAAGTCTTAGACCTGTCCTTTATCCTTATTGTGTCCTTGGATTCCTGTACTTCTTAGTCCTTTTTTGAAGTCATAAGATTATCCTAGCCTCCCTTTCCTCTCGACTTGTTCGCAAATCAGATCTATCCTATAATAGCCTCAAGTCCTTTGCCCCCTTAATTCTATTGCTGATTATGTCTTGCTGTGTCCCAACTTTAGATTCTTCTCACCTTCTGTTGCTTTTACCCTTATTCATATATAATGTAACAAGGTTAGATAAAAATCACAAAAGTTCAAAATTGACCCACTACAAATATCAACTTGGCCCTCACTAAAATAGGACAATCCTTTTATACCTCCCTAAAAGATCTGATATCCCACTCATCTGAGTGATTATTTCAAATCTATTCATCCCTCCTTAATTTTCCAATGGAAGCCTCCTCCAAATTCTCTCAACTGAAGACTTTGTTTTATTCTTCATTGTAAAAATTGAGACCATTTGTCAATAGCTCCCTTTTATTCCCTTCTCATCTCACTAATCTCTTCCCCTACTATCGCCTTCTCACTCTTGTCTCACATTAAGATGTAGTCTTCTAATTATATTACATCAACTTTCTGGTTGCTGCCCTATTGCCTACAAACATGCCTTATGTTTTATTTTATTTATGTATCATTTATCTTTAAAAAATAAAAAAAAACAGGGCAGCTAGGTGGCACCAGCCCTTGGAATCAGGAGTACCTGAGTTCAAATCCAGCCTCAGACACTTAATAATTACCTAGCTGTGTGACCTTGGGCAAGCCACTCAACCCCATTGCCTTGCAAAAAAAATAAAATAAAATAAAAATAAATAAAAATAAAAAAGCACTCCATTTGATCCAATTACCTTTAGACCCTCTCTCTAGCCTCATGTCTAAATTCCTTGAGAATGCTATTTTTAATTAGTGATTGTTTCTTTTCCTCTCCTTTTGTTTTACAGCTTTGACAATTGACTTCTGAACTACTCTCTCTCCAAAGTCTCCATTGCTTTCTTAATTGCCAAATATAATGACCTTTTCTCAAAAACCTTTAATATTGTTAATCATCTCCTCTCTAGGTTTTTAGTGATTCCCCAGTTTTCTTCCTAATTTTCTGACTACACCCTTTCAATCATCTTTTTCCACATATTCATTCTCCTGGTATTATGCAATAATTATGCATAGGCATTCTGTCCTGGAATTTCTCTTTTCATTCTTAACCTCTCATGCTTAGTGATCTCATCAGTTCCAAAAGATTCAATTATTTCTAGCTAGGTGGTACAGTGGACAGAGTCCTGTACTTGGAATCATGAAAATTTATCTTTCTGAGTTCAAATCTGGTACTCATACACTTAAGTATGTGACACTGGGCACGTCGCTTAACCCTGTTTGCTTCAGTTCCTCATCTGTAAAATGAGCTTGAGAAGAACATAAAAAAACACTATAATATTTTTGTTAAGAAAACTCAAAATAGGATAGTGAAGAGTCAAATATGACTGAAATTACTAGACAACAGCAAATTTCATTTTTAGATCTCCTTGTCAATCTCTTATTTTAATCATAGCTTCAGGATGACCCAACAAAAATCTCAATTAAAAAAATCTTTAAAAAATGCACCAGACTGAATTCTGATCTAGAAACAATTTTTTTAAGTCGACATAATTATTTTTCTAGCACAGGGTGTTTTAAGGAGATAGAAAGGTCGGCAGGCATTGGAGACAAAGTCTCATTAGAAGTTCAAAGATTAAAAGAGAGCCAAGACTGGTCACAAGGTCTGAAAGCACTGAGATAGGAAGAGAGCCAGGGGATCCTTAAACAAACTTAAGGTTTAGGAATAGGTGTAATTTGGTGTCTCTGGGGCATGGGGTATGTTCCAGGAAGACTAGGTATGAGGATTGCTGGACTGCTGACCCCTCTTCAGGGCTGCTTTCCACTTTAGATGTCCACCTGAACCACCTAACTCTCACCTGTGGCTCCAAGAAGCTGTGGCATACACAGTGGCCACACCCCGGTAAACCATTTCAGTTGAGGGTAACCAAGGGAGTCTCAAACTCATCGATGAGTAGTGGAGGGGAGGGTATCCACCCAAGCATGTGAAGTTTCCACTGGTGGAATGGGCAAAGGAGAACAATTCTTTCCAATGGGATTCTCCGTCTGCTGCAGTAATCAGGCCCGGGTTGGGTAAACAGATTATTTTTAGGGTACCTTCTCTAGTCCCTTCCTCACATCAGAAGGTGAGCAGTATAATCCTGAGTGAAATAAGGCTGTCAAATGAAAGTCAGCTTACTGAAATTGGAGCTGGATACAGTTTTCTGGAGTGGCCACCATGAAAAAGAATGCCATGAAACTGGGGTAGGTTTTGCAATCAAAACTAATTTAGTCAACATTCTTGAATGTCTACCAAGAGGAGTGAATGACAGGCTCATGACAATGAGATTGTCAATTCCAGGAAAATGCCCTGCCACCATCATCAATGCCTATATTCTCACCCTGATGAACACTGATGAAGTTAAAGAAAAATTTGATAAGACTCAGAGACCCTTATCTGTTGTGTTTCTGCCGGCTAGCTTATCCTTTACTCAGACAAACACTGAAGAGGCGAGAGACAAAGATGGAAAATTCTCTGTTTATTAAACCAAATACAAGTACTTAGATATCCTCTCCAGTCCCTGGTCCACTCCCACTCCAGTGGCACTCTCCAATCAACCAGTAAAACAACACTCTGATGCTGGAGGACAACAGGTGATAAAGGTTTACTTCCTCAGGTCAGTACTCCCACACACAACAATCCCTTACAAATCCCCCTTTATGTTTTTGAGGCAAATTTCTTTAATTCAATAACATGATGGATAAATTGTAAACAAAAATAGTATAAACAAATGTCAATTAAACAATAGTAAAAACAACTAAGCATTTAAGTCAATTACCATGTTATTAAATTTTACAAAATAACATTTCCATCATTATATTATGCATGAATCCACAGATTTATCCCCAAAAGGGGTCATGATTTGTGATATTTCCCTTATCACCTCTTCAAAACAATCACAAGTTAATTCCAGGCTTTAACATTACAGTATTCAAATATCTTATGTATTCACAAGAGAACCAAACACTGTTAATATAATTTCTTTGCAGTTAGAAAAGAATATCACATAACTGATAAATATATTCCCTTCCATAAACAAGTGATGATAGATGATACAAAGATTACAAACTTTTTTTCTTTTGCCAACAAAAGACCTTTCAAAGCAATCAAATTCAAAAAGGAGTAACATTTAACTCAGGTAACTAAACTATTTCAGATCTGAATTACACAGACACACACACACACACACATACACACACACACACACACACAAAACAGGAGTTTAGACACTAACACAAACACAGAAACAACTCTTTTGTATCACATTTACCAAGCTGAGGTTGATACCCAAGCCAGTACCAGACCTCGAGAGTATAGAAACATTTTCCCACCTCTCCAGGCCAGTAGAGAGATATAAAATGTCCCATTGACATTTAAATACACATAAACACACATAATTCACCAATTAAGACCATTCAAAAAAATAACTTTTGGAATCAATCAGAATTTCTTGAGGAACCTCACATATATTCATGAAAATCTTGAAATAGCCGATCAAAGAATGCATTTTAGAGCAACTTCACAAAACTCAGTTAGCTATTCAATTACAGAGATATTAGTCATAGGCACAGGCTTCATTCTAAAGATAAAGTCTAAATTTCCCAGTCCCAGAAAAAAAAAGTCGTCTTCCCCTTTTTTCTTAACCAATTGACCACAAAGCTTACCAATCAATAGCCTAAGAAAAACATGACCATTGCCCAAACCCCCCTCCTCCCTAGATTTCTAAAATAAGTTTTTTTGGGGGGTCTTGTCCTTCCTGAAGTGAAGCATGCATACCTTCTGAGACATAGTTTGAGTTTCAAAGTTCCAAAAAAGGAAGATTTCCCTTCTCTCTCCTCCCTCCCTCTGCACAGAGTGGGGTCCGCAGAGAATGAGAGAGAGCATTTGAAATTGCTTGAATTGTTAACAACAGTACAATTTGGAGTTGTTGCATTTTCTGAACAGTAGCCAGCTCCATTACAAACTACAGGAAGTGCAGTTAGTGTGTTCTTCATGCCTTTCTGGTGCCAGAGCAAGAGTTGTGGCGTGCTTGCTTGTGGGCTGAAGAGTAGAACTCATTGTGGCTTCAGGAGTGGAATTCATCATGGGTGCTAGAGTGGACATCAGGGTTGGTGGCACCAACGAGGAGTCCTTGAAGTTGACCATAGGTTAAGGGTTTAGGCTGTGCTTAGCATGCATAGCACAGCCAGGCAGGCAGTAGTGGCTGAAAAGAGCAGCCAGCAGGTCCCCTGAGGAAGAAGCTCTGTCCTCCTGTGGCGCCACTTCGGAGACTTCACTTCCCAACTCAACAGCAGCCCCAATCAAAGAATCTGTGCTAATTTTTGCCCCCAGTTGACACAATATATCTCTTCCCCATAATATTATAGGGAGTCCTTCAGCTATGAAAGGAGTGACAGTCCCTAGTTTATCTTCTTTTCTCCATTTCAAGGGTTGGCAAGAAATTTCTGTTTCCTGTTGACCCTCAATGTTGACTAGATTAGTATAGGCAGCTTGTTTAGGCCAAACTTGTGGCCAGTTGTATATGGGGAACACAGTTTGATCTGCCCCAGTGTCAATCAAGCCTAGGAAAGCAATTCCTTCTCCTTGGATAACACAAAGAGATTTTTCTAAAGAAATCATAGTAGTAAACATAATTTTGTTGTTTTTCAGTTTTGGCTCCTTTATCAGCTCCTTATCCTTCCAATTTATACCAGATCTTGAGAAAACACATAACTGAGCTATGTAATGGTTCTCATTTATGTAGCTATCATCATCATTAGCATTCACTATTGCAATAGAGAAAATTTCCCCACTCACATGCTTTACTAAAGGTACAATGTGAGTATATTCTGGATTTGATGGAGTCAAAATGATTGCAAATTCCTTATCCATTAATTATAAAGGGTGAATAGGTAGAGGCACCCTAAATTTCCCAGCACTTTTGACCATCAATAATTTGATGGTTGATTTGCTGCCAAAAGCTGCATACTGGTTTTTTCCATTCCATCTCCTGCTGGTCCTGAACTATCATATCCCATGAAGGGCCCCTGGGAGAGGACTCCTTTCTCTGTCTAAATTTCCTTGTTTACATTCTGATGCCCAGTGTCCTGCCTTTTTACACTTTGAGCACAGAGTTTTAGGATGATACACCCTGACCTTTCTGGGTTTAGCTCCTTGGGCACTTCAACAATTTTTCCTTTAAATGTCCAGGTTTTTCACAAACAAAGCAAGTCTGTTTCTCTTTATTTCCCATGTGCATATTAGCAACTGGCTCTGCCATTAATTCTGTATGATAAACCTGAGACCCTACTCTGTCACATCTTTGAATCATTTCTTCAATGGTGGCATGCTTTCTTAAGCCAATCATTGCTTTCTGACAATCAGCATTCACATTAGCCCATGCTAATTATTTTATTAATACATCTATTCCTGCTATATCTCCTAAAGTTCTTCCCTCTGCTTTCTGTAATTGGGAAAAGAAATCTACAAAGCCTCATCATTTCTTTTTCTGATAAATGCAAATGGTTCTTTCTTTTCATTTTGTATTGGAATACATCTGCAAACATTCTTCACACAGGTAGCAATTCTTTCATATGTCTCTAATCCATAATATATTTGGTCTGTGTTGTTGAGAAATTGACCTGTGCCACTTAATTGTTCATAATATGTGGTGGCATTGGGACCTTGTGCATGCTTCAAAGCCATCTGTCTACATTATTGTATAAACTCTGTCATCCAAAAGACAATGTCCAGGTGACAAACATGCCCTATCTGTTTCCAATCATTGGGTGTTAATATGGAGTATGCAAGAGTATCCAATTGTAACTGGACAAAAGGTAATCTTGGCCCATTGCCTTCTTTAAATCTCTGACTGCTTTTATATCTACTGGCTTATGTCTTCTCCTAGTTTCCTGGATTAAAAGAATTTAGCTCCTCAATAACAGGATATGACTGAAACTCAACTGCTAGATCCCCCAAATTTTCTCCCTGATTTTTTTGCCCTTTCAATGACCTTTTGTAATGCTGAAGTTTCTTCATTAGGTGCTATAGGATTAATCCTAGGCTTTTCTTGATAATACTTATTCATTTCTTCTGCCTCAGGCCATGGAGGTGAATATACTTTCCCTTTACCTTCACTTTCCTCCACACCTTCTTGTTCCAACTTGCTTAATATCTGCCCCATGGTAACTTGTTCCCTCTCTGAAGTCTTTTATTCTGGGATGTCACTTGGAATTTTTTTCCTTGCTTGTATCTGCTGGTCCTTATCCCTGACTCCAATCAGATAACCCTGAAATTAGCTTTTTTCTTGCCTTTGTGCCCCATGTTGCGTGCCATTTGTTGTGTCCCTGCCAGCTGACTTATCCTTTACACAAACACTGAAGAGGCAAGAGACAAAGATGGAAAGTTTCCCATGTATTAAAACAAATCAGAGTGCTTAAATATCCTGGGGAGGATATTGGTCCACTCCCACTCCCACTCCCGTGGCACTCACCAATCAATGAGTAAAATAATACTCTGGTGCTGGAGGATACCAGGTGATAAAGATTTACTTCCTCAGGCCAGTACTCCCATACACAACAGTCCCTTATACTCAGTGTATTAAAAGATGTCAGGTTTATAATTTTGGATTACTTTAATTCATGAGTAGGCTTAGATGACCAGATGTAGCAGGGAATCCCTGGGAGGAATGGACTTGGAAACAACAACAGAGATGGTCACCTTCTACTGAAGACCTGCTCACCTCATGACATTCTCATCACAAACACTATCTTCCATTTACCTAAATGCAATAAAACTTCCTGGATGCACCTTCATGGCAAACATTGGCATCTATTAGACTATGTGATTGTAAGAAGAGATAAAAAGGATGTGAGAGTGACAAAGGTGTGGTGTAGAGTGCTGGATTCTTTGCAGACTCATCCTTTCTAAGCTAAATATTCACATTCAACCAAAAGTGGTGGCCCCAAGGAAAAATGGGTATTAGAACAATTAATGTTAAGAGATTAGAGTGTCTCTGTGAGCTAGAACAGTTTGTTGCTATTTTGGAGTGGAGCAAAAAAAAAAAAAGTGGATAGCTTTCAGAGATCTGGTATACAGCACTGCATTAGCAAATACTAATGCACATCTGGGCCAGAACACTCAAAAATACCAAGACTGGTTTGATGAAAAAGGATGGGGAAATACAGAAGCAGTATAGTTCATCCATTTCTAAGAAGGCAACATTTAAAGCATCCATCAAAAAGACCAATCAAAGCTTAGAGAGATGCAGGACTCTTAGCTCAGTAAGGCAGCAGATGAAATTCAATTTTACACAGATAGTAACAAATCAAAATGCTTTTTTTTAGGTTTTTTTTTTGGCAAGGTAAACAGGGTTAAGTGGCTTGCCCAAGGTCACACAGCTAGGTGATTATTAAGTATCTGAGACCGGATTTGAACCCAGGTACTCCTGACTCCAGGGCCAGTGCCTTATCCACTATGTCACCTAGCTGCCCTCAAAAGGCTTTTATGATGCCCTGAAGACTATTTAGGGGCCAAAGACATATGGTGAATCTCAACTACTCAGTGCTGATTGATCCACATTGATTTATGATAGGGGCATATATTAGGGCTGAACACTTCTATAATGTTCTTAACAGACCATCATCAATCAATGCAGAAGCCATTGACTGTTTACCTCAAGTTGAAGTCAGTCAGTCCCTAGCTGAAGTTTTCAACTGAAGAAGAGGCTTTGAATGCCAGTGGCAAAGATGATTTTATTTCAGCTGAGATTTGCAAGGTGAAGGGTCCATTGCTCATCCAAAAACTGATAGAAATTTTCCAGGTTATATGGTATGAAGAGGTTATCCCCCAAGAATTCAAGGATACCTGCATTGTTTATCTCTATAAAGGTAAAGGGAATAGATTGTTCTGTGGCAATCATAAGGGTATTTCTCTTTTAGTCATTGCCGACAAGATTTTTGCCAGAGTCCTCAATAGGCTGATCCTTCACCTGCCACCTCTCTGAGAACCAATGTGGCTTCAGAAAGAGTCAAGGAACAGTCAATATAATGTTTGCTGCCCAACAACTCCAAGAAAAATGACAGAAACAAAACAGAAGTCTTGAATACATTTGTAGATCTGACCATGATACCATAAGTCATAAGGGTTTATGGAAAATTGTATCAAAATTTGATCGTCTGGAGAAGTTCATCAGTATTTTATGTCAATTTCATGATGGCGTGCATGCCTGGGCTCTGGATAGTGGACAATACTCTCGAGATTTCCCAGTCACCAATGAAGTAAAACAAGGATATGTCCTTGCACCCATACTTTTTAGCATGATGTTTTCAGCCATGTTATCAAATGCCTTCACTAAAGATGAACATGACCTCAAGGTCAGCTACCACACTGATGGCGAATTCTTCAACTTGAAAAGACTACAAGCCAAGACCATAGTGGAAGGAGTGATGGTGCTTGATCTTCTGTTTTCAGATGATTGTGCACTCCATGCAGCCTCTGAAGCTGAGATACAAAAAAGTATGGATTGATTCTCTGCTGCTTGTGCTCATTTTGGTCTAACAATTAACACCAAAAAAAAAAAAAGAGTTGCTCCATCAGTCAGCACAACATCATCTATATGTGTAACCCTTGATTAAAGCAAATGGAGAAGTTTTGAGTACTGTGGACCAGTTCACTTACTTGGAAGTGTCCTTTCCAAGGAGGAACACATTGACAATGAGATTGATACATGCATTGCCAGAGAAAGCTCAGTATTTGGAAGGTTCCAAAAGAAAGTATGGGGGAGAAGACTACCAAATTGAAGATCTACAGAGCCATTGTGCTGACCTCATTGCTATATGCCTGTGAAATATAGACAGTCTACCAGCACCTTATCAGGAAACTGAATTGTTTCCATTGAAATTCTTCGGAAGTTTCTGAAGAACACCTGGCAGGAGAAGATACCAGACAGGTCCTTTTTTGAACTAAACTATTTAGCATTCCAACATTACCACAGAGAGTGCAACTACAATGGAATGGACATGTTGTTAGAATGTCAGAAAAAGGGGCAGCTAGGTGGCATAGTGGATAAAGCACCGGCCCTGGAGTCAGGAGTACCTGGGTTCAAATCCAGTTGCAGACACTCAATAATTACCTAGCTGTGTGGCCTTGGGCAAACCACTTAGCCCCATTTGCCTTGCAAAAAAAAAAAAAACTAAAAGAAAAAAAAGAATGTCGGACATACACTTGCCAAAAAACTATTTTATGGAGAAATCAATGACAGGGCAAGTGCTCACAAGGGGGTCAGAAGAAGTGATACTGAGACATCCTGAAGGTTTCATTGAAGAACTTTAGAAATGATTGTACAGCTTGGGAGACTCTGGCACAGGACTGCCCACATGGTGTGCCCTCATCAGTGAAGGTGTTGTACTCTTTGAGGAAGGCAAAATTGAAGCAGCTCAAAGGAAATGTGACATTTTTAAGTTTAGAGTACCCACCCCAGGCATTCACATGGACTATTTGTGCCAAACCCGTGGTTGAACATTACGAACTCAAATTGGTCTGATCAGCTACAGTCAGACACACTGTAATTTGTCTCAAACATAGAGATGTCATTTTGGTCTTCTTCGATAACAAAGGACAAGAACCAACCATTTCTGAGTTAGACTGAGGGGACAGTCTACACATAATGATGAAGAGTGGTTACTGGAGGACCCTAATTATTTCCTGAGCAAGAAGCAAGTTTAGAAGTAAACAGTAGCTCCATGGCTCTGATCTCAGCAAAGCAGGAAGAACTCAGTTGCAGGCTTCAGCTCAAAGTGGAGTTTTCTTCCAGCTTGAAGATTTTCAAGTAGAATAACCAGAGCAGGAGTCCTAGATAAAAGAAAAGCCTGCAGCTGAATTTCTCTGACCCTGCGGCAGAAGCTCCCACTGAGCTAATAATGGCAGAATCTAACAACAGCCAACTGAATTTCCCAATCAGGAACAAACTGACATATAAAAACCGGGGCCAGGAATTTGTAGAACTCAGAAGAATAGCAAGCAGACTTCTCCCTGAACAAATCAATTTGACAGCACAGAAAGTTTACAGGACACCAGAATGAGTTGTGAAAATAGAAGTATATAAAAGGACACAAGGGTAGCCAGACATTCTCCTCAAGTGTATGAAACACAACATTAGCAAAAAATTCAAAAAGTAGATTGGAGGGAGGGTGAAGCCAAGATGGAAAAGTAAAGTTAGAGACTCATCTGAGGTATCCCAAATTCCCTCCAAACAACTTTAATACCTCAAAATGAATTCTGGAGTGGCAAAACCAACAAAAAGAGGGGGTGAAACAAGTCTTCCTCTCACACCTCCTCTGCAGGAGATAAGTATTCTTTTTTACCTTTTACTATCCAATTTTTTTAGAATCATCCCCATCATTCTTGACTCAGAACAAACCTTTCTTTCAAACTATCCCAGAATTGATGATAGTCTTAAGAATACTGGTAACATTGCCACATATAAGAAAATAGTTTATGCTTATTGAGAATTTGTAAGTGGTCTTTGATTTTTATTTCATTTGTCCTGGATCTTATATGTCAAATGTTCTATTAAATTCTTGGTCTTTTTGTGACAGATACCTAAAAGTCTTTCAATTCATTGAATATGCATTTTTTCCTCATTCAGGATTATTCTCAACTTGCTAATAACATTTTTGGCTACAATCCTAGTTCTTTTGCTTTTAAAAATATATTCCAAGTAATATGGGGATGATGATCAACTTTGATGGACTTGCTCATCCTTGCAGGGCAACAACGAGGGACAATTTTGGGCCATCTGCAATAGAGAATACCATCTATATCCAGTGAAAGAATTATGGACTTTGAACAAAGACCATAGCCTATTACCATCAAATTAGGAAAAAGGTTATAATTTTACTATCTCATGCTTTATTTTTCTTCCTTAAGGATATGATTTCTCTTTCATCACATTCAACTGAGATCAATGTACAACATGAAACCAATGTAAAAATTAGCAGAGTGCCTTCTGTGGGGTGGGGAGGGAAGCAAGATTGGGGGAAAAATTTTAAAATTCAAAATAAAATCTTTCTTAAAAAAATATGTTCTGGGGCAGCTAGGTGGTGCAGTGGATAGAGCACTGGCCTTGGAGTCAGGAGTATCTGAGTTCAAATCCAGTCTCAGATGCTTAATAATTACCTAGCTGTGTGGCCTTGGGCAAGTCACTTAACCCCATTTGCCTTGCAAAAAACTAAAAAAATATATATGTTCTACTGTGGTATATGTATGTCATGGAACACTATTGTTCTATTAGAAACCAGGAGGGATGGGATTTCAGGGAAGCCTGGAGGGATTTGCATGAGCTGATGCTGAGTGAGATGAGCAGAACCAGAAAAACACTGTACACCCTAACAGCAACATGGGAGTGATGTTCAACCTTGAAGGACTCGATCATTCCATCAGTGCAACACTCGGGAACAATTTTGGACTGTCTGCAAAGGAGAGTGCCATCTGTATCCAGATAAAGAGCCGTGGAGTTTGAACAAAGTTCAAGGACTATTCCCTTTAATTTAGAAAAAAAGCCCAGATATCTTATTGTCTGATCTTGTTATCTCTTAGACCTTTTGTCCCTTCCTTAAGGATATGATTTCTCTCTAATCACACTCAATTTGGATCAATGTACAACATGGAAACAAAGTAAAGACTGACAGATTGCTTTCCGTGGGGGTGTGGGGGAGGGAAGTAAGATGGGGGGGGAATTGTAAAACTCAAATAATATCTTTAATAAAAATAAAATAAAAAATATGTTCTAAGTCATTTAGTGTAGTGGCTACTAGGTCTTATGTATTATAATTGTGGTTCTACAGGATTTGAATGATTTTTTCTTGATAATATTTTCTCCTTAATCTGGAAGTTTTGAAGCTTGCTTATGATATTTTTCTACCTCTCTTTCAAGTGGTGATAGGTATATTTTTCGAATTTCTACTTTACTCTCTTGTTCTAGTACTCAGGGGAATTTTCCTTATTTCTAGTAGTGTTATATCATGATTCTTTTTTTGATCATAACTTTTAGATATTCCAATAATTCACATTTTCTAATGCATTGTTTTACATTCTCTTCTATTTTTTCATTCTCTTGATTTTGCTCTTAGGCTGGAATCTGAGTTGAGGAATGGAATTTTCTAAGCATGACAGCTATAAAATCAGAGGTGACTGTAACTCCAACCATAAGCTATCTAGCTTTTCTGATTGCAAGAAGTTGTTTGTCCTTCATTCTCAAAGAAGACCACAACAACAAGGAGGTGATGCTATGACAAGGTTGGAAATAAGTGAGGGAGTGCTGTGCAAAGTTTCACTTTCTCCTCCAGAGCCATCTAGGTACAGTGGCCAGATATAGAACAGGAGTACTGAAGATGACCCTGAATGCAGTGGGAGATCTTGGCTTTTTAAAGCTATTCTTTCCCAGGTCAAGTTTGACTGAGGTATTGTGATAACCTGTAAGGAAGGACTAGACAGGTAACCAGCCTCTCCAAGTGGATTATGATAAAAACAAGTTTCTGTATTTTTTAAAACTCTCTTTTCTGTTACAAAAATTAATTCTGTAAATCAATCCTTGTCTCTTGACATCTGAGTAGTCAGATGATTTGATTTGATATGCAAATGCTAGTTTTGGAAATTAAATTAAAGATGCTCAGTAACTTTGTCCTGTTTCTTTTATTTCAGATAATTTTAACAGGTCCACTAAAAATTCTAGAGATATATATGGATTTCTCTGGACATTACCCATCCAGTGGTGGAACATTCAAGTTGTTCCCCTATTTCCCTCTCCCTTTCTACACGACCAATCCTCCTTTATGATATACTTTACTTTTATTCTTTGAATTTTTTTAAAATTATGTGTTAACAACCTGTTCTCATCCTTCAACTTGTACTGAAAAGATGGACCTTTGTTTATGGGCTTATTGTCCACTGTCTGACAATTAGGTGATGAATTCTTGAGCTATAGTATCACATTTAATAAAGCATGATTTGAGAAAAATAAAACTTTACATCAATATCTCTGATTCAAGACAACTAGGGGTTTGGCACAAATATATATATAATTCCCAGAACTATTCCTGAATGAAGTTTCCAAAAGAATTCTAACTCTTCAACCATTAAAAAAGTTGCACCAGACCACTAAGAATAAAAGAACTACAAATTAAAATAAACTGAGATTTCACTTGATACCAAGTGAACTGCAGAGATAACAAAAGATGGAAATAGTCGATGCTGAGGTAGCTATAGGAAGATATGCACTTTGGGTGAACATATAAATTGGAACAACAATTCCAGAAGACAATTTGAAATAATGCAAGAAAAGTCAGTGAACAGTTCACATCCCACTTATCTTCACATCCCAAAGACAAGGAGGAAAAATCTCACATGCCATCAAAATATTAATAGCAACTTTTTTTGTGATATTAAGTATAACTTTCATCCCAAAGATCATGCATCTTTCCTCACTGGTGCAGATCAATACCCTGTGGATCAGGGAAGAGTTGGTGAGAATAGGAGAATTCTGGCATCTTTATTATTTTTAAGTTCTATAGGACACTTTTGGCTTTCAGCTTTGTGAGTAAGGTGGAAGTTGCCTCTTCAGGTTCCTGAAAGGAGAGTAAAACTCTGGGAAGAAGTCAACATGAGTGGAGCTAGCAACGTCTATCATATCCCTAACCCCAAAGACTTGCTACATTTAAGACTTTGGGGAATTTCAACCTGAGTGATTTCTGGGCCTGTCTTTCTTGGCTAATCTGAGTTACCTCATTCTGAATGGGAGAGTTTTTTTCCTTTTTGTATTGTCTGTTATATAATTCTTCTATGTATACTTTCTCTGTTTAGTTATTGATTTGGATAAATAGAATTTCTGTGCTATTGTTATACTTGAGATTTTTTTTGAAATTATTATTCCATGGAAACTCAAATCTTAGATATAAAGCTTGAGGTTCTTCTTTTCCCATTAAAAAACAGTGACCATGGGGCAGCTAGGTGGTGCAGTGGATAGAGCACTGGCCCTGGAGTCAGGAGTACCTGAGTTCAAATCCAACCTCAGACACTTAATAATTACCCAGCTCTGTAAACCTGGGCAAGCCACTTAACCCCATTTGCCTTGCAAAAAAAATATAAACAAACAAAACAGTGACCAGAAGTTTAGCTTGAACCTGAAGACTACATAAACCAAACTAATACTTAAGAGAGCAGAGACATATTCTAGTCCAGTACTCCTCTCTCAGAGCAGCAGACTCTAGTTCCAAACTCCTGCTTACCTCCTGTCAAGAATGAAGTGTCCCATGGTTAAAGATGTGGGAAGTGATGTGATTTATTTTACCTCTCTACCAGATATACATGTCACCCCAAGGAGAGAACAACAAACTAGGAAGAAAACAGGCATTCACTAATTGGGGAATGACTGACTAAACTATGATATGTGAACATAATGAAATATTGTTATCACAAAATGAAAAATATGAGGAATTCAGAAAAAAATGGAAAAGATTTTTTTATGACAGACATATATGGTAAGCAAGAAGAATGAAGGCTACCAATAATGCAAATTAAAATCATATTAAACACAAGTCACATTCTGAATAATTGTGATAATTAACTGTGATCGTAGGGAATACAAGATGAAATAAACATTCATTCAATAGAGTGAGTGAATTGGGCTCTAAAAGACTGAATATTGCCATTTGTGATTACAGTAACAGTTGATTTTAATTAACAGTTTTTCTTCTCAATGAGAACTCATAGAAGATGGAGTTAGTAAACTCAGAAATGACAAAGATGAAGGACTAATAAATATTTGAAGAATGAATTGTTTTCTAAATGTTCTTGTTTTGAAGTACATAGTCACATCTACAAATATTTATTAGTCCTGTGAAGATTTTTGAGGGGGAGATAAGTCTGATTTGTCAGAATCTTGAATTAAGCAAAATCATTGTTACAATTTTACTGGAATTTTAGGGAAAATAAGCAGAATGAAAAAAGAGGGAAACTATACTTAAAACTAAGTATAACCTGGTAACTACTGAAGATTTTAAGAAAGCAGATTTTAGGAGTTCAGAGAAAGAATAAATAGTATGTCACAGTTGAAAATCTGAGAAGGAAAGTTCTATAGGAATGGGAAGTATTTAAAAATGAAATTATGAAGATGCAATAAACCAATTATGAAAAGGGAGAAAAATTCAAGTAGTATAATTAACAATGCTGGATATGGGATCTCTAAAAAAAGCTAGGACAGATTTTGAGCCTAACCAAAGCTGATCTTGAAATAAGATTACTATTTTTTCAATTCAATTGTCACATTTTTTAAAACTTTCTTTTGTTTGAGGTTTGAAATTGCTGGAATTTGCCTCAGAGTTTTATGGGAATTCTTGCCTTTTGGCGGGGTATGAATTTTCTCTGTTTTGACCTTGGAGTACCAAAATGATTTCAGGCATCCCTCTACAAGTGATCATTTATTGGGCTGGCTCTATTTGCATATGTTTAGGGCCCTTTAGGGTGAAAGCAAATTGGGGTTCCCCTTGTGATATCTGTGAATTTTGTTCTGGGAGTGGTGCCTTTGGTACCATAATATATGAGACTTTGTATGAGTAACCCTCCCATGTGTTTGTATGTCTCTTTAGATACCTGTGTTTGTTTTTTGCTTTGCTTAATATTACTGGTATTTCTGTTCTCCCTTGCCAGGGAAGTGACTTCTAGACCACATCTGTGATTTTTTTTTCCAGCTCTAAAAATGAGAATGTCTCTCTTAAAATATGCAATTTAGGTGTTTGATTATTAATCCAGAAATTGTGATTTTGAGGAGAGAAGAGTCTGCTTTTCCTATTTCTAGCACTAAGTTTGGGTCAAATCCTCATGGCCATTTCTTAAACTTTGCTTGGCTGCACAGTTCTCTCCTCAACTCTCTCTCTCTGCAAAGTAATTATTGAAAGAGTACATCGATCCCTACCAGAAAAAGATCCTAAAAGGAAAACACCAAGGAATGTTGTGGCCAAACTCCAGAACTATCAGATAAAAGAGAAAATCCTGCAAGCATCCAGAAAGATTTAAATATCAAGGAGCCAAAGTAAGGCTTATGCAGGACCTGGCTGCATCAACATTAAGGGATCAAAGGGCCTGGAATGAGATATTTCGAAGAGCAAGGGAGCTTGGGATGCAGCCAAGAATCCACTATCCCATAAAGCTGAGCCTTCTCTTCCAGGGAAAAAGATGGACATTTAACGAAATGGAAGAATTCCAAAAATTTCTGATGAAAAGACCAGAGCTAAACAGAAAAATTTAGACATCAAACAGGAGGTTCAAGGGACACATGAAAAGGTAAAAAAGGCGGGGGGGGCAGTAAAAGGAAAAAAAAATGCTATCCAGTAAGTTGAAACTGGCTATATCCCAGCATGGGGGGAAAAAGATTCTCATAAATCTTGAGAATTGTAACTCTAACAGAGAAAATATACCTAGCCAGAAATGATGGACATTCATGACATATCCATGAGACTGCTATCTAATGGGATGTGACTGGCCTTAACCCCACTTGGGAGAAAGATTCTAATAACTCTCAGGAATTTTGACTCTATTTGATAGAATATACTGAACTAGAAAGGATAGACACTCAGAATTTTCTATGACTTAGATGACTTAGAATGATCTAAAAAACACTACCTCCTTAAAAAGGGGGAACAGGAAATAGATGGGAGGAGGGAGGGGATTGAATGGGGTAAATCTCATTACACTAAGAGGTACAAAAAACCTATGGTAATAGAGGGGAAGAAGGGAGCAGATGAGAAACACCTGAATCTTCTTCTCATCAGATTTGGCTTAAAGTCACCCTCATGTACTCAATTATAAAACTTATAAAACTTATAAAACTTATAAAACATCCAACCTTTCAAGTATTAAAAGGGGAAAAGGAGAGGGGGGACAGAGAAAGGGAAGGGGAGGGGGAAGGGAAATAACAAGGAAGGGAAGGGAAAAAGGGAAAGGCGAAAGAAAGGGGAGGGGTGATATAGGAGGGCAAACACATTGAAGGGGGTGGTATTCAGAAACAAAATACTGGGGAATATGTATAAGGGGGGAGGGGGGAAAATACAAACAGAGGGAAGATAGCATGGAGGGCAATAAAGAATTAGTAATCATAATCTTGAATGTGAATGGGATGAACTCTCCCTTAAAACTTAAGCAAATAGCAGAGTGGATTAAAAACCAGAATCCTAAAATATGCTGCTTACAAGAAACTCATTTGAAGCAGAGAGATACATATAGAGTAAAGTTAAAAGGTTAGAGCAAAATATATTTTGCTTCAGCTGAAGTAAAAAAAGCAGAGGTGGCAATCCTTATCTCGGACAAAGCAGCAGCAAAAATAGATAGTGTTAAAAGAGATAAAGAAGGAAACTTTATCCTCCTAAAAGATACCATAGAAAATAAAGTCATTTCAATAATGAATATATATATACACCCAGTGGGACAGCACCCAAATTCTTAGAGGAGAAACTGAAAGAACTACAGGAAGACATAGACAGCAAAAACTCTACTAGTGGGAGACCTCAACCTACCACTCTCAGATCTAGATAAATCGAATCATAAAACAAGAAAGAAGTTAAGGAGGTAAATAAATTGTTAGAAAAATTAGATATGGTAGACTTATGGAGGAAACTGAACGGGGATAAAAAGGAATATACCTTTTTCTCTGCAGTACATGGAACTTATACAAAAATTGACCATGTACTAGGACATAAAAACCTAATGATCAACTGCAGAAAGGCAGAAATAGTGAATACATCTTTCTCAGATCACAATGCAATGAAAGTGATATGCAATATTGGACCAGGGAGATAAAGACCCAGAACCAACTGGAAACTGAATAACCTCATTTTAAAGAATAAGTGGACTAAAAAACAAATTATAGAAAGTATTAACCATTTTATCCTAGAGAATGATAATAATGAAACAACATACCAAAACCTATGGGATTCATTCAAAGCAACTCTCAGAGGAAATATTATGGCTCAAATTGCTTAAATGAATAAGTTGGAGAAAGGGGAAAATCAATGAACTAAACATGCAACTAAAAAAATTAGAGAAAAAACAAATCAAAAATCCCCAATTAAATACCAAATTAGAAATTCTAAAAATTAAAGGAGAAATTAATAAAAAGCAAAAGCAAAAAAACTATTGAATAAATAAAACCAAAAATTGGCATTATGAAAAAACCAATAAAATTGATAAACCTCTGGTCAATTTGATTAAAAAAAAAGAAAGAAGAAAACCAAACTGCTAGTATCATAAATGAAAAAGGTGAACTCACCACCAATGAGGAGGAAATTAAATAATTTGAAATTATTTTGCCCAACTCTATGCCAATAAATTTGATAATCTAAGTGAAATGGATGAATATTTACAAAAATATAAGTTGCCCAGGTTAAATGAAGAAGAGACTAAATACCTAAACAACCCTATCTCAGAAAAATAAATTCAACAAGCCATCATTGAACTCCCCCCCCCCCAAAAAAAATCTCCAGGGCCTGATGGATTCACAAGTGAATTCTACCAAACATTTAAGGAACAGTTGGTTCCAATTCTATATAAACTCTTTGGAAAAATAGGGAAAGATGGAACTCTGCCTAACTCTTTCTATGAAACCAATATGGTGCTGTTACCTAAACCAGGAAGTGTTGTAACAGAGAAAGAAAATTATAGACCTATTTCCCTGATGAATATAGATGCAAAAATCTTAAAATCTTAGCAAAACAATTACAACAAGTTATCACTAGGATAATACACTAAGACCAAGTAGGATTTATTCCAGGGATGCAGGGTTGGTTCAATATTAGGAAATCTGTTAGTATACTCAATTATATCAATAACAAATCTATCAGAAATCATATGATCATATCAATAGATGCTGAAAAAGCTTTTGACAAAATACAGCATCCATTCCTATTAAAACCACTAGAGAGTGTAGGAATAAATGGACTGTTCCTTAAAATAATTAGCAGTATTTATCTGAAACCATCAACAAGCATTATAATCAATGGGGAGAGGCTAGAGGCATTCACAATAAGATCAGGGATGAAACAAGGGTGCCCATTATCACTACTATTCAATATTGTATTAGAAATGTTAGCTTCAGCAATTAGAGAAGAAAAAGAATTTGAAGGAATTAGAATTGGGAAGTAAGAGACAAAACTCTCACTCTTTGCAGATGACATGATGGTCTACCTAGAGAATCCCAAGAAATCATCCAAAAAACTACTGGAAACAATTAGCAATTTTAGCAAAGTTGCAGGTTATAAAATAAACCCTCATAAATCCTCAACTTTTCTATATATGTCTAGCAAGATACAGCAGGAAGAGCTAGAAAGAGAAATCCCATTCCAAGTAACCTCAGACAATATAAAATACTTGGGAGTCTATTTGCCAAGACAGACTCAGAATCTTTTTGAAAACAATTATAAAACGCTTCTCACACAAATTAAATCAGATTTAAATAACTGGGCAAATATCAACTGCTCATAGATAGGTAGAGCTAATATAATAAAAATGACAATTCTACCAAAATTAAACTGTTTAGTGCCCTACCAATCAAAATTCCAAAAAAATTACTTTAATGAATTAGAAAAAATTGTAAGTCAATTCATATGGAGAAATAAAAAGTCAAGAATTGCCAGGAGCTTAATGGAAAAAAGTGCAAAAGAAGGTGGCTTAGCCCTACCTGATCTAGAATTATATTATAAAGCATCAGTCATCAAAACCATTTGGTACTGGCTAAGAAATAGAGTGGTGGACCAATGGAATAGACTAGGTGCAATAGCAGGAAACGATTATAGTAATCTGCTGTTTGATAAACCCAAAGAGTCCAGCCATTGGGATTAAAAACTCCCTTTTTGATAAAAACTGCTGGGATAATTGGAAGTTAGTATGGAACAAACTTAGATTAGACCAACACCTAACACCCTTTGGTGTTAACCAAATGGTTAAAGGTCTTAGACATAAAAAACAATACTATAAGTAAATTAGAAGATCAAGGACTAGTTTACCTGTCAGATCTATGGAAAGGGGAGCAGTTTATGACTAAAGAAGAGTTGGAGAACATCACAAAAAACAAACTAGATTATTTTGATCACATTAAATTAAAAAGCTTTTGCACAGATAAAACCATGTAACCAAGATAAAAAAAAATATAGTAAATTGAGAAGCAATCTTTACAACTAACGATTCTGACAAAGGACTCATTTCTAAAATATACAGAGAACTGAGTCATATTTTTAAAACAAAAAGCCATTCCCAAATTGACAAATGGTCAAAGGATATGCAAAGGCAATTTACAGATGAGGAGATCAAAGCAATTCATAGCCATATGAAAAAATGCTCTAAATCATTATTAGAGAAATGCAAATTAAAGCTTCTCTGAGGTACCACCTCACACCTCTCAGATTGGCCAGTATGACCAGGAAGGATAATGATCATTGTTGGAAGAGATGTGGGAAATCTGGGACACTATTACACTATTGGTGGAGCTGTGAACTCATCCAACCTTTCTAGAGAGCTATTTGGAACTATGCCCAAAGGGCAACAAAAGTGTGCATACCCTTTGACCCAGCAATACCACTACTGGGTCTATACCCTGAAGAGATGAAGAAAAAGGGTAAAAACATTACTTGTACAAAAATATTTATAGCAGCCCTGTTTGTGGTTGGCAAAGAATTGGAAATCAAGTAAATGTCCTTCAATTGGGGAATGGCTTAGCAAACTGTGGTATATGTATGTCATGGAATATTATTGTTCTATTAGAAACCGGGAGGGACGGGATTTCAGGGAAGCCTGGAGGGGTTTGCATGAACTGATGCTGAGTGAGATGAGCAGAACCAGAAAAACACTGTATACCCTAACAGCAACATGGGAGTGATGAACAACTTTGAAGGACTTGCTCATTCCATCAGTGCAACAATTGGGAGTAATTTTGGGCTGTCTGCAAAGGAGAGTGCCATCTGTATACAGATAAGGAGCTGTGGAGTTTGAACAAAGTTCAAGGACTATTCCCTTTGATTTAGAAAAGAAACAGCTATCTTATTGTCTGATCTTGTTACCTCTTAGAATTCTTGTGTCTTCTCTAAGGATATGATTTCTCTCTCATCACACCCAATTTGGATCAAGGTACAACATAGAAACAAAGTAAAGACTGACAGATTGCTTTCGGGGGGCGGGGGGAGTAAGATTGGGGGGAAAATTGTAAAACTCAAATAATATCTTTAATAAAAATTAATTTAAATAAAAAGAAATCAGTAAAGTAGCAGCTACATCATGTTGTAGATTGCACACTGGTCCTAGAGTCAGTAGGACCTGAGTTCAAATCCAGGCTCAGATACTAAATACTTACTTAGCTGTGTGACTGGTAAAAATTTTGTGATAATTGAAGTACTTTAGGTATTTTTCCTCTCTGGATTAGAAAGGTTGTTGCCACTGTGATCTGGGGTCACCAGATCATAATAGGAATTTGGGGGGCCACTGAAAAGCAAAAGAATTTGCATGCTCTCTCTGGGATGTTAAAACTGCTTAGGATTTTATTATGAAATATGGCAAAGTAAACAGGTTAAAAAAAAAACTTTGCCTCCCAAATGGTCAGCAAGCACTTAAGCACTTAAGACAAGAAAAGGTTAGGCAAGATCACCTGGTAGGGAGGGAGACCGAGGGAGATAGACAGAGATAAAAGAATACTCAAGCACAGAGTTTACTGGGACAGAGAGAGGGGTGGTCTGGAGCTGAGGTCCAGCCTCAGGTTTTATAGTCTTACCCTTATCTGGGCACTGAGGGCAAAAAGGGGAATTCCCTTACCCCTTAAGTGACTGGATTCAGGTGGCTGGGGGAATAGGAACTGAGGAGACAGCATGCCAATTTTACATTAAACAATGAAACTAAGGTTAAGACCCTTCCACACCCTTAACAAGATTCCCTAATTTTAACAGCATTAAAAGATTACAGATTTTGATTCCTGCTACATTCATAATTCTCTACTATTTCTATGCATCATTCCCCTCCTCAAAATTATTCAGGACCCAGATTCTTCTGGAACTTTCAGGGTCCATTTGGAGATGATTGCATTACAGGGAGGACTTCATTGAGGCAGGGTTCAGAGAATGATTGACTGGCACAGCTGACTGGAATCCTGCAGAGGCTGGTCTTGAGGGTGTAACCTGGAGAAATGAAACTCAGGGGAAAAAATTTGAGCAGGCAAAACCAGAAAGAGAGATATTTTAACAGAGAATGCTATTTAACAGAGGCTCAATAATTAGCAAAAAACTAGAAGATGGAAGAAAGTTTTGGCTAAGTCCAATCTGGTCCTCTCACCTCATAGATGTTTGAGCAGGTCCAGAGCAATTCAGTGGTTTCAGTGTTTGTTTTCTCAGTAGGTTCAGTGTTTCCAGTGAAGAATCACTATTTGACCTGGGAACTCAGGTGTTTTTGCTAATATCATAAAAGCTTCAACATAGCTAACTTCTGCAATTCTCCCTCTCTTACTGCAAAATTTGTCTAATTCCATGATAACTTCATGTTTGAGTCCCATGGATCAGCACTCTTTTTAGATTATACTTATGTCAATTCTGTGTACACAACTTAATAAGATACTTTTGTCAAAACCTACAAGTCTAATTCCTTCCAATGAGATAGCTCAAGACTGGGGCCAGGGGATGTCTAGAGTCTTTGGTACCAAATAAGTTTTCCCAATGTTTTAATTCTAATGATTACTTCCTAGATGTCTTTGATTGGAATTATAGCTAAAAATCCTTCTATGCATATATTCAGTACTCAAATATATACCACAAACTGCAATGAGCACAAAATCCCACGAACACAGCAATCCCTCTACCACAGATACTCATTGAGCTAACATGAGCCCCACATCTAGGTGGACACCTTTGTTAGTGCCCAAAACATACACTCTCACAGTCTCAAACCTTCTCCTACATTAACCCCGGGGGCAAGAGACCAGACAAACAGAAAGAATGACTAAAAAGTCCAATTTAATTTTCCTATGTTTCTAGAAATCTTGGATCTGGAAAAACATGCTTCTAACCTCTCCAAGCCTGAACAGGTTCCAGTGTCAAGGAGGAAAATGTCCTTTCTTGGTGGTTGCCAGAATGTTGTCAATGGAATCTGGGGAACCAGATAAGCAGAGGAATTTGGGGGCCACTGAAAAGTAAAGGAATTTGCACACACTTTCTCTGGGATGTTAAAACTGCTCGGGATTTTATTATGAAATATAACAAAGTAAAGAGGTTAAAAAAAACTTTGCCTCCCAAAATTTTTTGCATCAAGCTGAGCCACCTTAAAAACCTTATTCTTACTTTGAACTTGGGGAAGTGATACTTGAAAACTTTGTGATTAAAAGCTTGATAAAAGTCCCTTTCTGTAAAATTTTTCATATGTAAGTTAATTAACAATTAATGCTGTTTTAATATGAATTTGTTGCCATTTCGATGGCAACAAATGATAAGAAATGTTTATATATTGAATTTATCACAAGCTATTGTGAAGAATGGAATTCATCCTCCTTTATCAAGTATTAGAATGGTCTCCAGGGAAGTTTAAGGTTTTGTCTACTCTTGTTATGTATATTGTTTTTCCCTTGCTGCTGAATAAGTTTTCTGATCTCCCTCAGTTTTGTGTGATTATTATCAGAATGACCTCCACCTATAAGTTAATGGTAAATCCCAGAGAATAGAACTTCATGTCTAACCTATATTTTGTCACTTTATTTGGATCCTATATTTTTAAGGTTTATAGTTTATAGGGCTCACAGTTTCAATCAAGAGAGAATGTATATAAATGTGCAACATGACCCAGTGAAAATGATTGTCAGGAGAGAAGGATTCGCTGGAGTTGGTGATAAGATCTAAGAAAAGCAAAACAGGTGGAAATGTGGTGGGAAGCCATTGAGTGGAAAAGTAGCCAATCAAAAAGGGATGGGATTAAAGAGCTAGATCAATAGGATAAAGATGATCCAATGAACCAACAGTCAATATGTTGATATTTCTTAAGAGTCTATTATGTGCTAAGCATGATCCTAAATCCTAGGGAAGTAAAGAAAGGCAAATAGCATTTATAGGAGAGACCATATACAAACAACTATTTAGACAAGATATATACAGGAGGATAATCAACATGGGAAGATACTAGATTAAAGAGGGTGTGCCGGGTATTGAGACCCTAACCCAAAATGACTACTCGGAGTCCTCTCAAAGTAGTAGAAAAGCATTTAATTTGGTTCTTGCAAGAAGTGGGGCAGTTCCTAACTCTCTATGAGAGAGAGAAAGAGAGAGAGAGAGAGAGAGAGAGAGAGAGAGAGAGAGAGAGCAGGAAAAGTTGAATTACAGAAGCTGAAGCAGGGTTAAAAAACCACAAAAACCACAACCCCCTTCCCCTCCTCTTTTCTGCTGACCATCACAACAATTGGTCAAACTTGATGGTCCAAAGGGGGGAGGATTGCCTGTCTTTGTTTACACCTTATATGGTTAGAGTGATATAATTTTTCTAGCTGGAGATCCGGGTTCTCACACTCACCTGATTCTTGAGAAATAGAAACTGAGGCCTATGGCTTAGACTAATTTAGCACTGTGTTTCTGAAAAGTCAGCATTCTTGCCCCTCACAGGGGTCATAAAAGTTTTGTAGAATTTTAGCTGGGACTTGAAGGGAGGAGGCAGAGCCAAAGAGGGAGACAGTCAGTGAAAATGCTCAGATTTGGGTGATAGTGTTAAGAGTGAGAAATGGAAAGGATGCTAGTGTCTTTGCATCAAAAAATACTTGCAGGGAAGTATGGAAGAAGACACCTGGAAAAGTGGACCCAGGTACATTACAAAGAAAATGCTAAATGCTCTCTTTAATCTTAGTGAAGGAGAAATATTGTAGAAATATTTGTCTAGCCTTTCTTGTAATATTAAGCAGCTATGCTGCTTTAGCATTTTCTGTGGGTCTATGACTTCCTCCCCACAGTTCAATCTAATTCTCTTTTCAAATGTAAATTCACTAAAATAATACAAAGTAACCTCTGGCCCTTCTCCCCTACCTCTCCCTCCACCACTTAGCCTTCCTCCTTGATCCTGACACCCCCACCCCCACCCCTCTCGGCACAGAAGGCTGGTTAGGCTCCATATAAATGTTTGGCTCACCTTCTTCTCCATGCTGGATCCATGTAGATCTAAGCCCAGCCATCTTCTAGTGGTTGTTTTTCTATTGTCCTTGTTGTCTTCACCAGTCCAACTCTATTGTTGTTTCTTTGCTTAACTTTACTACTTCTACTGAAACTATCTTGCTGCTTCTCCAAAGGATCTAACCTATGAGCTTTTTTGTAGGAACTTGTGAATTAAATTTTGAGCCTTTTCTTGCCCTCCTAAGTCAGAGCCTTCTGTGATTTCATCACTGATAAAATAACCCGCATGGATTCTTAAGCGGCCTCCCCTGAGCTGTTTTCCTGATAGAAGTTACTGGAGTGTATGGATGGGAGGTCTGTAGCAGGGCTTCATTTGTTCCCGTTTGGAAAGAACTAGGGCTAAGACTTCAAGGAACAAGAGAGGATAAGAGGTCTGGGGGCTCAAGAGAGGACAGTGTAGAAGTGAAGGGGTGACTGCTAGGTGGCACAGTGATAGAGCACCCTTGGAGTCAAGAGGACCTGAGTTCAAATCCGACTCAGACACTTAATAATTACCTAGCTGTGTAGCCATGGGCAAGCCACTTAACCCCATTGCTTTGGGAAAAAAAAACATATGTACATATATATATATATAATTATAAAACATTATAAAATATATAATATATAATATTTATTACATAATAATATAAAACATGTATATTATATATAATTATGCAATAATATAAAATATATAAATAATATCTAATATACAATTATATAATATTTACAAATTATATATGATAATATATCATATATAATATATTATAATGATATGGCTGTATAAATGATATATAATTATATAATAAAATATAAAATATAAAAATGATATATGTAATATATAATTATGTAATAATATACAATATATAAATTATATATAATTATATAATAATATGAAATATATAAATAATATCTAATATGCAATCATATAATATAAAATATGTAAATGATAGATAATGTATTATAATAATATGAATATATAAAGCATCTATAATGTAAAATATAAAAATAATATCTGTGTTATATTGTTATTTAATAATAATAAACAATATATAAAGGATATATGATTATATAATAACAATATAAACTATGTAAATAATATCTAATATATAATTGTATAAAATATATAAATAACACATTGTATATAATACTAAATACATATTATATATATTATATACCTATAGTCTTTAAGGAGAGAAGGGGTGGGGGAGTGCGGGCAGGGTAGTGATTACGACCTGGGGGTCTTGGTAAAGATAAAGCAGAACGCTGAGCTGGCCCCGCCCGGCCCCGCCCGGCCCCTCCCCTCCCGGACCCCGCCCCCTCTTCTTCCCGGGCCCCGCCCCTGGGCTGCCCCGTGCCTACTCGCTTGCCATTGGCTGGCAGGCCGGGGAAGGCAGTCCCGTTGGGCCGCGGCCCTGTGGCTCGGCTCCGCCATCTTGGGGTCAAGTTTAAAGGGAGGAAGAGGAGACAGCGGGGAGGCGGAGAGGGCCAAGGAGGGGAGGGAGCGGGCAGAAGGGCGGGCGGGCGGCCCCGCCGGCCGGGGCCCGGAGCCGTGATGGCGCGCGGGGCCTGAGGCGGCGGCGGCCGGGCCGGCCATGCCCGTGCGGAAGCGGGAGGCGGAGCGGGCGCTGCAGCTGCTGCAGGAGCACCTGGCCCGGCTGCAGCCCGGCCCCGGCGCTGGCCCCGGCGCTGGCCCCGGCTCGTCCCGGCCGCAGCCCGGCCCCGGCGCTGGCCCCGGCGCTGGCCCCGGCTCTGGCCCCGGCTCGTCCCGGCCGCAGCCCGGCCCCAGCCCCGGCGCTGGCCCCGGCTCGTCCCGGCCGCAGCCCGGCCCTGGCGCCCGGCTGCGCGGCTCCCTGGAGCGCCTCATCCGCCTCTTCCAGAGCAGCCTCTTCCACGCGCTCCTGGACATCCAGGAGTTTTATGAAGTGACGTTACTGGACGGCCCACGCGCGCCGGAGCCTGCCCAGCCCCGGAGCCCCGGGCCGCCCCGCGTGGTGAGCCGCCGGCGGGCCCCACGCAGCCCTGCCGCGGCTCGGGCCGAGGGGCCCGGGCCCGGGCCCGGCCCCGCCGCGGGGCCCGGGGAGCTTCCACCCTTCGCCCCCGCCGAAGAGTATGAATACAAAGAGATCACGCTGGCCCGCGGCCACGCAGGCCTGGGGCTCAGCATCGCGGGCGGCCGGGACAACCCGCACGTGGGAGAGGACGCGGGCATCATCATCACCGACATCATCGCGGGCGGCGCGGCCGCGCAGGACGGGAGGCTGCGGGGCAACGACTGCATTCTGCAGGTGAACGGAGTGGACCTCCGGGACGTGACCCACCGCGGGGCCGTGGAAGCCCTGAAGGAGGCGGGCCCCGTGGTCCACCTGTACGTCCGCAGGTGGAAGCCGGCCGTGGAGAAGATGGCGGAGATCCGGCTGCTGAAGGGCCCCGAGGGCCTTGGGTTCAGCATAGCCGGTGGCGTGGGCAACCAGCACCTCCCCGGGGACAATGGCATCTATGTCACTCAGATCATCCCGGGAGGAGCAGCCCATAAGGACGGCAAGCTGCAGACCGGAGACAAACTTGTAGCTGTGAATAGTGTGTCCTTGGAAGAAGTCACTCATGAAGAAGCCGTGACGGCCTTGACCAACGCCTCCGACTTTGTGTACCTGAGGGTAGCAAAGCCCACCAATATGTACATGAGCCCTGCCATCAGCCCTTATCCCCTTCCTCTGGATAACCACCTTAGTATGCCATCTTCTTTGGGCCAGACACCAGGATCATCAGTCAGATATTCCCCAATTCCCAAAGGGATGCCTGGAGAGGATGAATTTACCAGGAGGGGAAGATGGAGAAAGAATTTTTATTTCCTTTATCCCTGCTGGAGGGCCTGCTGATCTCAGTGGCAAACACCGGGAAAAGGAGAAGGAATCCTATCAGTAAATAGTGTCCATCTCAGGGCATCCACACAGGAACAGGCAGCAGCGGCAGCAGCAGCTCTTAAGAACACTGGCCAGGCTGTCAAAATCGTGGCACAGTATGGGCCTGAAGGTAAAAACAAAAGCTGTGCCTTCTCCACCTGGAATTATTCCAATTTTCCATTAAATAAGAATAGGCAAACTGGAAAAAAAATGATTGTTTTTTGCAGATATGATGAATTTAGAGAACCCTAAAAGAAACAAATAAAAATTAGTTGGAAAAATTAATAAATGGAGCAAAGTTGTAGGACATACAGTCTCTCCACAGAAATCAGCATTTCTGTATTATTCAAACAAAATACGATAGGAAGAAATGAAAAGAGTAATTACGGTTCAGAGAACACTATAAAATACCAACATTCATATAAGAATAAATTTAATACAACTAGAAAACACTTTGGAAATAAAACAGCCTAAAAAAAATAAGACAGTTAAAAGGTAGAGGGAGGGGCAGGATGACAGATTGTGATCACATAAAGGAATTTCTGAATTTATACTTTGAAGTAGTCATTTGTAGGTGACATCAAGATTAAAAGTAGGATCATCTTTATAGCTGAGGTGGAATGTAAAACACAGTAAATGAATCAAATGAGGAACCAGGAAAAGCAAAATCACTATAGTAAGTGTGAAATAAAAGATATGTAGCTAGTAACATAGTAGCTAGATGTGAAGTCATAGGATCTAGGTTCAAATCCTGATCCTTCCATTCAATACCTCTGTAATCCTGGATAAGTCATTGCTTTTCTATGTCAATTTGCCGGACTATAAAATTAGTTTGACTAACATTATTTTACTGGTTCCTTTTAGTTCTGAAGGTGGAGGAAGTAGGAGACCCATATGAATACCTCTAGATTGATTTTATTGAATTGCCAAAGTCTAGGGAGTACAGATATGTTTTAGAGTGTAGAAACCAAATGAACTATGGGATTTTCCAGAACTTTTCCAGCAACAGATGCTACCACAAACAGCAAGATGTCTGATCAAGGATATAATACCAAGTTTTGGTCTTCTATATTTTATTAACTGCAACCAAGGGCCACACTGCAGAAATAACTGCATATTTTAGTATAACCCTGACCCTATACCACATCCTCTATCACCCCCAAGCACATGGAGGAGATAAGTAGGATATAGCAATATAGCAAAGTTATATAAGAATATAGCAAATTTTAAGATCTTTTTGGGAAAAGTGTTGACAACAGAATGACTGTTTCCCCTTTTGTTCCAACTTAGAAATTGTAATGAGCAGGATTATGGATTGTATCTTTTGAAATTCTATTAGGCCAATCAAGGGAAAAACTCTTGGAACTTGTGCCTGGCTGCAGGAGATGAAAACATAAGAAGATATATCATCTCTATGTCTAGTTGTCTTTTACAGGCTTAGAAGGAGGCAATCTTGATGTTAACTAACTGCCTTTGGAAGAGATGGTGCATCCATTTGAGCCAGAGGACTACATGTAGACCCACAACTCCAACCTTCCTGCAATGAACCTTTCCAGGTCCTGTTGACTAGCCATATTATCAAGGTTACTGAGTAAAGGTGACCTTAATACAACACACTCATGAAAAGCCTGCTCTGATTGATTGCTGTTTAGCAGAGGAAGGATCCCCTGATCAGCCTTTGAACCTAGCTGGGCTCAAAAAGTACCCTCAACTGTTGAACCCAAAGAGCAAGAAGGAGACCAGAGTTTGATAAATGTGGAGATCTTTATTCCCGGGGACTGCCTGGGGATGGAATGCCCAAATCAGACAGGACCTAAGTGTTCAGGGGATAGGGTTTTTATAGTTTTTTGTGGGGGGAAGTACTGAGAGGAAGCAGGATACAGAAGCAAAAGACCATCTTATATGTAAATATGGGGTTCCCTATAGACAGAAAGGGTCTTTGTTTGAACATGTTTCCTGAGATGGGGGGGGGGGGAGTCACATATTCATGAGCCTCCCATAGGTTTAAGGAATTTACTATCCTATTGTTCCAGCCACAGCTGCGGAAGGGGGAGGCAATTCTGGAATTTAACAGATACAGCAAGATAATTAGGCTGATGAGGGTGCTTTGTGATTCTTCAAACAATTGTATGGTATGTCCTGGATCAAGTACTTGAGTCTTATTATTTTCAGACCCAAAGGCACCTGGCCAAATTCATATTTCTAAGGAATTCCTCAGGGCCTAGAAGGATGTCGGGGGACCCCTTTCTATACAGGAATTTCACAAACATTGATATTGTACTTCACAACATCAATCAGTGAGTGGTCTTTGGCTGCTTGTTTGACCTGATTTGTTGTCATTTTTAGTCATGTCCGACTCTGTGAGCACGTTAGAGAGTCTTGACAAAAATACTGGAGTGGTTTGGTATTTCTCCTGCTCTTCTTGCAAATCAGGAAACTGAGGCAAACAGGGTTAACTTGCCCCTGGTCACAAAACTAGTGTCTGAGCTCAGATTTCTTCTTAGGAAGATTAGTATTTCTTATAGGGGGCCTGACACTCTATCCACTGTGACATTTAGTTGTCTATTAGAGTGGCTATTTCCTTCAATGAATTAAGGGAAATAGGAGTTGTGACTTGATCTGATAATTAGACCCTAATTCCTCAGCTGCTATCTACTATGCATTTTTTTTTATTTTTACAATTATCTTTTTCCAGCTATATTGCAATGGTAGTTTTCAACAATCTTTTTTTTTTTTTTGCAGTTTTGGGTCATACATTTTTTCTCTCTGGTGGCAAATAATCTAATTTAAGCTATACATGTATAACCATGCTAAACATAGATCCATAATCATGTTGTGAAATAATGTAAACCAGGAAAAAAAGACTTAAGGCAACTTTTAAAAATTGAAGATATTCACTTGTATAAAAATATTCATAGCTGCCCCGTTTGTGGTAGCAAAGAATTGGAAATGAAGTGAATGTCCTTCAATTGAGGAATGGCTTAACAAACTGTAGTATATGTATGTCATGGAACACTATTGTTCTATTAGAAACCAGGAGGGATGGGAATTCAGGGAAGCCTGGAGGCATTTGCATGAATTGATGATGAGTGAGATGAGGAACCAGAAAAACACTGTACACCTTAACAGCAACATGGGGTTGATGATCAACCTTGATGGACAACCAGGGACAATTTTGGGCTGTCTGCAAAGGAGAGTGCCATCTGTATCCAGAGAAAGAATTGTAGAGTTTGAACAAAGACCAAAGACTATTACAAGAAACCTGTTATCTAATTAAGTAATCTTGCTATTTCTTATACTTTATTTTTCTTCCTTAAGGATATGATTTCTCTCTCATCACATTCAACTGAGATCAATGCATACCATGGAAACAATGTAAAGACTAACAGACTGCTTTCTGTGGGGGTTGGGGGGAAGGAAGGAAGCAAGAATGGGGGGGAACTATAAAACTCAAAATCTTTCTAAAAAAATTTTGAAGATAATCTTTGGTTTACATTTGAATTCCACAGTTCTTTCTCTGGAAATGGATGGTATTTTCTATCACAAGTCTTTTAGAATTGTCTTTATTATACTGCTGAAATGTGCAAGTCTATCATAGCTGATCATCACCCAATATTTAGCCACCATATGTCCTGCTTTGCACCCTTGGGGTTGGAAGATCAGGAGAGCACAACAGGAGAGTATTTGATCCAAAATGCAATCGAACTTTTAACTGAACCAAGTGCCAGAAATGTTTGCCTTTTCCTTGGGGGAAAGGATTCCTCTGCTGGGTGTGGAGGCAGACATTCAGGATTTCTATGATAATTATTTGCAATCAACACCAAATTGTGTATGATTGTACATAACATCAAATTGTACTGCTATAGGCTGGAAGAATGAGTCCTTTCACTGGGAAAAAGATCACTAACCTTTTGCTATCTCATCCCCAACTTGAGCTTGTGATGTCAACTTCAGTTCTGACACGAGTTCAGGAAACAGGATGACAAATGAAATTTAATTTATACTCTATGAAATGAAATGTGACCATTCTGGACAGAAAGGGTTTTCTGAGAATTTTTTTTTTTTTTAAACAGGAGGCCTGGCACATATGAGTGGGTTTTTTTTTAGTGGGGTTTTTTTTTGCAAGGCAATGGGGTTAAGTGGCTTACTCAAGGCCACACAGCTAGGTAATTGCTAAGTGTCTTAGGCTGGATTTGAACTTGGGTACTACTGACTCCAGGGCTGGTGCTCTATCCACTGCACCACCTAGCAGCCCCCATGAGTGGGTTTTTTAAGATAGCCCCACAGGGATTTTATTTTCCTGTGTAACAAAAAAAGGCCTATTACTGGCTTCCCTCAAATTGGACCAGTTGATATGGGTTAGGGTGGGGGCTTTTTGGCCTCTGGTCCACATTTACCCTACCTGTTTATACACACAAGTGTAGAGCCATCCAAATTTTTTCATACTTCCCTTTTTCATAAGTGACATTGAATGTATCTTTTCTATCTTTTTTTCCATGAAGGTCTCACACAGATGCATTCTGGTATTCCTGAATAAAACATTTTTTGCAAATTATAAGTTAGTTGGGGCGCATGTGGATAGAGCACCTGCCCTAGAGTCAGGAGAGTTCAAAGCTGACCTCAGACTTAATAATTGCCTAGCTGTGTGACCTTGGGCAAGTCACTTAAACCCCATTGCTTTAAATAAAAAAAAATTAAGTATTAGTTGAAATCATAGATGCAGTGGAAGACCTTAATATTGAATTTCACATACTTAGGGCAGTAGCCAAAATAGGTTGATTCTAGTTTCCTCCTGGCAAAGAGAGAAAAAGGATTATAAACTCTCATAAGTCAGGAGGAGTCTTGCACCTTGAGTGCCTGACAACTTGGATGATATTCATATACATATGGACTGGGTTTGGAATGCCTGGAACAAGTTCCAAGAGGATGGAAAAGAATCCTGTTCCCTATGGGAATGGCTAACCTCTTGGTTCCTAAATCTCTCATGGCTAAAGTATTTATTTGTGTGTTTTCCCTCATGTGTCTTCATAATGATTGTATGTTGTTTGTGTTTATAGGATGTTCCTTGGTGCCCAAATTTTGATTTCCAAATGACTTAACTCCCAAATTACAAGCACCAGAGATTAAGATGATGCAGTTGAGGATAGAGCATTGGTATAGGTTCCATTATGGTTAGCATCAAAGGTGTGATTGTGCAAAGTCAGATACTTGTGCAGTCAGTCTGAGTGACCTCATTTTGACTTTGGCACATGTGCAGCTAGTCTGTAGGAGATGGTGGTCTGGAAATAACCCTAGTGTTTACACACTAATCCCACCTCACTGCAATACTATAATGAGAGAAGAGCTGAAGTGGCACTAACCCCATCTCCTCATGATTATATGTACCAACCAACATTTTTGCCCTTATATGGAAATTGTTTACTCCTGTCTATAAAAAAGACAGCAATTTGAATTGGGCAGCAATACCTAGTTGCTTGCTGCCTTGGTATGCTCAATAATCTTTTCCTAAGTTTGGCTCATTAACCAAGGTGAGGCCTGAACCAATATTTTGACACCATACCAAAAGAAGAGAGTTTAAATTTGATCTTAGACACTAGCTGTATGTCCCTGGGCAAGTCACAACCTCAGCCTCAGTTTCCTCATCTATAAAATGAGCTGCTGAAGAAAATGGCAAACCACTCCAGGATCTTTTCCAAGAAAACCCCAATTGGGGCTTCTCAAAGAATTGGAGGACTGAACAAAAACAATAGTGCAATAGAGAGGAATTATGTTACTTCCCTCTTCCTATGTCTCCCCTTTAGCTCTCTATACCATGTTATGAAAAACCAGACCAATAATCCAGCCAAATGGGGAGACACACTGAAAGCAAACATGGTAATTTCAAGGAGTATGACTAGCCTTGTGCTTGAAAATGTAGCCACTTGCTTGAGTTTGATTATTGCCTGTGACAAATCACAATTCAGACCTGGGAAGTGTGGAAAAGAAAATAGAGATTTATTGAAGTTTCAACACATAAGAAAGTAGTAGAGATTAAGGAAAAGACCATGTGTATTGCTAATTAATACTGGCAGGAGAGGTAGCAGGCCCATCTGAAGTTTGGAAAGGAAGAGAGAAAGAAAAAAGGCAGGCAGCCACGAGGCTTGGGTTGACCAGGCCACATGGTAAAGCCCAAGGAGATCCACAAGGTTTAAGAAAGAGCCAGAGGAAGGCCTATCCTAATGGATGGGAGGCTGGAAGAAGCAAGAAACTCAAAAGGGCAGTGTTTCCTGTAAAATACCCCTCCATTGTAGGCTGGACAGAGGGTGGTGCTTGGGGTATGGTATTTCACCTTGGAACCAGGTCATCCCCCAATGGCAAACCATATATAGGTCCTTCCTGTCCTTTTAACACATCATTTCCTGCCCATTAGTGTCTATGGCCAAGGTGGAAATGTGGGATAAGATACAAACAACAGGGTCAAGGGGAGATAGGATACAATCAACAGTGTCCAAGGGAGGCAGAATCTCAAGAGTAGGAACCTCCAGCCATTTAACAGATTTTGTTTCTGCTACATTCACAATTCTCTATAACAATAAGAATACTAGTCTGCTATGGATTGAAGAAAACCAATAAGTAGGAATTGAATATATTCTTAGGCCACACATATTCTTCATAGGTGTCTCAGCACTGTCATTTGTTCTGTCACCCATGGAATATGTATTTGTGAGAGTGTGCCCCAGATTTTTCAGGGGATTGGTTTTGTATCAACTATCCTTGTTAAACTTCCTTAAAAAGTCAATGGAGAGGGGCAGCTAGGTGGCATATCGATAAAGCACCGGCCCTGGAGTCAGGAGTACCTGGGTTCAAATCCGGTCTCAGACACTTAATGATTACCTAGCTGTGTGGCCTTGGGCAAGCCACTTAACCCCATTTACCTTGCAAAACCCCCCCAAAAAAAGTCAATGGAGGGTACAAAGAATAGGGCATGTGAGTTAAAGTAATAGAAATAGAGCAATTCAGTTCTCTCACTGCCATGAAAGAACAGTGGGCAGCCTGCCATTCCAGTGAGGGGTGGGAAAGCAACCTGCAGAGAGTACCCATGCCAGCCCTTTTCCCTTTTAATCAGGTTCGTCTACTTCCATCTTTATTTCAACAGCTTTTTCACAACCAGCAATGGAACTCAAACTCCTAACTATTCATCTTTTTTTTTTTTTTAGATTTTATTTTGTTTTACAATTTTTCCCTCTCAAGAAGCTTGCTTCCTTCTCCCCAACTCCCCACAGAAGGCAGTCTGTTAGTCTTTTTTTTTAAAAGGTTTTTTGCAAGGCAAATGAGGTTAAGTGGCTTGCCCAAGGCCACACAGCTAGGTAATCATTTAGTGTCTGAGTCTGGATTTGAACCCAGGTACTCCTGACTCCAGGGCCGGTGCTTTATCCACTGTGCCATCTAGCCACCCCAGTCTGTTAGTCTTTACATTGTTTCCATGATCTACATTGATTTAAGTTGAATGTGATGAGAGAGAAATTATATCCTTAAGGAAGAAAAATAAAGTATAAGAGCAAAATTACATAATAAGATAATGGGTTTTTTCCTAAATTAAAGGTAATAGTCTTTGGTCTTTGTTCAAATTCCACAATTCTTTCTCTGAATACAGATGATATTCTCCATCGTAGATAGCCCAAAATTGTTCCTGATAGATGCACTGATGGAATGAGCAAGTCTATTAAGGTTGATCATCACCCCATGTATTCATCTCCTTTTAGAGTCTTCTCCAATAGAATTAGATTTCATGGGGGCAAGACTGTCTTATTTTTTACTTGTTAAGTGTTCCTAGCACAGTGTCTGACACAGTTAAGTATTTAATAAATTATCCATCACATCTATTTATCCATCCCCAGACTGTGATATATGTAGCATATTTTCCTTTTCAACTGAATGGGGGACTGTAATAAAGGTTAAATCAGCCCTGGGCTCTGGTTGTCTGGAAAAAAATATAGTTACTTGAATAAGAGATGCAGTCCTTTGTGATACCTGGTAAATTGTGATTATATCTGTTCTAAAAATGTATTTGTCATAGAATTTTTAGGAACCTTCTTTCCTAATCTCTTCTCTCTCACCCTATCTCCCATTTTATAGATGAGAAAACCGAGACTCAAGTTAGCATTGTAGGAATTTGAACTTGGGTTCTGATTACAAACCCCTGCATGTATATTAAAAGTGGAGGAATGAATATGTAATGGTTGCTAGTATTATCTCCGCTGGTCGACAGCTGCCACCTCCAGAAACGATTCCCATTTCCCAATAATAGTAACAAAAAGGGGCGGCTAGGGGGTTCTGGCCCAGGAGTTCAAATCTGACCCCAGACACTTCGTAATTACCAATAGTTGTGCGGCTTAGGCAAACTACTTAATCCCACTGCCTCGCAAAAAAAAAAAAAAAAAGATTGCCTAGCTGTGTGGCCTTGGACAAGCCACTTGATCCCACTGCCTCGCAAAAAAAAAAAAGACTGCCTAGCTGTGTGGCCTTGGACAAGCCACTTAATCCCACTGCCTCGCAAAAAAAAAAGATTGCCTAGCTGTGTGGCCTTGGACAAGCCACTTAATCCCACTGCCTCGCAAAAAAAAAAAGATTGCCTAGCTGTGTGGCCTTGGACAAGCCACTTAATCCCACTGCCTCGCAAAAAAAAAAAAGATTGCCTAGCTGTGTGGCCTTGGACAAGCCACTTAATCCCACTGCCTCGCAAAAAAAAAAAAATTGCCTAGCTGTGTGGCCTTGGACAAGCCACTTAATCCCACTGCCTCGCAAAAAAAAAAAAGATTGCCTAGCTGTGTGGCCTTGGACAAGCCACTTAATCCCACTGCCTCGCAAAAAAAAAAAAAAGATTGCCTAGCTGTGTGGCCTTGGACAAGCCACTTAATCCCACTGCCTCGCAAAAAAAAAAAAATTGCCTAGCTGTGTGGCCTTGGACAAGCCACTTAATCCCACTGCCTCGCAAAAAAAAAAAAAGATTGCCTAGCTGTGTGGCCTTGGACAAGCCACTTAATCCCACTGCCTCGCAAAAAAAAAAAAAAAGATTGCCTAGCTGTGTGGCCTTGGACAAGCCACTTAACCCTATTGCCTTGCAAAAACCTAAAAAAAAAAATAGTAACAACAAGCTATTTGGAGCCTAGTTCTGCATTAGGAAAAAAAAAGGAAGAACTCTTAGATGGTAGATCTTGGAAAGAAGAGACGGAACACAAGTCCCTCAATCCCGCTGCCTTGCAAAAGTCAAAAATCAGGGACAAAAAGGGGCCGGGATCCCAAGCGATCTTTTGGTGTCCTTTGTGCAAAAAGAAAACCATAGCGACGAGGAGCCCACAGCACAGGTGGCCTCGGGGAGGAGATCCAGCCCCCCGGGTCCTCCGGCCCTCCCTAAGCGAGTGGGCGTGGAGTGGCGCGGGGCGGGGGGCGGCCCGAGCAGGTGGAGGCAGCAGGAGACCGCGGCCCTCTCCCGGCGGCCAGGAACCCGGAGGAAAAGGAGGAGCCGTGTGCGGGCGTCGTGGGCTTGGCCGGAGGAAGCTCCCGCGAGCGTGCTCAGCCGGGCCCGGAGCTGCCCGGGAACATGGCGGCGGCGGCCGAGCCCGCTTCGCTGGCTCACCCGCCGCACGGCGCGGCCGGGCCCCCGGGCCCCCTGGCCGCCGGCGGGGCCGTGCCCGTGCTTTTCTGCTTCTCCGTGTTCGCCCGGCCCGCCAGCGTGCCGCACGGCGCGGGCCACGAGCTGCTCACCCAGAAGTTCCTGAGCCTGTACGGCGACCAGATAGACATGCACCGCAAATTCGTGGTGCAGCTGTTCGCCGAGGAGTGGGGCCAGTACGTGGACCTGCCCAAGGGCTTCCTGGTGAGCGAGCGCTGCAAAGTCCGCCTGGTGCCCCTGCAGATCCAGGTAGGACCCGGCTCCCGGCGGGCCCGCTCCTCAGGTGGCCGCCCCCGGGCTGCGGCGGCTCCGCGCGCCGCGGGGGCGGCCGGAGGGGGCCCTTGGCGCGCGACCCCCGCTCCGCCCAGCGCCGCTCGCCTGGAGCAGTTTTTAAAATTGCCTTTAAATCTTTCGACTTAATCCTCCAGCGTTTGTGTGTGTGTGTGTGTGTGGGGGGGGGGGGGGTTGAACCGTTGCCCCTTTGAATTGGCTTCTTCTTTGTAGTGCTTCACCTTATGTTTTCCTCAAAAACTGCCAAGGAGCTGGGTTTTTTTTTTAATTGGAAAAGGGTTGTTAGGTGAAATTTGCTTCCTGGTGTTAATCATTAGTCATAACTTTTGCTTTTTGGCAGTTGGAAACGGGTGGAAAGAGAGGAGAGAACTTGGAATAAATAGCCTTTAAGATTTTCTGATAACCTGATCTTCAACTTGGTTTATATTTTTTCACTTTAATTTTCTTTTTTTTTTGCATATTGGATAGAAACTAGCCATTTAGGTTGCAAATGAAACAAATGTGGAATTCCCTTCTTGCCGGCATTTAGAGCTCAGGCGTTAGTTACCCTCTGCCAATTACTCTGAACAGCTGTTCTTTTTTTTCCCTAAGACTTTATTTATTTATTTTTTTAAATAAAGATTTTTATTTATTTTGAGTTTTACAAGTTTTCACCTCATCTTACTTCCCTCCCCCTCCCCCACCCCCCCCCCCCCAGAAAGCAATTTGTCAGTCTTTACATTTTTCCACGGTATACATTGTTCCAAATTGACTGTGATGAGAGAGAAATCATATCTTTAAGGAAAGAAACATAAAAGTATAAGAGATAACAAGACCAGACAATAAGGTATCAGTTTTTTTTTCTAAATGAAAAGTGATAATCTTTGGTCTTTGTTTAAACTCCACAGTTCTTTCTCTGGATACAGATGGAATTCTCCATGGCAGACAGCCCCAAATTGTCCCTGGTTGTTGCACTTGATGGAACGAGCAAGTCCATCAAGGTTGAACATCGCCCCCATGTTGCTGTTAAGGGTGTACATGAACTGCTGTTCTTGAACTAATCTTTGGCCTTTCTTACCTGCCCTGACTTTCTTCTGCCCTGTCATGACTTGAGCATCCCGATCAAAAAGTGCATAGGTGGTTTGCTAAACCAAATAATGTTCCCTTGCTCTGGAAGCTTAGGGTTTATCAAGTTCCTCTCAGCATCTTTGAAAGTTTCTTTAGGCAACCTTGGAATGATGCCCTAAATACTTACCGGATTTTTTATGTCAAAACATTTTTATGGCTAATGCCTCAGCAACTATCCTTAAAAGAAAGTGAACCTGGAGAATGTACCAGTGGATAAATAGTAATTCAAACAATCCTAAATACTCCTAAAAAAAAAAAAAGCAAAGTAGCAATTGAAGAGAACAGAGATTTTTTGTTTGTGTTTATTTGTTATCACTTTGTTAACTCTCAAGTCATATTGTGAAAGCAATCATCCAGTGTCATTTTATGAAGTATCAGTGGTCAAGAAAACCATTTTAACTAAATATTTCAAAACGTGCCCAAGTCACACACATGGGTCCATATTTCCTTTAAATTTGATTTCATTGGGAAGCTTCCTCATAGAATCAGTTGAGATTTGTGAATCATGCCCTACATGTAGGAGACAATCACTGGATGCTTATTTTGCTTTTAAAAAATTCCTTTAAAAAATTTTTAAAGTTAGGTTTTGAATTTAAATTGTACTTTTTTTCTACAGTTGTATTCTTAGCAATTAAAAGTTGCTGAGGTACACAGAATTTCTTTCCTTTTCAGTAACAATTTTTTTTTTAACTCAGGACTGGGATAAGTCTAGAGGAAGATGCAAAGAAACTCATTTTCCACTAGAAAAACTTTTGAGCTTATAGTTTTTTAATTCTTTAATATGCATTAGCTATTCCTGATAGTTTGTTGTGTTTTTTTTTAGGTTTTTGCAAGGCAATGGGGTTAAGTGGCTTGCCCAAGGCCACACAGCTAGGTAATTACTAAGTGTCTGAGGCCAATTTGAACTCACGTACTCCTGACTCCAGGGCCGGTGCTCTATACACAGCACCACCTAGCCTCCCCTCTGATAGTTTTTAAAAAAACATTTCATATTATATTCATGGCACTGTGAATGGTCATGCCTAGGAATATTCCATTATATTCATGTATGACATTTGTTCAGCCATTTCCCAATTGTTTAAGAGGTATAATCTAAGATACTACCCCAGATTCTAATTTTTTGCTCTTTCCTTTGTTCCTTTAAAAAAAAATCTTTATTCATGTCTTCTGTTGTTGTTGCAGCACTAAATTTACCCCCAATTTTTTCCCCACTCCCATTCCATATCATAAATACTAATTTAAAGAATAAATAAGAAAAAAGGGAGAAAAAATCAACAAAACTGAACAATGCACAGAAATGTCTGAAAATATATTTACCATACCCAATGGACTTCTTACCTCTGCAAAGGGGGGATGTCTTACATCTTTTCTTTGGAGTCATACTTGTTCCTTGTAATTTTGCAATATTTACTTTTGATTTGGGGGGTTCTTTTTACTTATTTTTCTAAATTATCTATTATCTATTTTATATCTATTTTATTTTATTTTATATCTATTTTACTCTTCATTAGTTCATGTAAATCTTTCCATGCTTCACTCTATTCATAAATATTCATCATTCCTTACAGCATAGAAATACTTTGTTTCATAGAAATGTGAGATGAGCAAATTTAGACATCTCCATTCCAAATGGACTGTTTGTCCCCAACCTGCAGTAGAGCTTTCTGAGCTTTTTATTGGCTTGATCAGCCGCAGTTGGACACACTGTACCTTGACCTGGACATAGTGACGTCTTTTTGATCCCTTAGAGTCCAAAGGATAAACACCATTCTATTTCATTCATACACCGCATTTTGTATAGCCATTATTCATTTGATGTATATCTGTTTTGTTTCCAGTTCTTTGCTATCACCAAAAAAAAAAAAAGTTTTTATAAATATCTTGATATATTTGGGCACTTTCTTCTGGTCTGGGTCAAAAGTTGCAGCATTTTAAATAATTTAAATTTCTTTCCAGATGGTTGTACTGATTCATAGCTCCACCAACCACTATTTTTTCTTTGATGAGTTTAGATTTTTGGACTTTTCCTTTTAGAGCCTCTTTCAGGAGATAATTATTAAATTCTTTTTCTGCGGGGTCTCATAGGTATGAGCAAGTTTTCATTTATACAGACTTTGTTTTTTATCATTTTTGTTTGATTCTAGTTTCCAAAAAAGTCTATTTCTGGGATAAGGTTTACCACTTTATGTTAATAAAATATAAATTTTCCTTTCATTTTTTCTCTAGACATTTTAATTTTTTTAAAATCTCTTGCTTTCTTCTAGGTATTCATGTAGTTCTTTTGGAAAGTCTATTTTTTTTTTCTCAGAATCTCTGCTTAAAGTTGTTATAGAGAATTATTCTCTCCTATTTTAGGGATCTCTAGATTTGAAGTATTTTGGGTTTTTGTTTTTGTTTTTGTTTTTAGGTTTTTGCAAGGCAAATGGGGTTAAGTGTCTTGTCCAAGGCCACACAGCTAGGTAATAATATATTAAGTGTTTGAGATGAGATTTGAACCTAGGTACTCCTGACTCCAGGGCCAATGCTTTATCCACTGAGACACCTAGCCACCCCCTGAAGTATTTTTTTATATTGCTGTGTTTCTATTTATTCTTCCCTGCTTCCTGAATTGGTGCTTTGGGTATGCTTTTGGGGAAAAAGTGGTCAGTCTTGCTTGGTCTTGCCTGGGGGCATTAGGGTTCCAATGTTGACCCCTGCTCTAATCTTCTGTCTTTCTATGGCATCTGAGGACACATCTCAGGAACACTTGCCTGGCCTAATCTCCTCTGAATATATTGATACTGCATTTATTGCTTGCCCTACTTGCTACTTTCTGGTACATCCAAAAGACCCCATCATGGGCCTTATGGACCTTTGGACTTTTTTTTGACTAATCTGGATCTTGTTCCTTCAGATATGGAGTTTTGCAGGTTATGTTTGTCTCTACCCAATCTCTGGTCCCACTGTAAAATCATGCTGTAATTGCACAGAATCACTTGCCTGGACTAGTCTCTGAATATATTGATACTGCATTTTTTGCTTGCCTGGGCTAGTAGTTTCCTCTGACAATATTGATAGTGCATTTATTACTTGCCCTACTTTCTACTTTCCGGTACTTCCAAAGGCCCCAACATGGGACTTTCCTGACCCCCTTTGGCCTTTTTTGGCGGGGAGGGTAATATGGATCTTGATTCTTTCAGATACAGAACTTTGGAGGTTACATTTGTCTCTAGCCAATTTTTGGTCCCGCTTTGAGATTATCCTGTAATTGCACTGACTTTGCTAGCAACTCCCTTTCCTTTTTTGCCTTCGGATTCTAGATGACCTTTTAAAAAAAATACTTATTTTTCCAATTATAATTTTCACCATTAATTTTTGTAAAGTTTTCTTCCTCCCACCCTTCCCTCCCCTTATCCTAGGATAACAAGTAATCTAATATAGGCAAATACATTACATATTACACATATTTTCATATTAGTCACACTGTGAAAGAAGAATTAAGAACAAAAGGGAAAACTGTAAGAAGTTGAAAAAATAAAAACCAAATTAGAAAAAGTGAAAATAGTATGCTTTGATCTGCATATAAGATTCTCTGAATGTGAATGACATTTACCATCCCTAGTCTTTTAGAATTGTCTTTGATCACTGTATTACTGAAAAGGACTAAGTCTACTATAGTTAATTATCATACAATGTTGCAATTAAAGTGTACAGTGCTTTCCTGGTTCTGTTCACTTCACTCAACATCATTTCATATAAGTCTTTGCAGGTTTTCCTGAAATCTGCCTGCTCCTCTTTTCTTGTAGAGCAATAATTTATAATTATATGCCACAACTTGTTTAGCCATATCCCAATTGATGAGCATCTCCTCAATTTTCAGTTCTTTGCCACTATAAAAAAAAAGGTCCCATAAATATTTTTGTAAATATGAGTCTTTTTGCCATTTTTGTGATCTCTTTGGGATATAGACCTAGTAGTGGTATTGCTAGATAAATGTTTTATTGTCCTTTGGGCATATTGCAAACTGCTCTCCAGAATGGTTGGATAAGTTCACAACTCCACCAACTGAGCATTCATATCCTAGTTTTCCCACATCCCCTCCAATATTAATCATTTCCCTTTTCTGTCATATTGGTCAATCTGATAGATATGAGGTGGTACTTCAGGGTTTTAATTTGCATTCTCTAATAATTACAGAGCAGTTTTATTTGACTATAAATAGTTCTAATTGGCCTATTTGTCTAGTTTCTCCCATACTATTTTTTAGTTTTCACAGAAGTTTTTGTCAAATAGTGATTTCTTATCTCAGAAGCTGAAGTCTTTGGGTTTATCAAACAGTAAATTATTATAGTTATTTGCTATTGTGTCTTCTGAACCTAGGCTATTCCACTGATCTACCACTATTTCTTAGCCAGTATCAAATAGTTTTAATAATTGCTGCTATATAATATAGTTTTAGATCTGGTATGACTAGGCTACCTTCTTTTGAATTTTTTCCCATTAATCCTTTGATAGTCTTGTTCTTTTGTTCTTCCAGATAAATTGTTATTTTTTCCTAGATGATGTCTAGTGAAGTCTGTAATATCTAATTGAATTTCTTGACCTATTTTAGGTCTGTTGCAAACTAATGGGCTATATATGAGGAAATATGCGGCAACTGGGCAATCTGCTTTTTTGTTCTGGCTGTCTTAAGCCAGTAGTCTATAGTTTAGCTTTTGAGAAGCTTTGTTCTGATGCCTTGTAATTGAACATTATCTAGGAACAATACAAACAAGGGATTAGAAGGCCTATATTCTAATCTCTATTATGTTAATTTATGTGAACTTGGTTAAGGCAGTTGACTTTAGTTTCCTTAAATATAAAAAGGTTATTGAATTGCATGAATTTGAACATCCCTACCAATTCTAATATTCTATGACTTACCCAGTATAGAAATATTTATATTTCAGTGGCCATGTTTTCCTTTCCTGTTTTCTCTGCCAATAGAATCATAGAAGTTTTTATTCTAGAAGAAACTTTGGATACTAGTTTACTTTAACAAACTGGGAAAATGATATTGTAACTTGATCCAAGTCACACGTACTTAGTGCTAAAGTTCAGATCAGAAATAATTTTCTGGGAGGCTAGGTGGCGCAGTGGATAGAGCACCAGTCCTGGAGTCGGGAGTACTTGAGTTCAAATCTGGCCTCAGACACTTAATAATTACCTAGCTGTGTGACCTTGGGCAAGCCACTTAACCCCATAGCCTTTCAAAAACTAAAAAAGAAAAATAATAATTTTCCTAATGCATTATATAATGCTTGACAGCCATCAGCCTTTATCTGCAACAAACCATATGACTCTAATTGTCTCTCTTTTTTTAACTGAAATATTCAATGACTTACAAGTGCCCCATTTCATTCCAACATGAACCTGAACTAATAGGGTGCTGCCTTTCTGGTTCTTTCCACTCACCACCATCTTTTAATATGTCTTCAGCATTTGATAATGTAGATCACCTTTTCCTTCTGAATATTCTCTTTTCTCTTGTTTTTTTTTTTGTGATACTAATCTCCTCTAGCTCCCTGACTCACCAACTGCTCTTTCTTAGTTTCCTTTGCTGTCATGTCCTAACTGAGGATGTTTCCCAAGACTTTATCCTGACTCCTCTTCTCTCTCTAATACTATCTCATTAGGTAATCTCAGCTCCCACGGATTAAAATCTCCATACAGATAATACCTCCATACATCACCTTTTCCTCCTTCCTCTAGTTCACACTTCCATTTGCCTCCTTTATTGTCTTAAACTGATTGTCATATAGACATCTTAAATTCAACATTTCTAAAACAACTTCTTATTTCCACTGACAAACCCTCTGAATTTCCCTATTACTCTCTAGGGTGACATCATCCCAATCACCCAGGCTCATAATCTGGGTAGCATGCCTGATTTATGATTCTCACACTATGTTAGAATCAATACATAGTTTCCAACTCTCTCTTCTTCCTCTTACCCCTCACAATTTGGGGTGGGCGAATTTTTCAATAACAGGTGAAGCTAATTGCTCCTTTATCCTTGTTTGCATATTAATATGCAACATTAGGGCTAAGTAAATTTTTTAACTGTTCAGTAAAATTATAAATTCTTTTTTTCATGATAGCTTTGAATCTGAACTAACAAAGTGCTGATGTGTCTTGCCTTATTGTTTCTTGTTATTTTCAGTCTCAGTGGTGTTTCTATCTTCACAACACTTTATAATCTCTTCATTCCCTAGCATCTGTGTAGTTCATGCCCTCATTAGCTTTCTCTTGGATTATTGTAGCAGCTGCATGTTTGGTCTACTTGCCTCAAATTTCTTTTTAAAAATTCTCAAATATTTTATTTTTTCCAATTACAAGTGAAAAATTTTAAATTCCAAATTTTTTCCCACTCTCCTTCCCATTTGATAAAGGTTATACATGTGGAGTAATGCAAATCAAATTTTCATGTTAATCATGTTTTAAAAGAAAAAACAGACAAAAAAACCCCAAGAAAAATAAATCATACAATTTTTTTTTTGTTATGTTACTAATCTGGTCAGTTTTGCTGATATTTTTCCTAATATTGAACCAGCCCTGCATTCCTGGTATAAATAAATCCCACATGATCATAGTATTTGATCTTTGTCATATATTACTATAATCTCCTTGCTAATAGTTTATTTAAAATTTTTGCAACAGTATTCATTAGGGAAATTGGTCTATAGTTTTCTTTCATTGTTTTAGCTCTTATTGGGTTAGGTTTCAGAACCAAATTTATGTCATAAAAGGAATTTAGTGGGATACCGAATATTTTCCCCAAATCCTATATAAGTATTGAGATTAATTGTTCTTTAAATGTTTGGTAGAATACACTTGTAAATCAGTCTGTCCTAGGGCTTTTTTGTTAGGGGGCTCACTAATGACTTATTCAATTTATTTTTCTAAGATGGAATTATTTAAGTGTTCTATTTTTTATGTTAATCTGGGTAATTTATATTTTTGTAAATATTCATTTATTTCACTTAGATTGTTAGATGTGTTGGCATGTAAATTGAATGAAATATCTTCTTATAATTACTTATTTCCTCTTCATTGGTGGTGAATTCACCCTTTTAATTTTTAATACTTGAATTTTGTCTTCCTAATTTTTTCATCAAATTAGTTAATGGTTTATGTTTTATTTTCCACCCCCACCTTCCCCATAAAACCAGCTTCTGATTTTATTTCAGTGGTTTTCTTTTTCTCAGAGTCAATCTCTCCTTCGATTTTTAGGATTTCCAACTTGGTGAGTAATTGGGGATTTTTAATTTGTTTTTTAAGTAGCACTTCCAGTTCATTGATGCGCTCTTTCTCTACTTTATCAGTATAAGTCTTTAGAGATACACATTTTCCCCTATGTACTGCTTTGTCTGTATCCCATTAATTTTGGTGGTCATCTCCTTGTTATCATTCTTTTTAATGAAATTATTGATTATTTCTATGATTTGTTTTTTTGGTGCATTCATTCTTTAGGATAGTTATTTGGTTTCCAATTAATTTTTAACTTGTTTTTATTGCCCTTTTTTGAATATAATTTTTACTGCATTGTGATCTGAAAAGGATGCATTTCATATTTCTGCTTTTCTGCATTTACTTGAGACATTGTCAGTTTTTGTGTAGGTGCCATGTGTGACTGAGAAACAGGAATATTCCTTTCAATTTCTATTCTGTTTTCTTCAGTCTATTATATCTAATTTTCCTAAAATTCTATCCATCTCTTTAACTTCTTTCTTATTTCTTTTATGGTTATATTTATCTAATTCTAAGAATGGAATGTTAATATGTCCACTTATATTGTAAGTTAGACTTCTATACTCAACAGAGTGTGTTTACTGTTTTCTCTTTGAGCCAGTTCTGAAAAGACTAAGATAAGGTTCAAGCATTGCCTGCATCTTCTCTTTCCCCTTCTGTAAAAGCTTCCTCCTGTGTCTTTTATGTGAATTAATTTTACTTTTCTACTTTCTCTCATCAAATTCTCTAATTCATTAAATTTTTTAATATCATCCCATCATAGTCAATTCACATACTTCTATGTACACTCCCAATTGACCTCATAATTCTTAGGGTTATAAATATTATCTTCCCATATAGGAATGGAAACAGTTTATTGATTCTGTATTTCTCTTACCTGTTTAACCTTCTTATATTTACATCATTTTTAAAAGTCAGATTTTCTATTCAACTTTGGTCTTTTTTTTTTATCAAGAATGCTTGAAAGACCTCAGTTTCATTAAATGTTCATTTTTCCCCCTTGAGGGATTATGCTCAGTGTTTCTGAGTTGTAATTTGCTTCTTGGTTGAAATCCTAGCTCCTTTGTCCTCTGGAATATCACATTCAAGCCCTCAGAACCTTTAATATAGAAGCTGATAAATCTTGTATTATCCTGACTATGACTTCTTATTATGTGAATTTTTTTTCCTGTTACTTGTAATATTTTCTCCTTGATCAGGGAGCTCTGTAATTTAGCTATAATATTCTTGGGAGTTTTCATTTTGGAATATCTTTCAGAAGGTGATTAGTACCTTCTCTGTTTCTATTTTACCCTCTGATTCTGGGATATCAGGGCAATTTCCCTTGATACTTTCTTGCAATATGATATCTAGGCCCTTTTTCTGATTATGGTTTTCAGGCGATTCAATAATAAGTCACCCCTGGGCCTTCCTTCCTGGTGGCTTGGCCATGACCTACTGGGCTAGACAATGCTTCACTCTCAGCCTCCTGAGACAGATCTTTCCTCTGACCATTGTCTTGGGAATTCATTTCATCATTGTTTGCTTCTGTCACTCTGGAATTTGTTTTGAGGCATTATTTTGATATTGTTTGAGGGGAAATTTGGTGGGAGAACTTGGGTGACTCCTTGACTGAGTCTTTGAATTTTCTTTGTCATCTTGACTCTATCCTGCTACAAATCTCTTGATTCTCAAATTCATCTTTCTGTAAAAGTCATTTTTTCTCCCTGATGTTTATCCTTCATTTTCAAAGAAGACCATGACATCAGGGAAGTGATGCAAGGACAACCTCATGACTGTATTTGTGTGAGGGGATGCTATTCTAAGTCATCAGCCTCACTTTCTCCTCCAAAGTCATCTGGTTCCAGTGGCTAGTATGATCAGGACAACTGGAGATGACCCTGGATGGGAGGCAGGCAGTCAGGGTTAAGTGACTTGCCCAATGTCACACAGCTAGTAAATGTTAAAATGTCTGAGGCAGGATTCAAACTCCTATCTTTCTGACTTCAAGGCCAGTGCTCTTCTTCCTGCTTTTATCAGTTTATTTATTTTTCAGTTCACTATTGGTTTCTTTTTTTTTTTAAATCTCTTTTGTGCTATTTCAGAATTTCTTCTGGTGTTTTATTGAGGATTTTTAGTTGATTCTCTGTCAGTTTTTTAGTTGCATGATCAGTTCATTATTCTGTAATTTCTTTCTTTTGTTAATTAGTATTTAGTAACATAAAAGTTTCCCCCAAAGACTTTTTTATCTTCATTTGGTTTATTATTTCATTACTGCCATTTTCTCAGATGAAATTTTATATTGTTTCCATGATTTATCTTTGACTAAACATTTCTTTCAGGTTAAATTATTTAATCTCCAATTAATTTTGATCCTTTCTTTCAAAGTCCTTTATTAAATATAACAATACATTGTAGTCTGAAAAGGAAATGTATGTTTAATATATTTTGTTTTTTGTATTTGTTAAATTTTTACGTCCCAGTGGATTGTTAGTATTTGTAAATTGGCTATTCTCGACTGAAAAAATCTGTAAACTCCTTTGTCTTCATCAATAAGATCAGTTTTTTAAAATACCTGTTATTTGTCAGGAATTGTGCTATGTACAGAAGATATAAGTACAAAGAATGAAATAATACAGGGAGCTTAAAATCTAATATCATTCACTAATCATCAGAAATCTAACATCTAACTTACTCTATATTCAGGTTCTTAACTTTTTTGTGTGTTTATTTTTTGTTATATTTGTCCTGCTTTGAAAGTTATACATTGAGTTTCCTCACTAACATACTTAGTTATTTCTCCCTGCAATTAATTAATTTTTGGTTAATTTTTCTTTTAAGCATTTAGATGTTTGAAAGTTGGTGAAAATATTTTTTAAGTATTAATATTCTTTTCTCTTGTGCCTTTAACAGTTTCTTTGCTTATCTCTTTATCTACCATTTTTGTTACATTGTGTTATCTGAAACCATTGCTGCCTCTGGTGTTTCCAGTCCACCTTAAGCATAACTGATTTTACTCCAATTCCTTTTTAAATTTCTATATGAACCTTTACGTTTCAAGTATTTTTTTTCCTTGTATGTAACATATCTGAACTCTGCCTACTACTCCATTCCCTGTCTTTTTTCATTTTGTGTTGAGTTCATCCCATTCACATTCACATCTAGTCCTCTTGTACTTTTTCATCTTATCTTCCACTCTGACCTCTATTCCTCCTTTTACAAGAAAGTGTTGAAAGAGAATAGTTTAACATTGGGGATTTCTAACTGAAGCTATTTGTTTTGATTTCTTGCCTTGTTTCTTTTCCCTTTGCCATTCCCCCACCTCAGGTTTTCACTAGTTCTTTTCTTATGTACCCCTTTCACACTTTCACTATAGGACATGAAAATTTGTTTTGCTAATTACAGTTCCCTAAATGTGTATGTGTTCAGCCTTCCAGTTTCTGATTCAGTGGCTTGTTTACTCTTTATTTCATGAACCCCTAGAATGTTCTGTGTGATAGAAATATTCTGTTTGATTCCTACTTTTTCCCTCAGTATTTTCCTTCCCCCCCCCCCCTTTTCCTTCTTCTCCTAAGACTATCAAAACTGAACAAAACCACCCCCAGGTCTTCTATTATCTGATTATCTGATTGAACTTTTTCTCTGACCTGAAGTATCTGAAGATATCCTTGTTTCTTTTCTCCCTTTAAAACAATACTTCATCATTGTGTGGGTCCATGAATTCTCTTGTCTTCTCCTTTTGCCTTTTCAAATTTCTATACCATTTTGGCCTTTTCATCAGGGATGCTTGGAAATCTTTTCTTTCTTTTTTTCCATAAACTTTCTCCACTGCCACTCCCCCCCACACACATACACACTCAATTTAGTTGAATAGGTTGTTCTTGATTACAAATTTTTATGTTATTTACTTATTTGTTTTTGCTTTTTTGAGTTTGATTTCTAAACTCTCTTCTTTACAGTGGCAGCTATGAAGTCCTTTATGATACTTACTGTGGTTCCTTGATACATGATCTTTTTCTTTTTGTTCACCTGCATTTTTTTTTTATAATTCTGGATTTTGGCTATAACATACATTGGAGTTTTCATCTTGAAGTTTCTTTCATCAAGTGATTTGGTGAATTCTTTATATTTTTTGCTTTCCATAGACCAAGAGGGTTAGAGAAGAGAGCATAGTAGAGTGACTGTCTTTCTCCCTCTCCTTTTGATTTTGTTTTAAGACAAGATGAGGCAACAATTATTAACTGCTTGTTATATCCCAGGCACTTTGTGAAATAATGCCAGTGATAAAAATATAAGCAAAAAGAAAGTTTACATCCTAACCACAGAATACAGTACACAGAAGGGAGCCGAAAAGCTGAAGTGTTTATGTGTATGAAGAAATAAAAGTATTCTTGAAGGGCCATGGTGTTGAAAATCAGAGGCACAACCAGAAAGAGGATGAAGGTTTCCTGGTCTGAGACTCCCTCTAAAACAGACATCCTGGGAAGATAGATGCTCCTTGTTTAGGAAGCTCCAGGCAGATGACACTGCAGTAGAGGTCTGGTGTTGAAATAGAAAGGTTAATTCTTATTGCCTGAACTATCAGAAATGTTTGCATTTGTACAATTCTTTTGTTTGTGTAGATGGTAAACTTTACCACTCTCTGTGCTAAGGCATCATCAATTTTCCTTGCCCTTTACCCTTCCAATATATTATTTCACTTTATCTTTTATTTCATTTCTTCCTGATATTATTATACTCCTTTTTTGTGGGACTTCATTTCTCTGCGAACATGGATTAGTAAAGTTTCTTCTTCCCTCTTTACCTCTTGGATTTCTCAGTCTATGATACTTATTCATTGTTTGGCATTTTCTTCTGCTTATTCCTATCTCTAATCTTATCATTTGGACTTGTTTTGGAAGGTCAGATTTAGCTGCTACCTATACTCTTAGGTAGGTCCCTTTTTGGTCCTAGATGGGTGATCCCATTTTATGTCAGACTTACTGGGTTCGACCTCAGGATTCTAGTGGCTTTACTTGAGGGTTTACCTCTTCTTGATGTTTCATCCCCTGGCACAGTCCCCAATCAGTTATTAACTCAAATCCTCAGGGGTTTGCTTCCCAAGTTCTGCCCTGGCCCTGTCTTCTCAAGTACCTCTGGCAGTGCTGCCTGGGTTCCTTTTCAGTTCATTGCTTTTATTCTGGTTTGTTTCTTTCTAGACATTCTCCACAAGATTCTGGCAGTCTTTTTGTGCAATTTAGAATGTATAGAAAGCCTGCAGGAATTTTCCCTTGCTTTTTTAAAATCTAATTGACTCTTTGATTGTATTTTTAGAACTTTGCTGAGGTATTTATAGATGTTTAGGGTTTCTTTATTTTCTAACACGCCCCTATTTTCTCAGTTACTCCTGAGTTGCAGCCTAGCTCTTTCCCCTACCCCCTTACTGGATACTTGATTGACAAATTTACAAGTCTGACTTTTTACATTTGCAACTATTAAATTTAATTATATTTGGTTTATTATATTAAATTGAAGATTCCATTCATTCATCTATCATATGACTATTGAGAACCTATTATGCACAAAGAATAAAGATTACTATGGCATCAACCCTTAAAGTTTTTTAATAAATAATATCGTTATCATACACAGGACAAATAAATTTCCATGTTACATGCTAATTAGAGGGAAAGGTTTAAAAAAATTTTCATGGGGAAACAATAATTAAAGGAGATTGATTTATGAAATATAAGTGAATTTTATTGACTTATTTCCTATAAATATCATGAAAAAAGAACTTTATAAACTTAAAAGTAATGTTATTCAAAGTAACTGTAAAGGTTAATGAATCTTCTTGTTAATCCTGTAATACAAAAATCCTGTAATACAAAAACTTGGCAATTAGTAAAAGCTCTCTCTGTTGACAACCAGTGTAAGGACTGTTGTGTGTGACAATACTGTAAAATTTCATCCCTTGATGTCCTCTAGCGCGGGAGCACTGTTTTACTGGTTGATTGGAGAGTACCACAGGAGTGGGAGTGGACCAGGGACTAGGAAGGATATTTAAGCACTTGTATTTGGTTTGATAAAAGGAGATCTTGGAAATCTAGGAGATTCTGGAGATCTTGTCTTCCTTGTCTCCCGCCCCTTCAGTGTTTTCCTGCCTAAGGATAGGCTAGCCAGCAGGAACCTAACACTTCCTAAGTAGCTGGTCTAATAGAAACATAAAAAACCAGGTAATATTAATGCCAGGCCTGGAGTCAGGAAAATTCAAATACTGTCTCAGACACTTACTAGCTCTCAGACACTTACTAGCTATGTCAGCTGGGTGATCATTTAACCTATTTGCCTTAGTTTCCTCATTTATAAAATGAACTGGAGAGGGAAATGGCAAACTCTACTGATTTTGGAGCCAAAAGATTACTAGAGAGTATTTTTGCCAAGAAAACCCCAAATAGGATTGCAAAGAGCTAGGAGACTGAACAAGAACATACCCTTCTTAAAGACTCAAATGATATGAATTCTTGGAGATTCCTTCAGTGGAATTTGTTGTTAGATATGGCAATACCAAATAAGGCAGCATTTTTTTTTTAAATCTAAATTCATTGAATTTCCATATTGTCCTATATATTTAAGAATAGAATTTTGTTCTCATGTTGTGTTGCATATTATTTAGCAGTGGTTAGATGTTTCTTTCAAAAGCGAAGAAGCATTGATTAAAAACCTTTATTTCTTCCATTTTGTTGTATTCCTGAAAGTTGCATTTTTTGTAGGGTTTTTTTTGCAAGGCAAATGGGGGTTAAGTGGCTTGCCCAAGACCACACAGCTAGGTAGTTATTAAGTGTCTGAGGTCAGATTTGGACTCAGGTACTCCTGACTCCAGGGCTGGTGCTCTATCCACTGTGCCACCTAGCCACCCCTGAAAGTTGCATTTTTTAATGTTAAAAGAAAAGCTTTCTTTGCCCTTATTAAAGAAACAAAACTCATGTGGAGAATATTAAAAGTAGTTAATTTAAAAACACCAAGGCTAAATAAAACACCTTGGTGGGATAGCCGTGAGGGCTCTAAACTTGTCAGCTGCTTTTTTAAAAACAGCTTTTCTCATTTTGGCAAGACAGATTCTGATGGGTCCAGGTTTTTAAAAAGAAGAGACAAGTTTACTATCTAGGAAGATTCATATTTCTAAAAGGTGATAGGCATTGGGCCTCAGCTCCTCCCACATTACCACAGTAGGAAAATAGGCTAGATGTTAAGAATAGGATGAAAGCCCACATTGCTATGTGCTCATTCTCTAGGAGAGAATGGGATCAAAGTTCATGGCTGCAGATCAACTGAGGCCTCTCCAAACAGACTGATTAATACCAGGTACTCACTAGAAGATAAAGCTGACTGAAAACAATGGGGGGCACAGATTTCAATATTAAAAAGTTTTTAGTTTTTATCATTCTACTTTGTGTGATCCTTAAAAAAATTTTTAATGAATATATTCCAGAATTAAAACTCTAAAATTAATTGTTAATTTTTCCCCCCCTCTTCTCTTTTTCCAGCTCACCACATTGGGAAACCTTACACCTTCAAGCACTGTATTTTTTTGCTGTGATATGCAAGAAAGATTCAGACCAGCCATCAAGTATTTTGGTGATATCATTAGTGTAGGACAAAGATTGGTAAGTAAAAAAATTAGCTTATGTGATGCATTAAATTCTTGTTATGTTCAGTTGTGGTACTGTATATCTTTTTTGGGAAAAAAAATTGTTCTTTTTTATTTTTATTTTTTTGCAGTTGCAAGGGGCACGGATTTTAGGAATTCCAGTTATTGTAACAGAACAGTACCCCAAAGGCCTTGGCAGTACTGTACAAGAAATTGATTTAACAGGTGTTAAACTTGTACTTCCGAAGACTAAATTTTCAATGGTAATACCAGAAGTAGAGGCAGCTTTAGCAGAAATTCCTGGAGTCCGTAGTGTTGTCTTGTTTGGAGTAGAAGTAGGTATTTTTCATTTTGGTTACTGTATTGTTTTGTGTGTGTGTGTATATATATATATACATATATGTCTCATAAAGTGGGATCTTGACCAATAGAAGTGCTAGTTTGTTTTTAAGCCTGAATTTAATGCTGTCTTTTATTGTTCTGTTATGATCTTGACACTTTTCTATTAGACACATGTGTGCATTCAGCAAACAGCTCTGGAATTGGTTGGCCGAGGTGTTGAAGTTCACATTGTAGCTGATGCCACTTCATCAAGAAGCATGATGGACAGGATGTTTGCTCTTGAGGTAACATGACATCTTTAATATTTGAATTTAATTGATACAACTATTGTTGTAGATCCTATTAAATTTTCCAAGTAAACCTGCTTTTGAAACAATGTTTACAACCTAATAACAGCTCTCTATGTTTATATTTAAGCTCAGAATTGTGGAGAAGGTAAAAATATTATGTGAATTTATTTTTGGTTTCACCATTAAACACAATATAATGGTATAAATAGATGCATTTTTGGTATCCTTATCATATGCCATACTCTTCGAGTTTGTTGAAACCAAAAGCTGGTATAGTTTCATCCAAGTATGTACTCTTAATGGAGTGCATTAGGAGTGCAATGTGCCTGTGTGCTCTTTTCAGTTGAATTCTCTCATTCTACCTCACTGTATTCTTTTGATATCTGGGAATTAAATGTAATTATTCAATCTTTGGTCAGGCTAAATGTGACCATAAAATTAAAAAGAAATGAATAAAGCAGAGAGTTATGATAAAAACAACTTTGGAAAAGATGGTTCTTTCCATTGTACATCTTGATGTGAGGAAGGCTAGAGGCTAGATCAGTGGTGGAAAACTTCAGGGAAAAGAACTTCACTATTTGTAGTTCTCCAAGGCATATATAGTATACATGTTGTATACATATGAATATTATATTTTTATTATTATATTTTTATATGATATGCTGGAATTGAAGTCTCCAAAGAAAGATAATAATTTCAGTAATGGTGAAGTGCTGAAGTATGACAAAAATAGTGCTGTACATGACAAATATAAACACATGAAATTTGAATTTTTTTTCACTGGTATAGATACAATGTGTTGGTCTTTGAGAAATTATAAAGTAAGTTTAAAAAAAAGAGAAAGTAAAATTATTCATTCAGTATTTTATTAAGCCATGATAAGACAGAAGAAGAAATACTACACCCTTCCACTGAGAAGGGTGGAAAGGAGTGGAATTCCAAGAATTTTAGACCTCATTTTGAGATATAAGTTATGTTGCTATAAAGAGGGGATAATCAATAGACCAAGGAGGAAATATACAACTTTTGGAAAAGATGGTTCTTTTCACTGTAGTTTGCATCTGATGGCTAGAGGCAAAGAGTCTAAGAAGGAATGTAGAGTTTTATAGGTCAGTGGTGGAAAACTTCAGGGTAAAGAGCTGCACTATACTATTCCTACGTTGTACTATAGACTATTGACCCCTTCACTAGGAAGAGAAAGAGAATAAGGAAAGTATAAAGAAGCATATGAAACATGCCTATTTATTGAATAAAGTTTTTATTCCATTCTTGTTTAAAGTTCTAATAAACCATTAGCTAGTAATGTAGTGACCCATTAGAGTGAACATTCCTTTATATTTAGGGGAAATTATTTCAATTCAATTGAGATTGAGTAGCCGAGATACTTAAGCAAATTTTTTTAATATTTTACTTTTTTCTAACTACAAGTGGAAACAATTTTTTTCAGGTTTTTGCAAGGCAAATGGGGTTAAGTGGCTTGCCTAAGGCCACACAGCTAGGTAATTATTAAGTGTCTGAGACCTGACTCCAAGGCTGGTGCTTTATCCATTATGCCACCTAGCTGCCCCTGGAAACAATTTTTAATATATATTTTAAAAAGCTTTTGGGCTCAAGAGTCTCCCTGTCCCTCCCTTCCCCCTCATTAAGAAGGTAAACAATTTGATATAGGTTACACATGTACAGTCATACAAAACATATTTCCATATTAGTCATGTTGTGAAAGAAAACACAGCAAATCCCTCCCCCAAAAAAACCTATGAAAAAAAAAAAGTAAAAATTAGTGTGTTTTGATCTGCTTTCAGATTCCAGCAGTTCTTTCTCTGGAGGTATATGGTATTTTTCATCATAAATCCTTCAGAATTGTGTCAGATCTTTGTATTGCTGAGAATAGTTGTCATTAATTATCATACAGTAATGCTGTTAACTGTGTACAATGTTCTCCTGGTTCTGCTTGCTTCTCTTTGCATCACTTCATGTAAGTCTACAAGCAAATTGTTTTAAATTTTAAAATTTTAAATGAAAATTAGCTTAAAAAGAACACAATTTTCATTGACAATTTAAAAGATTTGTGAGCATTCTCTTCTTTAATGAAGTTTAATGTTCCTTCACTCTCTACATTATTTTATGTAATTCTTGTTTGTTTCTAATTCCTCTCAGTGTTCCATAGTTGAATCTGAGACAGTGGTCTCATCAATAGAGATAGGGAAGTTAGGAAAAGGAGGTTAGGGGGAGTTAGTTTTGTCACTGAAATTATGTCTGCCGTTTCCTACTCTTTGATTTAAAAAAAATGTTAGGAAATGATGTGACTTTTCAGGTTGCTGATATCTATAAAAGAGTTTTCCCTGAGTTATCTATACTGCTTGTAGGGTCTATACTATGTCCATGCTTCTGGAAATGTAAGTTACTCCTCATTCAATAAAATTTCTTTTTTGCTAACACATTGTGGTTCTCATTCTCTTGGTACTCCCATGATTTTAATCCAAGCCCCCTATGGATTATAAGAGAAGATCATCTTGATTCCTAAGTACCCCTTTGACCCTTGGAATCAAGAAGATTTAAGTGAAGAGAATACCAACTAATACAAGCAGGTCAGATACCAGAAAGGAACATTAGGAACTGCAAGAAGGGTCTTATCAGTGTTAATAAAGCAATGATTCTTAAACCAGAACAATGGATCTGACTATAAACTGAGCCATATCTCCTGAGCCATTGTTCACATTCTTCCTCTCCCTCTCTACATGAAGGAACTGAATGTTCCTTTATGTTATCTACTTATTTTAATACCTCACTTTATTTCCCTGTCAGTCTGATTGAAAGGCTGCTAGAGGAGCTCAGGCAGTTTTAGTCTTTGCCTAACATAATAACTATAATTTCTAAGTTATTAAAGTAGGATAAAACTTATTTGCCAACTGAAACACCAAACTCTTTGTTACTAACAGAAAACCAGTTTTGGTAGCTCCTTTCACAGGGACTATTATTTTTTCTTATTCTTATCTTTAAGAGATACAGCATTCACTGTCATGTGAGGAGTAAGTCTGGATTTTTTAAGGTTATGACAGTGAAGCATAAGCTCTGGCAGCTTCTACCATGCTTGAAACACTTAATGTTTGACCCCAGAAACAAAACAGCTTTGTTTTCTAATGACTAACTTAACTAATCATAGAAGTATATTACAAGTAAGGGTAGTTAATTTTTTTTTCACTATGGCAACCAGTAAAACAAGGAAAACATTTTAAGTGATCTTCATACCTGTGTAGCCCCTTTTAGCTTCTCCCATGACAGTGACAGAATAGTGGGAAAACTGACAGAGGGTGCTAAAAAAAATCTTTAATTTGATGATTCACCCTCTAAGTGTGAGATCTTTATCCAAAGACCAATAAGTTGACATGGTACTAGAAGAGTTGAATCATATCAATCTTAACAGTCTTGTCATAAATAAAATTAGAAGAAAGATCAGGCTCAATCTTGAATGTAATGTTTCCATTTTTATATAACAAAGTAGGCTTTTTATGCTCTATCTACCTCCAAAAGAGGCCTCATCTTTTATCACCAAACCCACAATAGATAATTCTGGGTAATGGTGATTAAGCATCATTTGCTTCTTAACAACTAGGGTCTAATAGTGGGAGAGTAACTGTTTCTTGGGAAGCTAGGGTGACAGTGAATAGTGCTAGGCCTGGAGTTAGGAAGACCTGGGCTTGGATTCTTACTTGCTATATGACTTTGGGCAATTCACCTAACCCTGTTTGCCTCAGTTTCTTCATCTGTAAAATGAACTGGAGAAGAAAAATCATTCCATTATCTTTTCCAAGAAAACCCCAAATGAGGACACAAAGAGATGGACATTACTGAAATAACTGCACTTTTTTAGGGTGGTATAATAAATGGCAGATTTAGGAAGCTTTTGATTCTAGAAATAAAATAGTCATTTGATTTTTATCACCCCAAGGGTGGACATATGTGTAACTTCCTCTTAATAGCTGCCACAACTGTGATCCCCACAAGGGATCTTCCAAAGACTTGTTTCTGAACAAGAATGCTTTATAGCTTGTCCCCTGAAATTTTCTATGGATCTTGATTTATCCATTAATATTCCTTCAAATAATAGCAATCTGGCCACTAATATCCAATAACCCTAACTCTCTTTGTATCTTTCCCTTCACCTCCCTTCGAGGTCACCTCAATATGGTTTATGGCCTGCAGTCCTTCTGAAGTACTACTTCTAGGATGATCCTATAGGGGAATCTTGATGTTGGCTTAGGAAAACTCATCCCAAATTTACTCAAGTCTGAGTATAGAGATTTGAATGACCTATGCCAAACTTCTCACAAAATGGCCCTATCATTAAAAGATATAAGGCCTATCACTTCTTTTCTTAAAAACAAAACAAAAACAAAAACCTCTCCTGGAGACTTAATTTATCTTCCAGGTCAATTGGATACAAAAAGATATATTGAACTTCAACCTGTCCCAGAGGTTTTTCCAGTATTTCACAGTGGGCAACTTAGGGGCAGAAGCTGTGCTTATTTGAATCAATGTATCCTTGAGTAAATTTCTTTTCCCTGTATCTTAATATTCTGTTCCTTATTATGGATAAGTAGCCAGGTCATTGATAAGTGTAGTATTTGTCCTTCATTTTTGAAGAAGACCATGATATCAGGGAGGTGATGCCATGACAAGCACATGAATTGGATTTGAATGAGAGGGGGTTGTGCTGTCACCAGCTTCACTTTCTCCTCAGAACTATCTAGTCCATATGATTGGAGATGGTCTTGAATGTGAGGCAGTCAAGGATAAGTGATTTGCTAAGATCACACAGCTAGTCAGAGCCAAGTGTCTGAGGTCAAATTCAGCTCCTGTCCTCCAGACTCCCAAGACCAGTGCTCATCTGCACAGAACAGAACCAACCCCAGATCCCCATACATCCTTCTGTTAATTATTAGATGGATTATGAATGCTCTGATCTATTACACAGGAATGAGTTTCAATCTAAATCTTTGGAATAAATTACATATCCATTTAAGAAATGTTATTGTAATAGTAATAGTCATATGTGTTTATTAGATGAGAGGATTGATAGAGAGATGAGCAAAAGGTTATGATAGAAGAGGGTTCTCTAGTTTATTTCATATTTAATAAATTGGGGTGCACCTTAGATCTAATTGATTATTGAAAGAGTTGTACAATTTAATTAAATAGGTAGGATTATCCACATGTGCCCCTTGATTGCCTTAGAATCAGGAATTACAATTGCAGAATCACAGAATGTGAGAGCTAGAAGGGATCTTACAACCTATCTATCCAACCCATATAGAAAAGGAATCCTCACTATAATATAATTTGACAAGATTTTATCTAGTTTCCACTTGAAGACCTCTACGGAGTGGCTGTGGATTCCACTTTTGGAAATCTGTAATTGTTAAATAGTTTTTCCTAACATCTAGTCTACTTTTGACTCTTTGCAACTTTAACCCATTGCTCCTTGTTTTGATCTCTGGGACCAAACAAAACAAATCTGTTTCCTCTTTTTCATGTCAACTCTTAAAATATTTGAAGACACCTTCTTTATTCCCTGCCCCCCCCCCCCCCCGACTCTTCTCTTTTCCAGGTCAAACTTGTCTAGTTCCTTCAGTCAGTCTCATATGATACTATCTTACACTTCTTTGTCATCCTCTGTTGCTCTCCGGAGGACACTGTCCACATTGACAATGAATATTCTTCTTCAACTGTGGCCCCCAAACTGAATACAGTTCTCTAGATGAGTTCTGATGAGGATGGATTACTATCACCTCACTATTCATGGAAGCTAAACTTCTCAATGTGGTCCAAGCCCATTAGATTTTTTTGCTTGCCACATCATGCTCATCATTCTTATTTCACAGCTCAGTGAAAAGTTGAAATTTTTTTCAGAATGAAATTTCTTATCCATTTAAGAAATTTTACTTTAACAGTAATAGTTATATGTAAGTTTATTAGATGAGATGATTGATAGAGAGATGAGCAAAAGATTATGATAAGAGGTTTCTTTGAGTTATTTCATATTTAATAAGTTGGAGTGGACCTTAAATCTAATTGATTATTGAAAGATAAATGGATGTGAAATGCCTAGGGTGAACAATATGTGTTATTGAACCATTAATAACTACTTTTTGAGTTTAGCTTACCTAGTTAGTTTTGATTTCATCTGATTTTATTGTCATCTAAACCATATCTCTTCATCTTATACAAAAGTATGAGATCATTTATGAAAAGCTTCACTAAAATCTCTGTAAACATTATCCACAACATTTCCAATATTTACTACTTTAAAAATGCTTTCCAAAAATGGAACTAAAGTTATTCTGACATGACCAAAAAAAAAAAAAATACTAGGGTTGGAGGTGTGTTAAAAACACATTTGTTAGAGACCAGAAAAAATAAAATTGTATATGAACCTGTGAATCATATAGCTATTTTCTTTCTATTTTTTAATTTGCATCATTATCATTAGTCCTTTACTCTTCCCAAATATATCTCCCTCAAACCCAATAAGAAAAGAAAAAATAGGGGACAGCTAGGTGGCACAGTGGATAGAGCACCAGCCCTGGAGTCAGGAGTCCCTGAGTTCAAATCCAGCCTCAGACACTTAATAATTACCTAGCTGTGTGGCCTTGGGCAAGCCACTTAACCCCATTGCCTTGCAAAAAAAAAAAAGAATAAAAGAAAAAAACAATTCTTGATAACAAATAGGAATACTCAAACAAACCAAGTTTGTATTTAATTGGTTATGACTGAAAACATACACTTGCAGACCATGACCTCTCCACCAAGTGGTAGGAAAATATAATAGTCTTTTTGAATCCTATTTTGGCATTGTGTTCTTTATGAATTTTTTATCCTTTCAATATTGTTTTCCTTTATATTGTTATATATATATATATATATATATATATATATATATATATATATATAAAACATTATATATTTCATACTAGTTTTTCTAGCTCTGCTCTTTTGATACTGTATTAGTTCACAGAAATCTTCCACAGTCTCTCTGAATGTTTCCCTCTTAAAATTTATTAGCATTAATATTCAATTTTAATTCAATTTTATTTTTAGGTTAATAAGCAATTATTTTCTCTCCTTCCACCTGCCTGATAAGAAAAGAAAATAGGGGCGGCTAGGTGGCACAGTGGATAGAGCACTGGCCCTGGAGTCAAGAGTACCTGAGTGGGGCAGCTAGGTGGCATAGTGGATAGAGCACCGGCCCTGGAGTCAGGAGTACCTGGGTTCAAATCCAGTCTCATACACTTGATAATTTACCTAACTGTGTGGCCTTGGGCAAGCCAATTAACCCCATTTCCCTTGCAAAAACCTAAAAAAAAAGAAAGAAAGAAAAAAGAAAAAAAAGAGGATCAAGACATCTAAAAAATATGGATAATCTTGCAAAATATAATCTGTCTGCTCTTGTCTCTGTTATGTTTCATTTTGCATATTGAATCTACTCAGGTGCCAAATAACATACTTCATCAGTGATCCTCTAGAATAATCCTTGATAATTGTATTGTTCAGAATTCTAAAATTTTTATAATTGTTCATTTTAAAACATTTTTGTTTTATTAGAAAGTGTTTTTATGGTTTTGTGCACTTCATTATTCAAACAAGTCTTTTTAAAATTCATTTAAGGACCCTTTATCATTTTTGGGGGGGGGTTGCAAGGCAAATGGCTTGCAAAGTGGCTTGCTCAAGGCCACACAGCTAGGTAATTATTAAATGTCTGAGGCCGGATTTGAACTCAGGTACTCCTGACTCCAGGGCTGGTGCTCTATCCACTGTGCCACCTAGCCGCCCCACCTTTGTCATTTTTTACAGCATAATGTTAGCCCATTACATTTATATACCATATTTTGCTTAGCCATTCCTGTGATTTCAGTTCTTTGGTATCACAGAGCTACTACAAATATTTTTGTACATATGAATCTTCTTGTTTTCTTTTTGATCCTTTTTTTGGTATAGATCTAGTAGTAGTATCACTGGGGCCTCTTCTTATAAATGAGTTGTTCAGCTCCTACTCACAATAAAATTTTATTTTTTTTGTATCCTGTAATATGTTTATTCAGTCCCCTATTGGAACATAGTTACTTTATGACACTTTCCAACAACAAAAGTATTGTCTTAAACATTTTTGTATATGTAGGCCCTTTCATTTTCTCTTTGATCTCTTTGGGTATAGATATACCTTGTAGTACTTAAGTATATATACTGTTCCATGACTTTTGGAATATAATTCTAGATTAGCATAATTAGTATTATTTATAGTTTCTCCACAGTCCATAAACATTTCTTTGCTGCATGACCTTTTCTTGATGAAATTTTCTTGTGTCTTTTAAAAATGACTGTTTCCCTTCCTAGGAGTTTGTATCTCTTCTAGAACTTTCCCAGGAATTGTCTAGTTCACTGAGGCTCAGCAATCACTCTACAAGTTCTTTCAGTATTTAGGGATGCCATTTATTCTAGGTCAGGAGAACTTGAATTCATTTAAGGCAGACTGATGGTCTACTCTCTTCTTGTTTATCTTGGTATCAAGATACTGTTGGCTAACTTGTCAATAATCATATAACATAAAGATCATTTCCCTTGGGAAGAGGAGGTAAATAGAGCAAAATAATTCAATATTTCTACTTGCCCTCTGCCATCAATTGTCATAGTCCCTCTTAGTTCAAGCATAGATCCTAACACACACACACACACACACACACACACACACACACACACACACTCACATTCTCTCTCCCATCACCCTTGTTATTGTCCTTAGCTTTTAGTACCAGCATCAGCTTAATCCAAAATTTGGCTTTTCTTTTATAGTTCTGTGCCACCCTCTCACATTTATCCCATGTTATGTCTCCTTGCTTCCATCTTCTATGTATTTCCTTTTTTTAAATTTTTTTTTAGGTTTTTGCAAGGCAAACAGGGTTAAGTGACTTGCCCAAGGCCACACAGCTAAGTAATTATTAAGTGTCTGAGGTTGGATTTGAACTCAGGTACTCCTGACTCCAGGGCTGGTGCTCTATCCACTGTGCCACCTAGCTGCCCTTTATGTATTTCCTTTTAAAATCTATGTTGGTTGATGAGGTATATCCACATTAGTCTCTTCAAACAATCCCATATTTTTCTTCATTGAAATTGTTATGCTTTGTATCTTCTGAATTCCATTCTTAAAAAATCTTTCATTTCTTTGGGGCTTGCTTCCTCTGTGATAGATAAAAATATAAAATCTAAGGCAAGTAAAATCATCATTACATACTAAGTGCTGGGGATAGAAAGAAAACAAAAGTACAGTCCTTTTTTTGTTTTTAAGGGACTTACATTCTAATGGAGGAATGCAACATTTAAATAAATAATAGTATATTACAGAGTAACCCAAAAGTTTTATATAGTGTTAGACTATTAAATCTTTAGCAGACATTTTTTTGGTCCATTAAGCTAATTTTTCTTTTCTGCTTTTCTGCTATCATCTACTTCAGTCATACTCTAAAACTTAAGCGTAGATTACTTAAAATTGTACCAGAATTTTTAGGTAGCAGATATACAGAGTAGATGGAAGACACTGAGTGTTGTGAGTGAAATTTAACAAAGGTAGGCTGAAGCACATTTTTCCCAAGCAAGATAATAGTTTATTAATGCTGCACAAATCTATAATAAAGGAGTCAACATCCAGAGGAAGAACTATGGAGTCTGAATGTTAACCAAAGCATATTATTTTAACTTTTTAAAACTTATTTTATGTTTTTCTTTCCCTCTAATTCTGATTATTCTGTCATAACTTGACTAATATGAAAATATGTAAAACATGATTGTATTTGTATAATACTTGCTGTTGTGGGGAGGGTGGAGGGAAGAAAGATAGACAAATATGGAGCTCAAAAGTTTACAAAAAGATGTCTTGAAAATTATCTTTGCATACATTTGGAAAAAATAGCATGTCTACACTCGGGTGTTCTACTATCTACTTATGCGACCTTGAAAAATTCAAAAGGTTATTTAACTCAAAAAATTTATAATAAAGGGGTCAATAGTTTGCCTCAATTCATGCCAAAGATCCCAACATGAAGACTTAACTAATTTTTATAAGGTTAGAACAGAACAGAATAGGTAACATCAGGGGTTGAAGACAACATGATTTGTTAGAAAGCTGAGACTTGGGAGACAGTATGATTGATTGGAAGTTGTGCACCCTCTCCTTCCTTACTGGGACTAAGAAATATTCATTGTTTGAAGCCACCTGCAAGGTCAATAACAGTGAACCAGACATCCTTGAAGAATAGTTTGGTGGTGCATAGATACCAAAACAGACTGGTGTCCATATGCATTCTTCAAAGTTAACATTTTCCTTGAGGTGAGAATAAAACACTGATTGTCAGGAAAGTTAGATACTTTTAAACTTACCTCATAATTGGCCTCTGAGTTTCTGAACTAAGTTCAGGAACAAAGATCCATGACTTAGGTAGTAATAGGGCAAAATCAATTAATTGTAAATATACATTAGAATCAATTTAATCTTTTCAATTTCCCCCTTTGATCAATGAGAGACATATACACCTCTCAAAGATTCTCAAGCTAATTCTATAAGATATATAGCATAGTCATTACTAGTGGAGCACATTAACATAAATTTTTCCAGAATAAGATCAGAATAAAACTTTAGCATAATATCTAATATAAAATCTAAAAAGAATTGAACAGAGGATCAATTCAACAAGGGTAGGTAAAAGATTGATTAATTATCACATAAACTATAGCAAAGAGGAGAGATTCACATATTATCAAGATACACAAGGAAACCCATAAAACTTAGATACTGTGAAACACTAAGCCAGAATAATATGCTAATGATCATCAACCCTAATATCAAGTCTCTTAGTATCCCAGGAACTCACTCCCAATGACCGTTTTATCAGCACATTTTATCTTGGATCTCAGATGGTCCTTGAAATTGTCTGGTTTCTGGAAACATCTTCTCTAGGACATTCTGGAATAGTTCTTACTGTCAGAGTGACTCTGAAGGTATTCCACTTCAGTAAATTTGCTTGCAGAGTCTTTTAGTTGTTCTTAGTAAAATCTTTTGCAAGATCTTAGTTCAGGAGCAGCTGGGTGGCGCAATGGATAGAGCACTGGCCCTGGAGTCAGGAGTACTTTTGAAATCTGGCCTCAGACACTTAATAATTACCTAGCTGTGTGGACTTGGGTAAGTCACTTAACCCCATTGCCTTGCAAGCAAAAAAAAACAAAACTAAACTAAACTAAAAGATCTTAATTCAATTTATTGCAACTCCTTAAGTTTTACTTCTCCAACAATTAGTTCATGGGATGAAAACCAGTTCAAACCTTATGATATGCTCTTATTAACAGTAAAACTATAATGATAAAATCAAATTAGGAATTAGGAATCCATAATTCACTTAAAATTTAAGAAAATTTAATTGTGCATATCCTGTTTTTTTATCTATAGCTAGACACTTTATTTGATATAGAAACTGCTTACAACAGACTGAAAGAAGAATCTTTACAAACAAATAAAATGATGAGAATCTGACTTGTAAAATGAGTCTTTCTGGTTTAATATTTAATATTTACCAAAATTGACATGGAAGGTATTATGATTTATCTACTTTTGATCTAAGTTGACAAATTGTGATATTGATTTATTTAGGAAATTTGAATAACATCTGAGTCATCAAAAACAAACAGTTTAAAGCCTTTTAACTTAAGTGTTAAAAGAAACCACCAAGTATCTGACTTAAGCAAAGGGTGAAAAACATAATTTTATATTAAAAAATTCAATTTTAGAAGTTATTAAAGCATATGTAAGATCTGCTTAACCTCATTGAAAATTTAAAAAAAAACCCAAATCAATAAAATTTATTTTTTAATTTTAATTTTTTTCTAATTACATATAGAGTTTTCAACATTGATTTTTTGTAATATTTTAGTTCCACATTTCAGAATTTCTTTCTAAATTGATTAGTACTTTAATTTGTTAAACTCCCAAGTGTCTAATTAGAAGGCCTAAATCAAACTTACTTACTTTTTGATGTTATCCCAATTTACATAAACTTCCTTTAAAAGGGCTAGCTAGATCTATTTAAAATGTAAGCTTTTTTTTTTCACTTTGAAATTTCATTGATTGCTACTTACAAAATGACTTTTTTCTTTTTTTTAATTTTTTTTAAATTTAAGGCAATGGGGTTAAGTGACTTGCCCAAGGTCACATAGCTAGGCAGTTATTAAGTGTCTGAGGTCACATTTGAACTCAGGTCCTCCTGACTCCAGGGCTGGTGCTCTATCCACTGCACCACCTAGCCGCCCCTAACTTGTTTCTAATTTCCTAAATAACTTTTCTTCTCTTAGCTCTAAAACAATAAATCTGTCCTTAGGCGGTAAAAGAGTATTAAGAGACTTAAATATTATTTTCCATGTAACTCTTAGAATTACGTAGTTTCCTTAAAGCAAACCCTAAAGAACATTAACCCCAAACTCATTTGAGTATGTCAGCATTTATAAAACATATTTAAACCACAAAATGGAGATTTATAGTAGAGAACTTATAGTTCAGTCACAGACTAAATGTCTAATTAGTTTTTGATGTCTTAAACTCCTTTTGCCTACCCACTAACTTGGCATAGTCAGACAAAACAAACAGACATAGAAAAACACACAAACAGGAGCATTGCAAAATAAACATACCACTGAGGGAGCAGCTAGTGTTTCCTTATTGATTCTAATGTGAGGCTTCTGCCTAAACCAATTAAGGAGATTTGATACCTAAAAGCTACTGACAGACCAATTACCTGAGTACTGTTATTCTCAGTTTAATCAGTAGATGTCTCCCGAGATGATGCTAACACTCCAGGGTGATCAGGCCTTGGTAAAGAAATACTCATCAGAAAATAATTTAGGGGCGGCTAGGTGGTGTAGTGGATAGAGCACCAGCTCTGGAGTCAGGAGTACCTGGGTTCAAAGCCCCACTTAACCCCGTTTGCCTTGCAGAAACCTAAAAAAACAAACAAAAATTTTAATTCTTAATATTTATATTTCACTTTGTTCCTGTAAATCTTTCCAGGATTTTCTGAAATCTGCCTCCTCATCATTTCTTATTGGGGAATAATATTCCATTACATTTATATAACATAATTTAGACTTTGCTTTCCTTTGCTCTCTGTCATCGACCTCTATGGAGATGTTCCTAAGTTCAGCCATTCTTCAATTGATGGGCATCCCCTCAATTTCCAGTTCTTTGCCACTACAAAAAGAGCTGCCATAAATATTCTTTGTTACAAACCTCGTAGTGATGTTGCAAATTCAAGGGATGTGCACAGTTAGATAGTCCATTAAGCATACTTTGAAATTATTCTTTAGAATGGTTGGATCAGGTCACAACTCCATCAACAAGGCATTAATGTCCCAATTTTCCCATATCCTCTCCAATATTTCCCTTTTCTGTCATATTAGCCAATCTGATAGGTATGAGGAAGTACCTCAGAGTTGTTTTAACTTGTATTTCTGTAATTCATCTGAAAACTGCCCATTCATAGCCTTCAAACATTTATCAATTGGAGAATGACTTGTATTCTTATAAATTTGAGTTCTCTATATATTTGAGAAGTGAGGCCTTTATCAGAGAAATTTGCTGTAAAATCCTCCCTTCCCCCCCCATTTCCTGCTTTCCTTCTAATCTTGTCCACATTGGTTTTGTTTGTCTATTTTTTTTAGTTTAATAAAAATTATCCATTTTATATCCAATAGTTCCTGCTCTTGTATTTGCTCACAAATTCCTTATTTTTATTTTTGATAGGTAAAATTTTCCTTGCTCTGCTAATTTGCTCATGATATCACCCTTTATAATAGTTTAAATCATAAACCTATTTTGATCTTGGCTTGGTTTAGGTGTGAGATGTAGGTATAAACCAAGTTTCTGCCTATTTGATTTCCATTTTTTCCGGTAGCCTGGATCTTTGAGTTTATCAAACTTGATTGTGCACCTAATTGATTACACTGATCCTCCACTTGATTTCTTAGTACCGGATTGTTTTGATGATTACTGCTTTGAAATAGTTTGAGATTTGGTATGACTAGGTCACCTTCCTTCACATTTTAAAAATATTCTTGACCTTTGTTCTAGGTGAATTTTGTTATTATTTCTTCTAATTCTACTAAATAATGTTTTGTTGGTTTGGTATGACATTGAATTAAGTATGTTAATTTTGGTAGCATTATATTGGCTTAACCTCTCCACGAGCAATTAATATTGTTCCAATTGTTTAGATCTGCTTTTATTTGTGTGAAAAGTGTTTTGTATTTGTGTTCTCTTGGCAGGTAGAATTTCAAGTGTTTTATATTATCTGCACTTATTTTATTTTATTTTTTTATTTTTTTTAGTTTTTGCAAGGCAAATGGGGTTAAGTGGCTTGCCCAAGGCCACACAGCTAGGTAATTATTAAGTGTCTGAGACCGGATTTGAACCCAGGTACTCCTGACTCCAGGGCCAGTGCTTTATCCACTACGCCACCTAGCCGCCCCTATCTGCACTTATTTTAAGTGGAATTTCTCTTTTTGTCTTTTTGTTGCAGGACTTTCTTGGTAATATGGAGAAATGCTGATGTTTTTTGTTGGTTTATTTTATATCCTGCAACTTTGCTAAAGTTGTTCAATTATTTCAACCAATTTTTTAGTTGATTCTCAAAAGTATACCATCCTGTTATCTACAAAGACTGATAGTTTTATTTCCTTATTCCTATTCTAATTCCTTCAATTTCTTTCCCTAAGATAGAGTTATTTAAATATTATATTTTCTTCTTTGGTTAATTTGGGTAATTTGTATTTTTGTAAATGCTCATCGATTTCACTAAGGTTGTTAAATTTATTGGTATATAATTGGGTAAAATAGCCCCTGATAATTGCTTTAATTTGTTTTTCATTTACCTTTTTTCATTTTTTATGCTGGTAATTTGGTCCTCTTCTTTCTTTTTCCTAAATCAAATTAACCAATGCTTTATCTGTTTTATTAGTTTTTTTGTAATTGCATGCCTAATTTATTTATCTACTCTGTCTTTTTTATTGATATAACTGATTTTCAAAAATTCTGTTCACCTCTTCCTTCTTATTTTGTGATTAATGGAGAAGAAAAAGGTAAAAAATGAACTTCAGTCCAGGACATAGACAGCTTCCTACCATGCATCAGTATCTTTTCTAGCCCCTGCAAGAATTAAATATTTTTTTTTAGCTTTTTACAAGGCAACGGGGTTATGTGGCTTGCCCAAGGCCACACAGCTAGGTAATTATGAAGTGTCTGAGGTCAGATTTGAACTCAGGTACTCTTGACTCCAGGGGCCAGTGCTCTATCCACTGCGCCACCTAGCTGCTGCAAGAATTAAATATTCTAGCAATGAGCCACAACAGAAAAAGAGAGACCAAAAAGCAATCAAGATAAATGCTATTTAGAAGGAATCCAAAAGTAGTACTAGAGAATCAAAAGAATAAAAATCCAGAATTAAATAATATATAGAATCAATGAAAGAATTCTTTTTTCAGACAAAAAATTTAGAAAGTGAAATTTAAAAATTTTAACAGATAACATAATGTGAAGATGAGAGTAAGGGAATTTTACTTGACTATTTAACTGAGGAATAGAGAAAAGATTTTATATAAACAAAAAGGAACTAAATAAGAAAAAATTTAAAAACTAAGCCATTAGTGGGATAGACTTCTGGGTAAAGGGAGCATAAACAGGTCAGAAAAGAGTTGCCTCAAAATAGATAAAGAAGAAAAGCATTTGTTAAGTACCTACTTGTTTTACTCACATTATGTCATTTGATATTCAACATTCCTAAGAAGTCAGTGTTGTACCTCCATTTTCCCACTGAGAAAACTGAGAGATGTTAAATGACTTGCCCAGGAACTTGTTCTTAGATCTTCCTGACTTTAACCCAGTGCTTTATCCACTGTGCCACCTAACTAAAATAATTGAAGAGATATAATATGTTTTCAGAGGAATAAAATCTTAATTTAAGAACTTAATATAAGAACTTGAGAAAAATATAAATCTAATTAACAAAACCCCTTAATCTATTGTTTACAAAGAAGCACATTTTTTTTACTTTATCCTAGAGATACTAGGAAGCTAGTATCTCTTTTTTAATTGTTTTTTTAATTTTGCTATTTTCCCCCAATCTCACTTCCCTCCCCCACCCCCCCACAGAACTGGCAGTCTGATTGACCAAAATTGAATGTGTTGAGAGAGAAATCATATCCTTAAGGAAAAAATAAAATATGAGAGATAGCAAAATTACATATAAGATAACTTTTTAAAAAAAATGAAAGGTAATATTATCTTTGATCTTTGTTTAAACTCCACAATTCTTTCTTTGGATACAGATGGTATTTTCCATCACAGATACCCTAAAATTGTCCTTGATTGTTGCACTGATGAAATGACCAAGTCCATTAAGACTGATCATCAGCCACATGTTACTGCTATGGTGTACAGTAGTCTTCTGGTTCTGCTCATGTTGCTCAGCATCAGTTTATGCAAATCCTTCCAGGCTTCTCTGAATTCCCATCCCTCCTGGTTTCTAATAGAACAATAGTATTCCATAACATGCATATATTACAATTTGTTCAGCCATTTCCCAATTAATGGACATTCACTCAATTTCCAAAAGAAGCACATTTTTTAAAAGTCATGCACCAAATTTAAAAAGAAGTTGTAAAAAAGTTTTCTATGTATCCTGTTATATATAAAAAAAAGAAAGCCATAGTAATAGTCATGGTATTAGACAAAGCGAAAATATTCTTATAAAGGGATTAACATGAAAAGAGATTAACAAGGAAACTACATGATGCTGAAAGGAATTATCGAAAAGAAGTCATTATTAAATTTATATGCTTCAGTGGCAGCTAAGTGGCGCAGCGGATAGAGCACCAGCCCTGGAGTCAGTAATACCTGAGTTCAAATACGGCCTCAGACACTTAATAATTACCTAGCTATATGGCCTTGGGAAAGATACTTAACCCCATTTACCTTGCAAAAACCTAGAAAAAAAATTTATATGCTTCAATTCTTTAGCATCTATATTCATAAAGGAAATGTCTGAACTACAAAAGGTGTGGATAGTAATGCAATAATGGCAGGAGATTTCAGTGTCCCTCAGTTTTAGGTAAGTCTAACAAAAAGATAAAAGGAAAATAGAGAAACTAGAACTAAAATATTTCTAGTACTTTCTAAATGGTACTGCTAAAGAATATAAGTGTTTTTCAGCAGTAAATGTAACTTTTACCCAAAAATTGACTGTGTGTGTGTGTGTGTGTGTGTGTATTAGATCACAGAAATGTTGCAAACTAATGTAAAAAGTTAGAAATAGAAAATACATCCATTAAAGACTATCATGACACAATAAAACATTTAACTGATTCAGACTGAAATAGAGACATAACAATGAAATTCCAAATAAGGAGTGGCTCTTTCATGAGTTAAATTTAACAGAATGGCACACTGAATCATTTCTCCAGGTAAAATATCCTTTATTTACAGGGGCATGCCACCTTTTAATACAGGATGGACAAAATAGCCTTGCCTCTGACCAAAAGACCTTGAATTGAGGGTGTAACACATTTTTATAAGCATAGAAAAAAGATCAGAACAAAAATCATGTAACTGGTCCTACAAAGGTGTGAGAGATTATGATTGATTGCATCAAAGAAAGCAGATGACAAACACCTCTGTACCTCTCAAAAAACGCATTTTTTAATTTTATGTGTCTTATGAACATCTTGAGATACCTGATAAAGGCAGACTTATTGGTGACTGAGAAATGAGACAAAACCACCTTAATTGTTAAAGCTTGGACAAGGTCAGATAGTATTAGTTTCTCAAGGATACCTCACAAACCTTTCAGAAAATTTTGAGAATAATGTTATTATGAAAATATTAAGAAGAGAGTTTTTCTTTAAGTGGTAATCATTGTAGGAAAACTTTTAGTATCTAACTCAGAGAGGGGGAATTTAGCACATATAAGCTTTTGTTACTATCAGAGAAGAGAAATGATCACAGAATAAAATCATAGAGTAAAATCTTATAGAGAATATAGGATCAAAAATCAATTCCCACAGATCAAAGAATAAACTTATAAAAATAATTATGTGAAAGAAAATGAAGATGAAAAGACATACCAGAACTCCTGGGATATGTAGCTAAATCTTGGGGGGGGGGGGAATCATACTTTGTTAGAGGCACAAATTTTTTTTAAAATACTGTTATTAGATATGCATTAAAGTAGAAATCCAACATGAACTTAAAATAAGAATTGGAGATCTTGAAAACAAGAGAAATAAATAACCTAGAAACCAAAAACAATAGAAATGATGAATCAAATATCTGGTGGCAAAGAAATAGAAATGGAGGGAATGTTATAAGTCGGGGAATGGCTGAATAAATGGTAGTATATGAATGTAATAGAATATTGCCATGCTTTAGGAAATGATGGATATAGCAAAGCATAAATAAGTAGAGCTATGAAAATAGTATACTCACTGTTTTCAAAACTATAAATAGAAAATTACACACTAAATCAAATGTGAATGTTGCAAAATTATTAAGAACAAGTGATTGAAAGAAGAGATATGAGATTTTTCAACGTAGTAAAAGTTCTACATGTATTGTCCGTTGTCTATATTTTCAAAATTTTTCAGTGTATGACCAATTGTGTTGATTTTTTCTCATTTCTTATTTGACTTTCAAAAAGATGCTTTTTTAAAAAAATAAAATGACTTCCTTAGAGTAGGAGAAATTAAAATGAAGTTTAAAAAACAAAGTAGATTAATAAAAAAAATTTATAAAGAAAGGAAAAAAAGAAATAGAAAAATTCTTTTTTTTTTTTAGGTTTTTGCAAGGCAAATGGGGTTAAGTGGCTTGCCCAAGGCCACACAGCTAGGTAATTATTAAGTGTCTGAGGTCGGATTTGAACTCAGGTACTCCTGACTCCAGGGCCTATGCTGAATAGAAAAATTCTTAAAGATTTAAAGTGGCAACTTGAGTTACCCCTAGGGCCGAGGGCAGTAATCTCAAGGTTTAGCAGGCTAGGAGGTTTTTCTGTTCCTCCACCTTCCTTTCCTCCACCTTTTTTTTCTTTCACACCGAAATACTCAGGTTTACCAAGGATGTCTTAGCTTATCCCAATATTGTTATTTTTCTAACATCATCCATAGATAGCTCTTTACCATAGGGTGCTATGGACTAATGTAAGGCAGGATGCTGAAAGACTGCTTTGTTCTTGAAATACAAAATAATGTTTACCATTTTGGCTTCCTAATTTACAAGGCAGATAAAGAAGTGGTTCTAAAACTTAGATATCCGTGTGACTCTAATGAGTGCCCTATTTATGCCTACAAAACAAGTGGTATAAAAGAATTGTTTTATCTACCTATAAAAATGCAAGTGCTGAATAGAGAGGAAGGACATAAGTTAACTAGTTTTGGTTCTTTTGAATTTAGAGGCAAGACTTCCCCTTGTCTTCCTTACCCCTTGGAAATGGTCCTTGAAATAGTGGCTGATGACTCAGGTCTTCATAGTATGAGAGAACCATGAGGTCTAAGAAGGCACTTGACCCTTTTCGTTAGGTGATTTTATATACCTTGGGTTGGGAATGGAAGCACAATGAATAGGAAGCACAATGAATAGAAGACCAGTTCTAACTCATCTTCCTGAGTTCAAATCTGGCCTCGGATACTTCCTAGCTGTGTGACCGTGGGGAAATCACTTTTCCTTGTTTACCTCTGTTTCCTCATCTGTAAAAGGAGCTGGAGGAGGAAATGGCAAACCTCTCCAATATTTTTGTCAAAAAACCCCCACAAGGGATCAATAAAAACTCAGATACGACTGAAACTACTCAACACTACCACCAGCAGATACTATATATCCAGGGGAAAGTCTTAAATTATGTGTAAAACAAAGAAATCTTTATGCTTTTGCTTTTTCATCTTATGTATGGAAAGGAGATTACTTTCTACCATCATTCCCTAACTTCCAGTTGTTGGCAATCTTATCTACTTTATATTTAAGGAACTTCTAGAAAATTAAATCTGTACCACAGCTGAAAAACTTACCACTTAAAGTCCTGGCTTCTCTCTCCAACCTGCTTCTTATATTTTTTAGTGTGTATAGACCTGACCCTGACCTGCCACAGGTTTAAGGGAGTTTTCTTTATTATACTGCATGTCTCATTTGTGCACTTTCTCACCATATCCAACTCTCCTCCCAAAGGATCTACCGCATAATAGCAAGTCTACTTCCAAGCCTCTGTGACTTAATTTCAGTTCTATTTTAGGAATGAAGCAGGGATAGGGTCAGTTATTCCCCATAACTGAATTTAAGTATGGTACTTAGAAGCCTTGGCTTCCATTTAGAATGTACTTTATTATTACCTAATATACCTTTGCTTTTTGGAAATAGTTTTATTTCTCATACTAATTTTATTTATTTGACTTCTGTTTTTAGCGTCTTGCTCGTACTGGAATAATAGTTACTACAAGTGAAGCGGTGCTGTTACAGCTGGTAGCTGACAAAGACCATCCAAAGTTCAAGGAAATACAGAATCTAATTAAAGCAAGTGCCCCAGAATCTGGTCTACTTTCCAAAGTGTAGAATTTGAAAGGATTGGCTATTAATCCACCATATATAAGAACAAAATCATAAACATTGATGTGCTGTCTTCTCACGTGTACTACAATTGAAATGTTAAAAATTGACTACTTTTTTTTGCTTGTCTTCACAACATTGATTTGATTAGTTTATTTGGGTACTAGAATTTGTTCACAAAAATCAAAGATTTTTCGGTCTTTATTATTTATTTTCATCCTTCATTCCATCATTGTTCTTTCATTACTCTTGACCCTGTTGTAACAGCTCTTAAAAGTTCATAATTCTGTGAAATTTCTCAATTGGGCACTTTGTTAATAATAAAAAGTACCTGTGAGTGGTTTCACTTCTGACATTAACATAATGTTCATGTATAAATGTCATATGTATTCCATGCTTTCTCACAATGTAAACTGATTAAATGAAAATTATTTTAAAAGAATTTCAAAAACATTTTGAATTTTTTTCAATTAAAAAAGTGTTTTATTTAAGTAGAAGCAAATTCTAAAGTCAAATGTATTAGTTTCTTTGGGCAGCAGAAGTTAGTTCTTATCTATTTTACTCACTATTGCCCTTTTACCTCTAAATAGAGACTTATCAGACCCCAATATTCTTATTCTCTCATTGACTTTATTATTACATTTTTCTCTCACTTGATAGTTTCTGTGGATCTACTTTATTTTTTTCCTGGAGGAAAATAACTTCTTCATTAGAGCATCTAACTCCTTCAATTTGAAGTTTTAGGGTTTTTTTTAACTCCTCATTATATATGGTTGTTCTTTTTCTTCCTCTCTTCCTCTGCCAATATTCCTCTAGAACTTCTTAACAAGGGTTAATTTTTCCCTTAATCTCCCCCCCCTTTGAAATCCTAGTTCCATTTTTCAAGGAATACCTTATTGTCCATATTAACTGGAAACATGGAGAGGAAAGTTCTTCATTTGGGCTTTACCCTGATTAATGTGGCAAAACACAGGACAAGGAGAAATAAAAGGAGTTCTTTTTTGAGAACATCAAAGTAGTAACACACTGACAGACTTATCACTGGGGATCCTTTTATTGTTTAGGCCAAATGTCAGCAGAACAGACCCAACCTTGCATCTCATTTCCTCCTCAGGGTAGTTAATTAAGCCCATGACAATTTCCAGGTAGGTACACATGACCAAGAACAAAAAACTTAGTGTCACCTTCCTCAAACAAACTCTCCCCAACACTGAGGGACAAGCAGGTCTGAGAACAGAGTCACTGTTGACATAATTTTCAATATTAATTTGTTAAGGGTATAAGAATAGGGGAATAGAGTTTTTACAATTTATTTGAAGCTGGTTAACTTGTGGAGGATCCTATGTATACTAGGTCTATGGGAGTCATTTGGACACTTAGCCATGAAAAACTGAACGAACTGCCTTTATTTCAGTCATTCCCAACTCTTCATGACTATTTGGGTATGGTTTTCTTGGCAAAGATACTAGAATGGTCTGCAGTTTCCTTCTCTGGGCAATTTTATAGTTGACGAAATTGAGGCATGTTAAGTGACTTGCCTAGGGTTACATAGCTGGTAATTGTCTGAGGTACTTACTAGTACTTAGTACTCCAAGTACTAAATACTTGGAGAGCAAAAACAAAAGCAAGGGCTCCCTACTCCTTTTCCTCAAAGAATTTATATTCTATTAGGGAGATACAGCACACATAAAGAAGTGGGGACCAAATCAAATCAACATTTATTAAGTATTTACTTTGTGGCAGGCATTGTAAAACCCTGTAAATACAATCTCAAATCAGAAAATGTCTTTAAAGAACATACATTCTAGTAGAGAATATCATGCAGAGGCATGGGAGAGAGTACAGTCAGAAATGCATTCTGGAGAGAAATGAAGTGACTGGCCTAGGCTCTTTCTCAAAATGGAGGAACCATCCAGGCCAGGGGTAGAGTAAATTTTCAAGGTGAGGATGTTTCTGTTGGAAGAGGAAAAATAAGTCCATTGAGTCAGTAGCCAATTGAGAAATGAAGGGAAGTATATTTTTCTTTGGAAGCCACAGGGAAGATGAGTGGAGCCTTAGGGAAACCAGCAACTCTGGAAGCTGTAGTAGTAGTAGTAGTAGTATAGTGCTTGATTATTCAAAGTAAGATTATTTCAAAGTAAGAAGTGGAGGGTAGAAAGGGTATGTGCTTTGTAGCATAGCAGATGGCAAGAACATTGTCCAGTGGTCAGATGGAATGTAAAACATAGTATTGGATCTGGAACTGATAAGATATGTGCCATTTATACTCTAGCATGCATCCAGGACAGTATGGTTCCCCAGGGCATTGATAACTTCCCCAGGAAGTTGTAATTGGGGAAACATGACCATCTTGACTGGTTTCAGGAATAAATGCAAAAGAAGTCAAGAAACAATACTCATGTATAATAGCCAATTAATAAGAATATGAATCTTACATAGAATTTCTTCCTTTAAATTGCCTAATCCTGGCCTTGCAGGTGACTGGAATTCTTCTCTCAGGGGAGGATCAAGTGTTCCTTAATGAAGAAAGATGCTTGAATTATGTTCTCTTAGGAGTCTACAAACTTAAGAATCTTTTTTTTAATTTTTTAGATAATGGGTTAAGTGACTTGCCCAAGGTCACACAGCTAGGTAGTTATTAAGTGTCTGAGGTTGTATTTGAACTCAGGTCCTCCTGATTCCAGGGTTGGTACTCTATCTACTGTGTCACCTAGCTTCCCCTGATAACAAACTTTTAATATACAAACTTCCTAAAATGGGGAAAAAGTCCCCAGTGATTAACCTATGTCTAACTATATATAGACATGTAGTATGATTATAAATTTGTTCACATGTCCATGGCTGGCATTCACAATTACAAAATTCTAAGAAATAAACATCTTTATACACATAACAATGGTCTTGGAAATCAAACCAGATGCTATAAAACTCTAATGATCCTAGCATAAAGGATTCTATTGACTGGTTCATTTAAAAATTTTTTTATTTTATTCTGAACTTAAATAATAAAACAATATCTCAATAACATGGTAGAATAGAAAAAAAAGATTGTACATGAAAGTGAAAATCTATTATGTATAACTTGCTATTTTAAATATGTAATAAAGTTATCATGTAACTTGTTTTTCCTTTTTTTAATTCCCTCCACCCTTACCCTTTATAGCTATCATTACATACAAATTTACACACACACACATACACATACATAAAGTGTTCTTTCTGTGTATGCAGATAGAGTCTTCCTTCATATCCTTTTTAGTTAATTTGGGTATAGTAGTCAAAGTGATGCAGTTACTCAAAGTTGTTCTTAAAACAATATTGCTGTTATGGGATATATTGTTCTCTTGGTTCGCCTCATTTCACTCTTCATTATTTTGTGCAAGTCTATCCATGTTTTTCCATGAGCATTGAGTTCATCATTTCTTAGAGTGCAGTAGTACTCCAGCACAATCATTAACCACAATTTGTCCAGCCATTCCCCATTTGATGGGCATTCCTGCAGTTTCCAGTTCTTTGCCATCACAAAGAGATCTGTTGTATTTTAGAACACATTGGTTCTCTTTCCCTTTTTCCCTAATCATCTTGGAAAATAGACCTAGTGGTGACATTCCTTGATCACAGGATATAGGCAGTTTAATAACTCCTTAGGAATAACTCCAGATTGTTCAACAAAATGATTGGATCAGTTCAAAGTTCCATCAAGTGTGAATTAAATGTCCCAATTTTTCTACATCCCCTCCAAAAGTTGTTGCTTTTCTCTTGAATAATTTTAGCCAATTTGAGAGGTTTAAGATGATATCTTTTTTTTAGGTTCTTTTTTTTTTGCAAGACAGTGGAATTAAGTGACTTGCCCAAGGCCACGCAGCTAGGTAATTATTAAGTGTCTGAGGTCAAATTTGAACTCGGGTACTCCTGACTCCAGGGCTAGTGCTCTATCCACTGCACCACCTAGCTGCCCCTTAAGATGATATCTTAAGATTGTTTTAATATGAATTTCTCTAATCAAAAATGATTTAGAGCATTTTTCCATATAACTATGAAATATTTTGATTTCTTTATTAAAAAACTGCCATTTCATATCCTTTGACCATCTATCAACTGGGGAATGACTTGTATTCACAGATTTGACAGAGTTCTTTATATGTTTGAGACATAAGACCTTTATTTGACAATCTACCCCTAAAAATATTTTTCTCCAATTTTCTACTTTCCTTCTGATCTTGGCCACATTGGTTTTATTTATATAAAACCTTTTAAATTTAATGTAATTGAAATTATACATTATGTACTTCATACTGCTCTCTATCTTTTGTTTATTCAAAAATTGTCTATTCATAAGTCAGATAATACATTCTATGTTTAAATTGGTTTGTATTATCTCTATATCTGGGTCATGTATCCATTTTAATCTTCTGGTAAATGGTATAAGATATTGATCCATGCCCAGTTTCTGCCAGACTGCTTTCTAGTTTTCTCAAGAATTTTTACCAAATAACAAATTTTTATTCCCCAAACTTGTTTTTACACTTGTCAAATACAAGATTATTATATTAATTTGCTGTAAACTGTATTTCTACTCTGTTCTACTACTTTTCTATTTCTTAGTACCTGATAGTTTTGATGATTATAACCTTTTATTATAGTGAAAGATCTGATACTGCTTTTGGTTTATTATTTTAGTCAATGATTTCCACCAATATGACTTGTGCAGCAACTGCTCCTTGCTCACTAGTGCCAGCCCTTGAATTTATGTCCTGGTTTTTCCATTTATTTTGTGACATGACTTTGCTAAAACAATTTAAACTCTCTTTATAAATGAGACCTTTATAAATGTTTCCTCCTTTTTAAATGAGACCAGTAATACAGTAGCTACCTCATAGTGTTGTGAGAATAAAATGAAATTGTGACCTTCAGGTGCTTTACAGCTAAACATACTCTTCTCCATTAGTCTAGTTAAATTTTGATCAAATTTCACATTTTATTTAAGTTGCAGGAAAGTTATTGATAGGTGTGAAGAGAAGAATTAAATCTTTATATTTCTCATAGCTAGCAGAAGTAAGAGAACAGAGCTGATCTTGACAAGGCTTCTGCTTTGTTGCCACTAACATGGCTATCCTGAGTCATGCAAGCAAATATATTGTGAATTTTAAATCATGCTACTGATGACACTATTAAAATAGGTAAGGAATTAATATACAAAATAATATTCATGAAAATTTGACATTGTACATTATTTTCTCAATTTTGTTGATTTATTCTGTGTATATGCTCCTAGAATTTTTAAAAAATGTTGAGTGGGGAAAAATAACTGCCTTGTTGTGAGCAGTAGTTTGAAGAGGATTCTGACCCACTACCAGAATCTGGGGAGATAGCCAGGAACTCTTGGGTCAGGAGAGGGTATTGAGTTGTACAGAAGGATAACACCCTTATAATAGGGTCATAGAAGCATAGATTGAGGGAATAGTGAATCCACCCCCCTTCATTTTACAAATGGAGAAATTGAGGATGAGGAGAGTTAAATATCTTGCCTAGGTTATACAGTAAGTGTCTGGAGGCAGAACTTTAATTCAGGTCTTCTTTACTGCAAGCTCAGGACTATCTGCTGTACCATCTAACTGTATTAATCATAATCAGGAGTTGTGTTTTTAATTTTATTTTTCTTTTATTGATGGAGATTTGTCAAATTGAACCAATGAGTAAAAATATTTTTTTCTTACTTGATTACATTTGTAACATTTGTAATAGTTTTGTGAATATTTTTTGCAGTTTTTGCAACCTAGTTTTGTGAATTGAAAATAGTTTTTACATTTTAAAGTATTTTTACAGAATTTAAAAATGTAAAGAAGTATTCTTAACTTCTAGGCATGGCTGTAGTTTGTCAGCCTCTGGCTTATAGCACGAATTTATTTATAAGATTTTTGGCCCATATTGTTTTCCAGCAACATATCTGTAAAAGGGCAAAGCTAACCAATAGTATATGTGACCTTCAATTGGACACAAAGCTCTGAAATAAGAACAAGATATCGAGAGGGCTTGGAGAAAAGAGAATATATTCAATTTTGAACATGAACTGAAGATATCTATCAGATATTCAATTCAAGATGCTTGCAAGGCAGTCAGTAATACTAGATTGAAGAACAGGAGAGAGAGAGAGTAGAACTGGGTAAAATATCTGAGTATAGAACTGAGTAGCTCAGAAAACAATATAATAAAGAAGAAAAGGAGAAGTGACTTAGGACAGAACCTTGGGAAACCCAGCAAAGGAAACCAAGGAGTGGCCAGCCAGTCAGGAGAATTAGAAAGAGAAGTCACAAAAATTCAGAGTGATCAGAAACAGTCAATAAGGATACAGACTGAGAAAAGGTCATTAGATTTGGTCCTTAAGACACTGATAACTTTTGATGAGAACACTTTCAGTTAAACTGATAAGACCAAAAGTCAAACTGTAAATCAAGAAGAGTGAGAGGAAAAGAAATGAAGGCATTGATTTTAGACAGCCTTCTCAAGTTTAGCCATGAAAGAGGAGAGATAAATGATAGCTAGTGGAGTTTTAGATTGTGAGGGTTTTTCTGAGCCTTACAGAGGCATGTTCATAGGGAGCAGGAAAGCAGCTAGTTGAGGGAGAAGTTGAAGATCAGTGTGTACAGATAATGAAAAGGAATTTGGAGAAGGCAGGATGCAATGGGATCAAGGATACATGCAGAGGGGTTTTTTCTTGGCAAAGAGAAAGATCACATCTTCATGTAAACAGTTTGGAGTTGTATGTAGTAGGGCTAAGGCCAATAATTAAATCCCAACTAATGTTTCTCCTTTCTTTTATTTTTTATTCATTTTTTTTTTTTGCAAGGCAATGGGGTTAAGTGGCTTGCCCAAGGCCACACAGCTAGGTAATTATTAAGTGTCTGAGGCCGGATTTGAACCCAGGTACTCCTGACTCCAGGGTCGGTGCTCTATCCACTGTGTCACCTAGCCACCCCTCTCCTTTATTTTTCAAAGAAGACCATGACATTAAAGAGGTGGTGCCATAACAAGCAAATGAACTGGATTTGAGTGAGGGGTGTTGTCTTAAATCCTCAGTTTTATTTTCACTTCTAGAGGCATGAGTCCAGTGGCTGGATATGAATCAGGACAACTGGAGATGACCCTGGGTGTGAGACAATCACAGCTAGTAAGTGTCAAATGACAGACTTGAATACAGGTCCTCCTGACTCCGGGGCTGATGGTCTGTCTAATGCACCACATAACTTCCCACTAAATCCTTTACAAATACATTTTTGAGGGGTGGCTAGTTGGCACAGTGGATAGAGCACTGGCCCTGGAGTCAGGAATACCTGGGTTCAAATCCGGTCTCAGACGCTTCATAATTATCTTTGGCCTTGGGCAAGCCACTTAACCCCATTTGCCTTGCAAAAAAAAAACCAAATACATTTTTGAGTCTCTAGGAGCAGAGGGTCACTAAGCTATTTAGTGAAGGACAAAGCAACACAGGTGAGAAAAACAGCATGTTAAAACTTCTTTGTTAATCTATATTGGAATCAGACTTGTGAGTAATCCCTGGAAAAAAATTTAAAAGTACAAATTTAAGATTCCTGTCTGAGAAAAGGAAAGAGAAGAAGGGTATGAGAGGAAAAAATAGTATCAAGCATAAATCACTAATGTTGAGCACACTCCTTTTTACTCTCCTTTATAATGGAGGAGAAAGGTAACAAAAAAAGGTAGGGGAAGTATATGAGAATAGAATAGAGGAAAATACATAATAAATGATCATTATTGTGAATCTGAATTGCATGAATTCAGTTATAAAATGGAAGGAGGTTGTAGAGTGAATTAGAAATCAGTACTCATCAATTTATTGTTTACAAAATCTCAATTAAAACATAAATTATACACACAAAGTTAAAATAAGAGAATTGCAAAAAAGTCTATTATCCTTCAGATTAACTGAATTCTAGAAGGCCAGACTATAATGATTTCAGATAAGGCAAAAGCAAAAAAATGTTTGATTAATAGATGTACTGGAAACCACATTATGCTTAAAGGCCCAACAATTAGCAACAGTTCTAAATATAGATAGATAGATAGATAGATAGATAGATAGATAGATAGATAGATAGATATTTAGTATTTTAGTCTATCTAAATATATCTATATCTATAGCTATAGCTATATCTATATATATTATAT